>NC_086454.1:11309981-11671122 GCF_028390025.1 Pseudophryne corroboree | reverse complement strand
ATTAATCTCATATCCCTTTATTTACATAGAGTGGGACAGGAATTACGGAGAGGTTGGCAGTAAAACTGGAAGAGTGACCAGATGTAAAATACAATATTAATAGTAAGCTTTTCATTTTGAAATTCACTTGTACATACTTGATATTTTTAAAACTTTGAAATATAATGAGAATAAATGTCAGAGGGGTTTTAGGACCATGTAGGAGATATTGCTGTAAGCCAAATACTTTTATACATTCACAAAGTTTAGTTTTAAAAATGATAACATTCTTTAGTGTATTCCCTGTGCTGTATGTGTCTTATTACCCTCCGAAACACAACGTAGCATATTAGGCTGATGCTGAGTTAAAGGTGCATGCGCCCATTGATGCTGATGATGATGATGATGATGATGATGAAACTCGTAGTAACCAATCATACGCAAATTGAGCCAGCACACTGCATGACGCATACTAGTGAGTATAGACATTTTATTCTCATGTGCGCCATGGGCGTGATTCTCAGTCGTACGCAAGTGGAACTGTGGATGGATCTCGCAGATATCTGTATCCATGGTAAGAAATCGCAGACTGTAATTGCTCTGGGCAAGGTATACGTACATTGATGGCGTTGTGAGTGCAGTGGGATTTACCCGTCCTCTGATGGACCTTTCCGTGAAATTGATGTTTCTGGACGGTAACTGAAAAGCGGTTTATTTCATATGGGGATGGTATAAACAAAAGGGGCCAAACTCCAAACAGCTTTATATATCGTAGTTTCGAACATCGGAGTCAGACCGTAGTCCCGCTATTGATAATATTTGGGACTACGGACTGCAGTGCTGATTGGCCGTTTGCATTGGGTTTCTGTGAAATCTCCTGCATTAGTCTGCTAGTTATACTTGCCTACACTCCCAGAAGTTGCTGGAGACTCCCCCGCACCCCGGCAAAAATAGGTGGATCTCCCACATCCCGCCCTCTTCCTCATGGAGCGGGCAGGATGGGGAGGAAAAAACACCAGAACTGTGGCGCCATATTGAGGTGATGGGGCTACATTATGCAAATTGTGTAATTTATCCGCGTACCCACAAATTTTTGTGTGGTGGAGGCGGGGCCTAAAATGGGACCGCCTGGGCTTGCCCCCTGAAGTGGCCAGCAGCATCTCTTCTCCAGGCTTCTCCTGGAGAGGAGACAGACAAAGCAGGTAAGTATGCTATTAGTGTGGCACCCTGGAAAGTTGTGTGTGTGCCCCTTTAAAGGAAACTTACAGCGTCATGCTGGTACAGCAGGGGTTAATGTTGGACCAGACTCCGTTCACATGTTCTAGCTGGTGAGCTGTGATTGGAAAAGGGAGTCTGGGAGCAGAGGAGCCTTATGGGGAAAATAAGGTGGAGTTGAGAGGAAGCCATTGTAGCGCTGGACACGCTGAGAGGAGCGGAGCGGGAGCTGACAAGAGGGAGCAAACCGGGTGGTAATGCTGGATAGTGGAGAGCAGCTCTGCAGAACTGAAGGAGCAGGGCGCTACCGGAGTACAGAGAACCAAAGAGCGGCCATGAGATGTCGCAGCCGGACACCAGACACCGATAGGCCTATCGAAAGGTGCGGATGCCATGGCCATCTTGTAACGCTGGGAACCGCTGTGACAGGTCCAGCCAGTGGGAGTAACTACAGCAGAGGATTGGAGTGAGTTCACAGAGACTGTTGGTGTGGTGGGCGGTAAGCAGTCAAGTGCCAGGCCCAATTGTCCCTTGGTTACACACACTGCACATTATTGTTGGAAGAGAAGGTTGTCACCAGGCCCTATAGTAACAGCTTACAAACTAGCCCCTTATTTACCTGGATAGGGACACAGTCTCTAAGAAGAGCTTGAGAGACACTTAGTCATTTTGAGTAGTAAATGGACTGAGTTACTTACCCAAGGAGGAAAGACTGAGTTACTTACCCAAGGAGGAAAGACTGAGTTACTTACCCAAGGAGGAAAGACTGAGTTACTTACCCAAGGAGGAAAGACTGAGTTACTTACCCAAGGAGGAAAGACTGAGTTACTTACCCAAGGAACCCTTACTATAGAATAATCTGCTTTTATTAGAGACACTAGGGCACAGTGTTGGACTGGAATATGAAAGGCCCACCGGGGGAATGCAGTTATAGGGGCCCATACTTAGGGGTGTGGCCACCCTACAAAAGGGGTGTGGCCAGCCTCCACAGTGGTTTGAAATACATAATAGACTAGTGCAGTGTAATGCAACATATCTACCATGTATAATACAAGTGCACAGTCTGGAACCTGATCCCTAGAGGAAGGAGTGGGCCCTCAGGCAGTGGGGCCCACCGGTGGTTTCCCCTGTACCCCTGTGGGCCAGTCCGACCCTGCTAGGGCACCTTCACTATCTACATCCTCTCTGCATAACTGACTCACAGCGACATTCCTAACTGCTTTACAAGTGCTGATACCATTCCACTGGAACGTTGCAACACTTCAGGATCAAAAGAGAGCTGCAACGTGAAGACTGAAACATCATTATTAGGGAACATTAGGAATATAGCCACTGAGAATCATATATTTTTCATCACTCTCCTCATCACCCTCATTATTGATTGTTATTGGAATATGGAATATCTATGATTAGACTGATTGTCCTATTGAATTACTAAATGTTCCAGCGTATTGTAAGCTACTATACGGTCAGCTGTAATTTGCTTATCTTCTTCACTGCCATCTTATTCTTGTGACTGTGTAATTTTTGCCAAATAACTACTCACATCATCTTTAATGCAGAGTTCATTGCGATCATGGCCGGACTGGCCAACAGGTGTACAGTGGAAACCCCCCAGTGGGCCCTACTGCCTGTGGGCCCACCCCTTCCACTGTGGATCTGGTTAATTATACTTATGTTACAATATAATGCAGAGGACTGTGGTGTATTTCATACAGTGCATTGCTGTTATTAATCTGGTACACTGTCATGCATTAATTAACAGTATTTACTATATACATTTATGATGGGCTCCAGATGATGCACTCACTAATAGATAGCCAAGTCTATAAGCATGGGCCCCTACCACTGCATTTCCCCGGTGGGACCTTCAAGCTCCAGTCCGACACTGATTGTGGCTCAATAAAAAGACGGCCTGTTGGAATTTCTGTCTATACATTCCTGTTGCGTATCAATCTATCCTTCCTCTCTGAGGACGGTACTAAGTACAAGGAACTGGAGAGAACACTTTAGGGAAAAGGTCCGTCACATAGCCACCGAACATCTGTGATACCTCTTCCAACCACTTAGACACCTGCCAACCCGGAGTGTTACATTAGTACAAAGCAATAATACATACAATTATGCAGAAACTGCAGGTTATACCTAAGCATATGAAGGGAATAAAAGCTTGATACTGTACGTAGGCCCGTTAGCCTGATACAGTGTCATTCCCTGCTCTTTAAAAATAATTAAACATTGCTTTTGAACACAACAACATCTTGTGATTGCCAAACACAAAGTGGGAGAGAGATAAATGGTCCGGACAAAACCAGTCTGTAGACGAGCAGCGCAATAATATATCTATGCAGTGTTATTTATCTGACCTTTCCAGGGTGATTTGGAATATTGTAAGTGAATAACAAGGTAATTGTGATTTTCGGCACATGTTCCAGTCTCCAACATAATGGCTGATTTATAGAAAGAGAAACATTTAAAACTCTTTAGATGCCCCTTGGGGTTTAAATGTACTAACAATCATATTTTCGCCATTAACAGGAACACTTCATTTAATAGTGTTTAGCAATAGAACACAGAGCCATTTAAAGCAAGGGCAGGGTATAGTCTCTGAATGCATCATTTGTAATAAGGCTCAGTGCATATGCTTCGATATAAAATAAATTATTTTATATGAAGGATTGCCGCAAGTGCCAGCAGTTCTAGCTCTATGGAGAAAAACAAATCAGAAGCACAAAGTCCAATTTGCAGAATGAATAAGTTAGGAGGGGGTGGGGGAGGGGTAAGAGGTCCCTCTCCTTATTCCGCAAATTTATTTGCATTGTAAAGTCACACAGCAATTTTCTTCCATTCGGAAACAATTATATTTTAAGGAATTCTAACAAAAGTCCTGGGATTGTGATTTTGCAAATGTGCATCATGCGGAGTTACAAATCTGTGCGTTTCTTAAATGGGGAGGAAATTACCCATAATGTGATACTTATGTGTAGGCGGTGATGGACATTGCAATGAAGAACTCAGTTTTCTTAAATCTTCAAGTCCCTAGGGAAAAAAGAAATCTTTTTATTTAATTGATACAGTAAATGAGCAATTTTTCCTCTGCTTATACCATATATGGAGAAAGAACACTAGTGTTGAACTATTTTTGACCCAATATACTACAGTAACGTTGAAAAGACCAAGTCTTTCCATTGAATGAGTTTTTTTAAACACATAAACTTAACAAAATACTTTGCTACTGTATCAAGAAATTATAGCATAAAGTTGAGTGGCATCATAGGTTTCTAGCCCAGAAATTGGGTGTAGCCAGTGTACAGTATGTCACGTACAGGCACAGATTTACCAGGTATACCTCTGGTGGTCCCAGTGCTGGTCTGTCAGCAAACAGACACAGAATCTGTAGTTTACTTCATACCACACAACATTAAAGTTTTCTGAATCAGTACACAGGCACGGGCCAGCTGGAAACGGGGTATTCTTGGGTCATGTTAGGGCATGGTCATGTAACCATTGGTCTGGCCAAATCATCTCTGTTGTGTCTCCTGCACAGGAAGCCAGTGGCAGAATTTTGTTGGTGGTGTATAAATACATGGTCTCCTTTTGTCCACCAGCCCCCTCATTTCTCTTACTGGCTCACAGAGCAAAAATTAGAGTAGAGTTTGGAAGTGTAATGCAGAAACAGGCAAAGATACATGCACTGCCTCCATATCACAGAAGATAGCACACATACCAGACTACCTATCCGGGCCTAGGTCTCTCTAGGGGTCTATACCCTGGAGACATAACCATGAAAGCTTTGTGGTGCTACCAGCTTCTTCACACAACATATGATTGGCGTAACCATGCCACCCCAAGCATTTGAGCCCAACTAGCTCTTGGTACAGCCAACTGGAATAAAAATGAGGAGGCAGTCCTCTAAAGAATCAAGGGCAGGTCTGTGTCCAAATGTGCAATTAGGCAAATATCTCATCTCTAGCACATAGTGGTTCCTCATGAATCCTCTGATAAAGGCCACAGCTGGGGTCTGACTTTTAAAGCCCTACATAACCAAGGTCCAAGGTACTTGAAGCAGCTTCTGACTCCTTACACCCCCTCTTTCATACTTCCACCAGCAGATGAAGGACTATTAGCAGTACCTAGAATGTCCACACTACGCTGGGGAGTCCAGCTTTTAGCTTTGCGGCTCTACTCTCTGGAACTCCTGTCCTCTACTCTAGAGACTGTCAGAAAACAGACTCAAGACTTTCACATTATATTACTCAGCATGTCATTAATACCCCTTTATTTTCTACCCCCAAAAAATACCCAAATGCTTTGTCCTATTTTCTGTAGTACATTAATCCTTTACATGTTTATTGGGAGGAAAGAGCTTTCAAATTAAATGCATTAATATAAAGTACAGACGTGTCACCTTACATCCTTGCTGCAGTGACGCTAAACAGCCCTTCAAGTTGAGCCATGCTGTTGCGGGACTCAGTAGTGCTGTGCGTATTTTTTTCCATCTTTTGCCACGAAAATGCGTCTTAGATGCAATGTAATGCAATAGGATGCACGAGCAGCTTCTGCTGATTAAAATGATACAGTATGTTGCAAGCCTATGGGGGTCATTCCGAGTTGTTCGCTCATTGCCGATTTTCACAAAGGAGCGATGAAGGCGAAAATGCGCATGCGCATGGTACGCAGTACGCATGCGCTAAGTATTTTAGCACAAAACTTAGTAGATTTATTCACGTCCGAAGGAAGAATTTCCATTGTTGAAGTGATCGGAGTGTGATTGACAGGAAGTGGGTGTTTCTGGGCGGAAACTGACCGTTTTCTGGGAGTGTACGGAAAAACGCAGGCGTGCCAGGATAAAACACGGGAGTGTCTTGAGAAACAGGGGAGTGGCTGGCTGAACGCAGGGCGTGTTTGTGACATCAAACCAGGAACAAAACGGGCTGAGCTGATCGCAGTGTAGGAGTAAGTCTCGAGCTACTCAGAAACTGCTAAGAATTATTTATTCGCAATTCTGCTAATCTTTCGATTGCAATTCTGCTAAGCTAAGATACACTCCCAGAGGGTGGCGGCCTAGCGTGTGCAATGCTGCTAAAAGCAGCTAGCGAGCGAACAACTCGGAATGATCCCCTATATTCTGTGTGTAATTACGGCTCTGTCTGCATCTGAAACTAAACGTTACAGTGTTTTTCCAGGGAAACACTGTAGCATAGCATTTTGTATGCAGATACAGCCGCAGTGGCACACAGAATATAGGCATGCTGCATATCATTTTAATCAGCAGAATCTGCTTGTGCGTCCTATTGCATTACATTGCGACTAAGGCGCATTTTTGCTGAAAAAATACAAAAAAAGTCGGTCTGTGCTACCGAGTCACACGGCACTTACGCGTTATGTGTAACGTGACTTGTAGCGCATGGAGCAAAGATGTAAGAGGACACATCTGTACATATTTCACCATTGCAAGAAAATACATTTTATACCTACCTGAAAATTCCCTCTTCCTGTTTGTTCGCTGACACTGCTGATCACTGAATGACATTATAGATTCCCCCATGTGGACCACCCGATTCCTGGTAATAGGAATATAGACCCTTCAGATCATTTATACACAGCTGCCTATCTCCTACGGGTGTGCAGATGGAGGATAGAACCATTGTGATGCTGCTAATTAGGCGGCATTGCATTTCTACATTGTAGCCCTGGCCTAATTGTCTTGGACATTACCTTTTCCTATCATTATTGTTAAAACAGAGCAAACTTCTTCTGCCTTTTACATGCCTTATTAAAAGAGAATTTCGATGGAGCCTCGGCTCACAAATGATATCTCTCTGCTCATAAAGTGACTCATTTCAGTAACAGCAATATTCAAAGAACAGATATGAAACCATATTGTAGGCCAGTTTAATTTGGGAAACTCAGTCTTTATCCTTGGGATTGTGATTGCTTATTAATTTAGCATTACGGAGGGGAACATTGAACCGAGTCCAAGATCATATTGTATAAAATGTTTCATTTCAAAAATGGTTTCATAACTTATGTCTGAGAAAGTTAAACTCGGTTTAAAGGCCAAGTGTCACTCGGAAAATCTGCGGCGGGGCTTATTCAATAAGAGGACGCAAAAACCATGATGTTCTGTTATCTATGGCAATTACCCGACAGCTTTTAGCAGCCCGGTGTAGATTGGATAATCAGCTGATATCTGGTTTCTCAGACTTACGTCACACAATTCTTGTTTGCACTTTATGAAATAAGCCACAATACTGTAGGCTGAACAGGCCTTCTCTCCTCAGTCTTATTTTATGTTCCTGAGAATGTTCGTATTGGGTGGGGCTGATGCAGAATATTGGACCCAAGTTTGTTTTGCAGATCTTGAGGGTTGTTCTTCTAAATTGAGAGCCAGATATATTTTTATATGTGTTATTTATATGTATCATGTAGAATAACAATAAGCAATTATATGACCCAGAGTTGTCATGTAGCGCTAGGGACCACCAGTATCAGAGGAGCCTTGCCAAGGCCTGGTGGCTTAACCGTATCTTTGCAAATATATGTAACTAAGATCTCTGAATTCTCTATTTTCATGTAGTGTTCATGTCTTATTGCTGATACCTTTTGGTGTGCTGGGGGAAAACTTTTAACTTTTTCTTGTTTAGAATATCCCCTCCCTTTCATGCACCTGAATAGTATTACTGAATTGGTTGAGCAGCTGCCATTGTATATTGGGGTTTTCCTTCTACACGTGCCCAAGAGCTGGGAGTACGCAAATAAAGTATAGACATTGCTTATTCTCACTCAACTATGACTGTAGCCTCTACAATCCCTTGGTCACCTCCGCTTATGTCCGCCTCCAAGACTTCTACCAATCAGCTCCCCTCCCTGGGAGGTCACTCCCATGCCATGGAAGACTTTTCACCAGTTTCACCATCTTAAATGTTCACTTAAAAACATATATTTTCTCCAAACCTATTATACCTCTTCCTAAATACAGTATCCACTCTTCTCTCTTCCCAGGCCTTCTCTCCTTTTCAGTTCACCCTCCACTTCTTCCCCCATCCCATCAGCATGCAAGCTTTGATAGGCAGGGCCCTTCTTCCTTATGTTAACCTCAGCACTATAATTGCTTGCAGTGTTACTTGTCTCCTACTCCCCTTCAGCGGTTCTAATTCTGAAGGACATGTACCAAAACTTGGAGAGAGATAAAGGAGGAGATGTACTAAAGCCTTAGAGAGTGATAATATGGAAATAGATAAAGTACCAACCAATCAGCTCCTAACTGCCATGTTACAGACTGTGTTTGAAAAAATGACAGTTAGGAGCTGATTGGATGATACTTTCTCTTTCGCCACATTATCTCTCTCCACGGCTTGTTCTCCCCCTCTTCTGTGTTCTTGCCCTTTATTGGGTACATTGTCATAGAGTGCTGAACTGCCTTCCATTCCCAGTGACTCGATGTCCTACGCCTGGATATAGGGGGTCATTCCGAGTTGTTCGCTCGGTAAATTTCTTCGCATCGTAGCGATTTTCCGCTTAGTGCGCATGCGCAATGTCCGCACTGCGACTGCGCCAAGTAAATTTGCTATGCAGTTAGGAATTTTACTCACGGTTTTTTCTTCGTTCTGGTGATCGTAATGTGATTCACAGGAAGTGGGTGTTTCTGGGCGGAAACTGGCCGTTTTATGGGTGTGTGTGAAAAAACGCTACCGTTTCTGGGAAAAACGCGGGAGTGGCTGGAGAAACGGAGGAGTGTCTGGGCGAACGCTGGGTGTGTTTGTGACGTCAAACCAGGAACGACAAGCACTGAACTGATCGCAGATGCTGAGTAAGTCTCGAGTTACTCAGAATCTGCACAGAGATGTATTATCGCAATATTGCGAATCTTTCGTTCGCAATTTTGATAAGCTAAGATTCACTCCCAGTAGGCGGCGGCTTAGCGTGTGCAAAGCTGCTAAAAGCAGCTTGCGAGCGAACAACTCGGAATGACCCCCATAGTGAGTCTCCCAACCATCACACCATCCGTGTCCTACCTTGTTTGTTGTTCCAGTTCTATATCAGATTACATATACTGTACTGCTGATACGTCTCTGTCACTGTTACCTGTATATTGCCTGTGCGGCACCTTAAAAATAAACAATAATATAAATCCTAACTCAGTCGCATCTCCAGTTCCTGCTGAAGGGGGGCGCAACTGTGTAATAATAAAATGGTGTTCGCACATGGATGAAGTTTAGCGAAGTCATGTCATCAAAATTGAAGTCTGTCAAGAGTTGCGTTTTTACATACTTACGCCTCCTTACTGATGGAACCCTTGTCCTAGGCATAGACCTTAGATGCCAGCGATCATGTAACCAGTGACCAACGCTGGAATCCTGACACCACTCGGAATCCCGACGCCAGAAAGCCGACTGCTGACTTTCCGAAGGTAAGTATTGGTTAGGTTTAGGGCCCGGGGGAGATTTAGGGTTAGGCACTGCGGCGGGGGAAGAAGGTTTAGCCCTATCCAAATCGTAGTCCTAGCTGCCGGGAGAGGACACAGGGGAGGGGTAAAATAATTAACCCGTCCCCTGTTGGCTTTCCCGTTGTCAGATATTGGTGTCGGTCATGTGACCGCCAGCATTCTGAAGAGAATTAGGGATGAGTGAGTGAGTGAATGAGTGCTTTTGTATATATATATATATATATATATATACACACACACACACACACACACACACACACACACACACATACATATAGATATTTATACACACACACACACACACACACACACACACACACACATCAGCTTACAGTCATAGGGCCTAATTCAGACCTGTTTGCAGCAGCAACTTTATTCTCTAATGGGTAAAACCATGCTGCACTGCAGGTGGGGCAGATGTAACATGTGCAGAGAGAGTTAGATTTGGGTGGGGTGTGTTAAAACAGAAATCTAAATTGCAGTGTAAAAATAAAGCAGCCAGTATTTACCCTGTACAGAAACAATATAACCCACCCAAATCTAACTCTCTCTGCACATGTTACATCTACCCCCCTGCAGTGCACATGGGGGATCATTCAGACCTGTTCACACGCTAGCTTTTTTTGCAGCGCTGCAATCAGGTCAGAACTGCGCATGTGTATGCACCGCAATGCGCAGGCGCGTCTCACGGGTACAAAGCGGATCGTTGCTGTGCGAAGGGTTTTATGAAGAATCCATTTGCACAGCCGATCGCAAGGAGATTGACAGGAAGAGGGAGTTTGTGGGTGCCAACTGACCATTTACTGGGAGTATTTGGAAAAACGTAGGCGTGTCCAAACATATGCAGGACGGGTGTCTGACGTAAATTCCGGTCCCGTACAGGCTGATGTGATCACAGCAGCTGAGTAAGTTTTGAGCTACTCAGAAACTGCACAAACTTTTTTTGTACCGCTCGGCTGCACATGCGATCGCACACTTGCACAGCTAAAATCCACTCCCCTGTAGGCGGCGACTATCTGATCGCAGGACTGCAACAAATTGCTAGCGAGCGACCAGGTCTGAATGACCCACATGGTTTTGCCCATTATAGAACAAATTTGCTGCTGCGATCAGGTCTGAATTAGGCCCATAGTTTTTACGTAGTAATGACACATCCAGATCTCTGATGTCTCTCATCCTCAGCGGTGTCATTACTTTCAGGCCGTATGTAAGCATCATTTCATTTTGTATATGCTAATATACAGTACTGGAGATAATAAGTGCACAGATCATGCATTTGCAAACCAAATGTAACATTTAAATTGTGCTTGATGACAAAAGGGCCGCTGAGTGCTAAACAGAATAATTCACTTCTACTTCATTTTGTAGAGAGCCTCGGTATATCTCGCCAGCGCACTGACTAACACTCAATACTATAAGCTACATTTAAATACACTTTCCCTTCTGAGAAATCCAATAACAGAACCTTTGCTCAGTTCTTGGAACTGAAATACTGACAACATTTCTGTAATGCCGAGTTAATATTTCTGATCATTTTACTACATTGCTTTATTGCCTTAATGTCCGGTTTATCTCTATCATGTCTTATCTAGTGGCAGCCAAGTGGAAGGGAGTGGAAATGCTACTGTTCAAATGGAACCAAAGGAGCAGAAAAGGCTGTTTCCCAAAATTGCATAATTCCAGCAATAATCTCTCCAGATCGGCCTGTGATTGTGCACAGATATATTTGTATATTCATGTTTTGCTACATTTATATGAATAGAGCTGAGACAGCAGCAGTCACTACATTCCATGGTGATGATGTTGGGATTTGACCCCAAATAACCATCATTAAGAACTGTAATGCCACTTATACTATATTTAGCCTCTGGGTTTCTGAGACCCAAGTGCATGATTTTGCATTTTTTGGCATTAAACTGTAGTTTCCACGCTCTTGACCCTGTTGCATACCTTTGTGTCATCTGCAAAACGCCATACTTTCCCTTTAATGCCATTTGCAATGTCACCAATAAAGATTTTAAAAAGTTCTGGTCCAAGTACAAATCCCTGGGGTACTCCACTGGTAACATTTCCCTCCTATGAATGTACTCCATTTACCACAACTCTATGGGGGGTAATTCCAAGTTGATCGCAGCAGGATTTTTGATAGCAACTGGGCAAAACCATGTGCACTGCAGGGGAGGCAGATATAACATGTGCAGAAAGAGTTAGATTTGGGTGGGTTATTTTATTTCTGTGCAGGGTAAATACTGGCTGCTTTATTTTTACACTGCAAATTAGATTGCAGATTGAACACACCACACCCAAATCTAACTCTCTCTGCACATGTTATATCTGCCTCCCCTGCAGTGCACATGGTTTTGCCCAGTTGCTATCAAAAATCCTGCTGCGATCAACTTGGAATTACCCCCTATGTTTTCTATCCTGCAACCAAGATCTTATCATTTCAATCATCGTAGAATCCAAACCCAGGATAAGGTTGCAAGTACTTGGGTGCATTTTGCAAAGATTTGCCACCAAGTCCATGTGTACCGAAGACATGGGCCCTCATTCCGAGTTGTTCGCTCGGTAATTTTCTTCGCATCGCAGCGATTTTCCGCTAATTGCGCATGCGCAATGTTCGCACTGCGTCTGCGCCAAGTAAATTTGCGAAGAAGTTTGGTATTTTACTCACGGCATTACAAGGTTTTTTCTTCGTTCTGGTGTTCGGAGTATGATTGACAGGAAGTGGGTGTTTCTGGGCGGAAACTGGCCGTTTTATGGGAGTGTGTGAAAAAACGCTGGCGTTTCTGGGAAAAACGTGGGAGTGTCTGGAGAAACGGGGGAGTGTCTGGGCGAACGCTGGGTGTGTTTGTGACGTCAAACCAGGAACGATAAGCACTGAACGGATCGCACTGGAAGAGTAAGTCTGGAGCTACTCAGAAACTGCACAGAGAAGTCTTTTCGCAATATTGCGAATACTTCGTTCGCAATTCTGCTAAGCTAAGATACACTCCCAGAGGGCGGCGGCTTAGCGTGTGTACTGCTGCGAAAAGCGGCTAGCGAGCGAACAACTCGGAATGAGGGCCATTGTGCATCAAAATGACTGAGCCACAGATAATGTGAGTACAATATAGGGGTGGGTAATTTGCAGTGTGGTGCATCATTCAAACGCTATATACTTAGCTGATTTATGTTACCCACGTCACGGCACTGGGAATGCCAATGGTGATACACAGCACAAGGCTGACATATTGACAGAATGATCGGCTCGCAGGGTAATAAGAGCTAGACACTCTCCTGGTAACCTCATTCCTAAAATCAAAAGTCACTCCTGCCACAAAGTCAAGCCCTGGATTTTATGTTGCTGGACAGTTATTCCTTGAGCCGTAGTACTTCACTAAAGTAGAGTCAAGACCAAGCCTTCATGTTAGACTTGCCCAGTAGACAAATGGAAGTTTGTGCCAAGTGGAAAGCAAATACTTCAACACACACACACACACACACACACACACACACACACACACACACACACACACACACACACACACACACACTAATCTGTAACTGAATATATTATATGACACTCAAAACTGGAACTCTCAAATGGAAAAACACCCATAAAAATGTCTCAGGTGTTCACCATGAGAATCATGAGGCCAGTTCAAACTATACCCCAAGAATGTTTGTGTGTAGAGTGCCAGCCATCCAAGCGCACCGTGAGGAAGCAGCTCACCCTACACAAAGCCTACACAAATTTCCACACAGCAAGCACCACACAAACAACAGATAGTTAAGGAAGGATCCAGGGGTAGGACTCACTCCGGCGACACAAACACCCTGCCACCCAGCCCAGACTAGTGAAGTCAAATGATTCCGTGGGTTTCAGCGATGGTAACTGTGGACCATTTTCTGTTTTCCACTTGTTTGTGTTCTTTGTCAGCAACTGATAGTCGCCACTGCTCAGATCTCAGATTCTACAGAAGATTCATTACTTTAAACCAACCTAGTAATTTGATTTTCATAGTATGGTGCACAGTGCTCTTCCATCTGACAGGCGTTGTGAAATTCTTTCCTGGTGCCAATACAACCTAGTGGCAGAAAAGTGTATTGCAGGGAATTTCACTTGTTTGTGAGAAATTCTAGATATAAAGGGTTTCCTTAAAGAGTTAATGCATGATGAATGAAATCATGCTGTGTTATATATTAGCTTAATACTAGTTGGTAAAGGTGGTCATTCCAAATTGTTGTTCGCTCGCTAGCAGTTTTTAGCAGCCGTGCAAACGCTATGCCGCCGCCCACTGGGAGTGTATTTTAACTTAGCAGAAGTGCGAACGAAAGAATCACAGAGCGGCGGCATAATTATTTTGTGCAGTTTTAGAGTAGCTGAAAACCTACTCAGCGCTTGCGATGACTGCAGACTGTTCAGTTCCTGTTTTGACGTCACAAACACACCCTGCGTTCGCACAGCCACGCCTGCGTTTTTCCTGGCACGCCTGCATTTTTTTTAACACTCCCTGAAAACGGTCAGTTGACACCCAGAAACGCCCACTTCATGTCAATCACTCTGCGGCCAGCAGTGTGACTGAAAAGCTTCGCTAGACCCTGTGTGGAACTACATCGTTCGTTGTAATATTACTTTGCGCGTGCGCATTGCGCCGCATACGCATGTGCAGAAGTGCCATTTTTTTGCCTCATCACTGCACAGCGAACGAATGCAGCTAGCGATCAACTCGGAATGACCACCAAAGATTCAACAAAGTAATAAAATACAAAGTCCATTATTTCAGATGCTTCAGTCACATTAATTGGGGTAATTCTGCAGGTAATCAGAATCCCCTCCTATGAATGTTGTAGTAAATATTTGCCCATTTATAATTTTAACGTATAATTTTTTCCTAGAGAATAGACGATAGATAAAGCGGCTAATGAGCCATTAGGGTATTCTGCCAGGATAGTCTCCATCAGCGGAAACATCCACCGGAAAATTGTGATGTAATTTGAATACAATAAATGTAATTTGAGCAGAAATTAATAGCAGCTTATTAAGTCAGGATCAACAATTCACTGCAGGAAAATCTAGGACACAAATTGACAATCAGTGTATAAACAGAGGAACAAAGCACCTGCTTGTCTGAGTAACAGACAACGTATTTGTAACAAATCTGTCCAAAGAAAATGACTAATGTTCCTCTGTTTGCAGATAAATGTGGGATTTTTTTTCTCAACATGTAGTTTTGTTCCAATTAAATTTTCCCATGGTGCTGAGATGCTGTTTGTTGCGCTTTGTTTCTCAGAAGGATATCACACGTTGCGGAATTCAGCACAAGGCAATGTTACTTGCAGAACACAATGGAATATAAGAGTTGAATGCACTCCCATTTGCATAGTTTATGTTACATGCGTTTGCACTGCGGATGCTCTACAATTGGGCGTAAGTGACTGGGAGTGACAGTTGTACGTGTTTCATTCAAGAGTTACAACTGAAGAAGAGGAAATGGGTTGTAACTGGGAATTGTCATGTTGACAAAGGTCCTGATTCAGAGATGGATGAAAAAGTAATGTAGCTTTGCATTTCCATCCAACCTCCAGGAGGGGCATGCAGGAGACATCCTGCAGGTAACTGCAAACCCAGCAATGCAACCAGTGCAGTTGAGGAAGCCTTAGCTTGTGCGTGCAGCTGACTGACGGAAACGGCGCCTGCGAGGCCAGGAAGTCTGTGTGGTAACAGGCAGACCCCTGGCTATCCCCTCCTAGAAAATGGGGGCTACACGACCCCTCGGCCTCCTCTCCAACCCCTCAATGCCACTGCCAGTCAGCCAGGCAGCAATAGAGGGCAACTGCGGGTGACAACACAAGGCTTGTTCTGTGCAAGCGCAGAATGGATCTTGCACAGCCGCAGTTTCCCGATAATCGGAAATCTGCGTGCGGCACAGGACTGGCACCACCCTCTAACGGGTCCGAGCGACTCAGATCTTCCCGCCTTGCTCGGTTAACCCGAGCGCGCCCAAACGTCATCATCCCGCTGTCGGATTCTCGCAAGGCTCGGATTCTATCGCAAGACTCGGATTCTATATAAGGAGCCGCGCGTCGCCGCCATTTTCACACGTGCATTGAGATTGATAGGGAGAGGACGTGGCTGGCGTCCTCTCCGTTTATAGAGAAGAGAGTGAGACTAGAGTAGAGAGAGACACAGTATTTACTTTAGTCATTTTGGGGAGCATTAGGAGGAGTACTACTACTTGCTGAAGTGATAGTGTGACTGTATATCTGACTTGTGGGGGAGACAGTGGGGAGCAGTTAGAGTCTGAGAGCAGGAGTACATATAACGTACAGTGCACACTTTTGCTGCCAGAGTGCCACACTGCCATTGTGACCACACTGACCACCAGTATATATATTGTGATTGTCTACTTAGGAGTACTACTTGCAAGTTGCTGATAGTGTGACCAGTGACCTGACCACCAGTTTAATTAATCACCACCAGTTTAATATATATATATATATATATATATATAATTGTATATAATATATATATAATTGTATACCACCTACCCGTGTTTTTTTTTTTTTCTTTCTTCTTGATACATACTACTATAGTAGCTTACTGTAGCAGTCTGCGGTGCTGCTGAGCTGACAGTGTCCAGCAGGTCCGTCATCAGTCATTACATAATAAATATATATACCTGTCCGGCTGCAGTACTAGTGATATTATATATATATATATTAATTTCATCTCATTATCATCCAGTCTATATTAGCAGCAGACACAGTACGGTAGTCCACGGCTGTAGCTACCTCTGTGTCGGCAGTCGCTGGTCCATCCATAATTGTATACCACCTACCCGTGTTTGTTTGTTTTTTCTTTCTTCTTGATACATACTACTATAGTAGCTTACTGTAGCAGTCTGCGGCGCTGCTGAGCTGACAGTGTCCAGCAGGTCCGTCATCAGTCATTACATAATAAATATATATACCTGTCCGGCTGCAGTACTAGTGATATTATATATATATATATATTAATTTCATCTCATTATCATCCAGTCTATATTAGCAGCAGACACAGTACGGTAGTCCACGGCTGTAGCTACCTCTGTGTCGGCAGTCGCTGGTCCATCCATAATTATACTAGTATCCATCCATCTCCATTGTTTACCTGAGGTGCCTTTTAGTTGTGCCTATTAAAATATGGAGAACAAAAATGTTGAGGTTCCAAAATTAGGGAAAGATCAAGATCCACTTCCACCTCGTGCTGAAGCTGCTGCCACTAGTCATGGCCGAGACGATGTAATGCCAGCAACGTCGTCTGCCAAGGCCGATGCCCAATGTCATAGTACAGAGCATGTAAAATCCAAAACACCAAATATCAGTAAAAAAAGGACTCCAAAATCTAAAATAAAATTGTCGGAGGAGAAGCGTAAACTTGCCAATATGCCATTTACCACACGGAGTGGCAAGGAACGGCTGAGGCCCTGGCCTATGTTCATGGCTAGTGGTTCAGCTTCACATGAGGATGGAAGCACTCAGCCTCTCGCTAGAAAAATGAAAAGACTCAAGCTGGTAAAAGCACCGCAAAGAACTGTGCGTTCTTCGAAATCCCAAATCCACAAGTAGAGTCCAAGTGTGTCGGTTGCGATGCCTGACCTTCCCAACACTGGACGTGAAGAGCATGCGCCTTCCACCATTTGCACGCCCCCTGCAAGTGCTGGAAGGAGCACCCGCAGTCCAGTTCCTGATAGTCAGATTGAAGATGTCAGTGTTGAAGTACACCAGGATGAGGAGGATATGGGTGTTGCTGGCGCTGGGGAGGAAATTGACAAGGAGGATTCTGATGGTGAGGTGGTTTGTTTAAGTCAGGCACCCGGGGAGACACCTGTTGTCCGTGGGAGGAATAGGGCCATTGACATGCCTGGTGAAAATACCAAAAAAATCAGCTCTTCGGTGTGGAAGTATTTCACCAGAAATGCGGACAACATTTGTCAAGCCGTGTGTTGCCTTTGTCAAGCTGAAATAAGTAGGGGTAAGGACGTTAACCACCTCGGAACATCCTCCCTTATACGTCACCTGCAGCGCATTCATAATAAGTCAGTGACAAGTTCAAAAACTTTGGGCGACAGCGGAAGCAGTCCACTGACCAGTAAATCCCTTCCTCTTGTAACCAAGCTCACGCAAACCACCCCACCAACTCCCTCAGTGTCAATTTCCTCCTTCCCCAGGAATGCCAATAGTCCTGCAGGCCATGTCACTGGCAATTCTGACGAGTCCTCTCCTGCCTGGGATTCCTCCGATGCATCCTTGCGTGTAACGCCTACTGCATATGATTCTCTCCCCATTGAAAGAATGGTGGAGGATTATATGAGTGACCGCATCCAAGTAGGCACGTCAGACAGTCCGTACTTATACTGGCAGGAAAAAGAGGCAATTTGGAGGCCCTTGCACAAACTGGCTTTATTCTACCTAAGTTGCCCTCCCACAAGTGTGTACTCCGAAAGAGTGTTTAGTGCCACCGTTCACCTTGTCAGCAATCGGCGTACGAGGTTACTTCCAGAAAATGTGGAGAAGATGATGTTCATTAAAATGAATTATAATCAATTCCTCCGTGGAGACATTGACCAGCAGCAATTGCCTCCACAAAGTACACAGGGAGCTGAGATGGTGGATTCCAGTGGGGACGAATTGATAATCTGTGAGGAGCGGGATGTACACGGTGATATATCGGAGGATGATGATGAGGTGGACATCTTGCCTCTGTAGAGCCAGTTTGTGCAAGGAGATATTAATTGCTTCTTTTTCGGTGGGGGTCCAAACCAACCCGTCATTTCAGTCACAGTCGTGTGGCAGACCTGTCACTGAAATGATGGGTTGGTTAAAGTGTGCATGTCCTGTTTATACAACATAAGGGTGGGTGGGAGGGCCCAAGGACAATTCCATCTTACACCTCTTTTTTCTTTCATTTTTATTTGCGTCATGTGCTGTTTGGGGAGTGTTTTTTGGAAGGGCCATCCTGCGTGACACTGCAGTGCCACTCCTAGATGGGCCAGGTGTTTGTGTCGGCCACTAGGGTCGCTTATCTTACTCACACAGCTACATCATTGCGCCTCTTTTTTTCTTTGCGTCATGTGCTGTTTGGGGAGTGTTTTTTGGAAGGGCCATCCTGCGTGACACTGCAGTGCCACTCCTAGATGGGCCAGGTGTTTGTGTCGGCCACTAGGGTCACTTAGCTTACTCACACAGCTACCTCATTGCGCCTCTTTTTTTCTTCTTTGCGTCATGTGCTGTTTGGGGAGTGTTTTTTGGAAGGGCCATCCTGCGTGACACTGCAGTGCCACTCCTAGATGGGCCAGGTGTTTGTGTCGGCCACTAGGGTCGCTTATCTTACTCACACAGCTACCTCAATGCGCCTCTTTTTTTCTTTGCGTCATGTGCTGTTTGGGGAGTGTTTTTTGGAAGGGCCATCCTGCGTGACACTGCAGTGCCACTCCTAGATGGGCCAGGTGTTTGTGTCGGCCACTAGGGTCGCTTATCTTACTCACACAGCTACCTCATTGCGCCTCTTTTTTTCTTTGCGTCATGTGCTGTTTGGGGAGTGTTTTTTGGAAGGGCCATCCTGCGTGACACTGCAGTGCCACTCCTAGATGGGCCAGGTGTTTGTGTCGGCCACTCGGGTCGCTTAGCTTACTCACACAGCTACCTCATTGCGCCTCTTTTTTTCTTCTTTGCGTCATGTGCTGTTTGGGGAGTGTTTTTTGGAAGGGCCATCCTGCGTGACACTGCAGTGCCACTCCTAGATGGGCCACGTGTTTGTGACGGCCACTAGGGTCGCTTATCTTACTCACACAGCTACCTCATTGCGCCTCTTTTTTTCTTTGCGTCATGTGCTGTTTGGGGAGTGTTTTTTGGAAGGGCCATCCTGCGTGACACTGCAGTGCCACTCCTAGATGGGCCAGGTGTTTGTGTCGGCCACTAGGGTTGCTTAGCTTACTCACACAGCTACCTCATTGCGCCTCTTTTTTTCTTTGCGTCATGTGCTGTTTGGGGAGTGTTTTTTGGAAGGGCCATCCTGCGTGACACTGCAGTGCCACTCCTAGATGGGCCAGGTGTTTGTGTCGGCCACTAGGGTCGCTTATCTTACTCACACAGCTACCTCATTGCGCCTCTTTTTTTCTTTGCGTCATGTGCTGTTTGGGGAGTGTTTTTTGGAAGGGCCATCCTGCGTGACACTGCAGTGCCACTCCTAGATGGGCCAGGTGTTTGTGTCGGCCACTAGGGTCGCTTAGCTTACTCACACAGCTACCTCATTGCGCCTCTTTTTTTCTTCTTTGCGTCATGTGCTGTTTGGGGAGTGTTTTTTGGAAGGGCCATCCTGCGTGACACTGCAGTGCCACTCCTAGATGGGCCAGGTGTTTGTGTCGGCCACTAGGGTCGCTTATCTTACTCACACAGCTACCTCATTGCGCCTCTTTTTTTCTTTGCGTCATGTGCTGTTTGGGGAGTGTTTTTTGGAAGGGCCATCCTGCGTGACACTGCAGTGCCACTCCTAGATGGGCCAGGTGTTTGTGTCGGCCACTAGAGTCGCTTATCTTACTCACACAGCTACCTCATTGCGCCTCTTTTTTTCTTTGCGTCATGTGCTGTTTGGGGAGTGTTTTTTGGAAGGGCCATCCTGCGTGACACTGCAGTGCCACTCCTAGATGGGCCAGGTGTTTGTATCGGCCACTAGGGTCGCTTATCTTACTCACACAGCTACCTCATTGCGCCTCTTTTTTTCTTTGCGTCATGTGCTGTTTGGGGAGTGTTTTTTGGAAGGGCCATCCTGCGTGACACTGCAGTGCCACTCCTAGATGGGCCAGGTGTTTGTGTCGGCCACTAGGGTCGCTTATCTTACTCACACAGCTACCTCATTGCGCCTCTTTTTTTCTTTGCGTCATGTGCTGTTTGGGGAGTGTTTTTTGGAAGGGCCATCCTGCGTGACACTGCAGTGCCACTCCTAGATCGGCCTGGTGTTTGTGTCGGCCACTAGGGTCGCTTAGCTTGGTCATCCAGCGTCCTTGGTGCAAATTTTAGGACTAAAAATAATATTGTGAGGTGTGAGGTATTCAGAATAGACTGAAAATGAGTGGAAATTATGGTTTTTGAGGTTAATAATACTTTGGGATCAAAATGACCCCCAAATTCTATGATTTAAGCTGTTTTTTAGTGTTTTTTGAAAAAAACACCCGATTCCAAAACACACCCGAATCCGACAAAAAAAATTTGGTGAGGTTTTGCCAAAACGCGGTCGAACCCAAAACACGGCCACGGAACCGAACCCAAAACCAAAACACAAAACCCGAAAAATTTCAAGTGCACATCTCTAGTTCCTACGACAGTGAGGTCTATGCCGCTTACACCATCTAGAGATGGTGTAAGGGTTTCTTTAAAGACCAGCGTTAAGCTAAGCTTAAGGCTGCAAAATGTTCGATTGCGGTTAAAACTATTTTGGCATTGGAAATACATATGTTAAAGGGGTTTATGACTCGTCTGGGTTACATAAAATGCGAGAGCAGATACTGCCAAGGAGGAGGTAATAGATCATTGGTGGAGCAGTAGTGGTAGCCACAGTGGTAGCTGAAGTCTCTTGGTCCAGCTGCGAGATGGTATTCTGGTAGATCTCCAAAACAAGACAGTCCTTGGAGTGTTGACACTGCTGGGCACTTCTCTCAAGCTGCCGACCACCTGCACATATTCCTAACAGGTTTATATTTTGGAAGGACATGCTGACATGGAAGGCAGGACACAAAGATCTGGCCAGTTCTAACTAAAACTACAAATATATGATGGAAATATGTGTGCACAGGCTTGAGGATGTAGCAGATTCTCTGTACACACCAGCGGATGCCTTACACCTGCGGACAGCCTAGTTACTTGCCCAGCGGAGTGGATTTACAGAAGATAAGGCAGATACAGCCGTACTCACTGTTATACACACTGGTAGATGGAGCGGAGCTTGAGTAGAGAGGGATGTCATACAGTTCACCAGCTGGAGAGTGTTTGTATGTACTGGGTAGTGGTGCAGGGTACTGAAATAGCATCTAAAACAGCATGTAATTGTAGGTCTCACTGGGGTTGAGTGGAAGACTAATGTCTCCCACTGTGGCACCTCACACAGTCCCAAGATGGCTCAGCACATGCTCAGTAGCAGCCTTGGTGGCCATCTTGGTACAGGGAATGAAGCTTCCCTGGTAGAGTAGCAACATGGAGTCTGAGCAGTAGCTCCCTCCACTTTCAACAGTATTATCACACTCTCCCCAACTTAGGGCATACAGGGTGAGGTGGTGGCCCGCCCGCTGAATGCGGAGGTCGCAGAACCAGCTGCATCAGCTGCCAGTCTACCGTGTAGAGTCATGTATAATCACTTCTGATGCCGATTGCACAAACATCATTTGCAAAAATATCAGTGGGCAGCGTGTTATTAATTATACAGTCAAATAAATACAAGTATCATATTGTCCAGAGAGGAATCGTCAGGAGAGCCTGGCAATTCCCAGAGAAATAGACACATTTAAATAAATGTTCTGGTTTGTTTCTGAGGTGCTGGAATTGAGAGGCTGTGATGAGGTTGCATTAAATAAATCTAATGGGCCGCCGTGACAGCTCCTGCCTCAGCCTTCATCAGGTTCAGCTCTCGTATTGACCCGCTCTGCTTTTCTACAGTAATTGATTTGAGATTGTAATATTTTAATCTGCTCATCTGGTGGCTCCGTCCCATGGGTTTCATCTGCAGGTGTCGGCACAGAGAGATCTGGGGGGTTTTGCCATTAACTACTGTATCTCATTATTGGAATCCTGTAAATGCTCACACGTCTGTCTCAGTCACTTTATTATTCATTGCGTGTAGCTGACATGACACATGTATGTACTGCCTTTGTGTATACTGGTCAGATGTGAGGATAAATCCGGCCATCTTTATATGACTTGCACTAAATAATGACAGTAACAATAATAATACTCACAAGCACAATCAAATACAACAATAAGGATATTCTTATATCTATCCCAAGCATTGCCTCTACCACCTCTGATGGGAGGCTATTCCACTTATCCACTACCCCTTCTGTAAAGTCATTTTCCCTCAAATTTCCCCTGAACCTCCCCCCTCATGTCCTTGTGTTCTAATACTTCTCTTCATTTGGAGAATGTTCCCCTCCTGTACCTTTGGTTAAACCCCTGATATATGTGACAGTCTCTATCATGTCCCCCCTTTACCTGCTATGATAATTGGTATGTAGTCATCATTTCTCAGTTAAATAATAATCACTCAGTTGCTTTCCATTTCATTTCTGGATTTTCCATTGTATAACGTGATTGCTGTTTATTATGTTCTCTCACAATCTTTATAACGGAGAGATAATAAATCACTGTGTCAGTTCAAGAAGAAAATACCATGTACTGTACATTTCTCTAGCAGATTTAATAGCGCTAAAAGCAGTCAGGTAATAACCGCGCAGAGATAGACGTAAACAGGTGTAAGATATTAAATCATTTGTAATAGTACAGATGAGCAGCTACTTAATGAAATCTCAGATATGCAGCGTATTTAAACGTGTCACAGGAATTCTGCAGACGCCACATGATGGGCCAGCGATTTCTTGTCTTCCGGTACACAGACGCTGGTAATAAGATATAGATATAAAGCTTAGATTTATGATGCTACAACCATTCATGTTTACAGTATATTGGGGGTCATTCTCACCCGATCACACGTTGCAGTTTATCGCAGCGGTGCGATTGGGTCAGAACTGCACATGCGCGGGCGCCGCAGTGCGACGGCGCATGTCAGAAGGCTGAAGGCCATCAGGCTGCTACGATCACCTCTGCCTGTTTGACAGGCAGAGGCGGTCAATGGGTGGGGGAGAGGGGGGGGGGGGGCGGAACGGCGGCATTTGGGCGCCGTTTCATGGGCGCAGTCCGGCCAACGCAGGCGCGGCCGGACCGAATGGGGGGGCGGGCCACAGCGGCTGTGTGATGTCACACAGCGGGCCGGGGAGCGATGAGTAGCTCCCGGCCAGCACGCTACAGCTGCGCTGGTCGGGAGCTACTCTTGAAGTGCAAAGGCATCACCGCTGTGCGATTCCTTTGCACTTCTGCGGGGGGGGGGGTGCACTGACATGCGGGGCGGACTAGAACTGTGCTGGGCGTCCCCCGCATGTCAGTGTGAATGACCGTAGCTGTGCTAAATTTAGCACATCTACGATCAGATCTGAATTACCCCCAATCATGTGAAACTTTTGCCACATTCAACATTTGCTCTCAAATTGTGTCTGTTCTGCCGTCAATGTGATTTTGCTGTTCAACTGTGATAGTAAGCTACTGACACCGACGCTGTCTTGTGCATAGAGACGCCCACTGCCAGCATCTCACATCTGCCGCTTACGCACAAACGTGGAAACATAAGACGCACATTGGCCAACCACCGGACCTTTGAGTGTACGCTGTCTCAGAAAGCGCAGATCTCTGAAGATGACAAAGGTTCTCCAGCTGCGAGAGAATTCGCAGTGGCTGACTTTGGCACGCCCAGAAAATAGTCCCCACACACCTGCATTTTTCTAGTCAATCCCCCAAATGTGGACTACCAGTCCACCACTTTACAAATAAATCTCCTGTGCGTGCGCTATTGCTAATCGCAACATGTGCGCAGTGCTGCTTTGGCGCATGTGCAGTGGCAAATAATTGCTCCACTGCATGCAACATTGGCACTACAAGCACCTCCAAATCAGGCCCAAGAGTGACATGAATTTTTGCAGTGATTTAGGTTTTCTAGTGACAAAGTCTCTCCCATCCCCCTCCCCAGGGGCGGATTGGTCATAGGGCTCATCAGGAAGATTCCTGGTAGGCCGACTTGTCTGTGGGGCCTATTTTGTGTTTTGTCAAGTGGCCCCATCCCACACATGACAGGCAGCCCACCCACTCAGTACAGTGCCCCCTTTCATTCTGTTATTCCATCTCTGCAGTACAGCGACTCTGCCATCCAGTTATGCCGCCATGGCTACACGCTATGTTATGCCCCTTGTGCTGCCCATGTCGGGCCACTTCTACACAATGTTACAGTGCCAATTTTAGTTCCCAATCTGCCCCTGGTCTCAGACACAACTGCAGCAAAAGACGCAAGGAAGGCCGCAGCTGCGTACAATCAGGCCCTATGAGCAGGGATCCCATCCCCCTCTAGAGACCACACCCCCTCATCAGACTACACCCCCATTAGGGCTGCTTCATAAATTTCCCAGTCTGGTTTTCTATCCCATTCTGCCCCTGACCCACCCCACCAATTTGTGGCAAATATTTCATTTTCTAGGAAGGAGAGGGGAGGGGAGGGAAAGGACCAAAGGTGCACCCAGAGCAATGAGTATATAGGAAAAAAAAAAAAAAAAAGAGCTAAGTATACAAAGGGGCAGACTCTGGAAATCTGGATGTCCGTAAAGCTTTAACAATTAACTTTTAATCAACATGGTTGAGTTTGGAGGCTTTGAATATGCAATCTAACCACTAAAAGGGTAAAATAGATAAATATCACAATTAAATAAATGTTTAAATTAAAATTAGGTGAAAGAATAGCAATAGGACCTGCAGTGCAAAGTACTCGGACAAAGAATGTCTGTGAGCTCAGAGGGAGACATATAGGTCAAAATCAATGTAGATACAAAATGATAAAGCGCACAACAGACCTAAGAATCTATTAATAATGATAATTGTCATCAATGAATAGATCACCCAGGGGAGTGGGATAATTGTAGTGCTAGAGTAGGGCTATAAAGTTATACACCCTGTTCTATATCCACTAATGATGCAGCTGCTGAGAATTACAGAACCTGAGCACTTATTGTCTGTGCACCAGGCACCGTAACGCAGAGCATTGCAGGATGATATAGTGTACCGATGAGAGTGCTGCTGACAGAAGAATGAAGATATAGAAAGGTGTAGATACCTGTAACGAAACTCCCAAGGTGATCGGGGACTCACAAGGGGGTAATTCAGACCTGAACGTAGCAGCAAATTTGTTAGCAGTTGGGCAAAACCATGTGCCCTCATTCCGAGTTGATCGCTCGCTAGCAACTTTTGCAGCGCTGCGATCAGGTTAAAACTCGGCTAAACTGCACATGCGTATGCACCACAATGCACAGGCGCACTGTACGAGTACAAAGAGGATCGGTGCTGGGCGAAGGATTTAATGAAGAATCTATTCGCACGGCCGATCGCAAGGTGATTGACAGGAAGAAGGCATTTATGGATGTCAACTGACCGTTTTCGGGGAGTGTTTGGGAAAACGCAGGCGTGTCCAAGCGTTTGCAGGGCAGGTGTCTGACGTCAATTCCAGGACCAAAAAGACTGAAGTGATCGCAGCGGCTGAGTAAGTCCAGAGCTACTCAGAAACTGCAAAAAACTTGGTGCCGCTCGGCTGCAAAAGCGTTTGCACAATTGCAAAGCGAAAATACACTCCCCCATAGGCGGTGACTATCTGATCGCATGCGCCAGCGAGCGATCAACTCGGAATGAGGACCAATGTGCACTGCAGGTGGGTCAGATGTAACATGTGCAGAGAGAATTAGATTTGGGTGGGGTGTGTTCAAACTGAAATCTAAATTGCAGTGTAAAAATAAAGCAGCCAGTATTTACCCTGCACAGAAACAATATAACCCACCCAAATCTAACTCTCTTTGCACATGTTACATCTGCCCCCCCTGCAGTGCATGGTTTTGCCCATCTGCTAACAAATTTGCTGCTACGATCAGGTCTGAATTACCCCCTATATGTACACAGGCCCGGCGACAGGGGGGGTCAAAGGGGACTCCCGTACCGGGCCCCGAGGTTAAGAGGGGCCCCAAGAATCTGGCGCAGCCGCTTTTACTGACTGCATGGTGTCCGCCATATCCGGGAGGAAGGAAGGCAGGAAGAACCTGAGCGGCACGCTGACTGAGCAAGCCAGTGCTGTAGTGCGGGCTCCCAGCACCTGTCACGGAAGGACACCGGGGGGAAAGGCTCTATAGGAGATCCGCGCTTCCACACAGCAGACCAGCGCTGTGCATTTGGGGCTCTCCACACTCTGCAATCAGCAGCTTTAGATCTCTGTGAGCGCTGCCCTGTGCTCTATGGATCCGTGCACTGCTAGTAGGGAAAGGTAGGGAAAGCTGCCTGCAGCACATGGTATTTCCCCCGCATATTGACAGTGAAGCACCTGCCAACTCTTCCTAAAGTACCTATACATTGTGTGTGTGTGTGTGTGTGTGGTCGCCGGTACACTGTGTTTACGGTAGTGTGTGCGTGTGATGCTGTTACCTTTGCACTCCGCCTCCTCCTCCCATATACTTGGAGTCAGTAATACACCTACTGTGGCATAACGTGTATAAGGGGTAGAATTGTGTGGTGTAGCGTTAATAACGGACACTACTGTGTGGGGTAATGTTAATAAGGGGTACTACTGTGCGGTGTAATAATGTGTGTAGTGGGGGGGGGGAGGGGCATGTCAAGATAACAAAAACACTAGTTTCGACCCTGATGTAGTGGTGATGTTTATAGCATAAGTCACATAGCTGTCAGAAGCATATACAGTATTATACTGTATCCTATGTATTACATAATGGCCATATATGGGGGATGGGGGGCCCAGAGATAGCCGTGTACCGGGCCCCAAGATTTCTGTTGCCGGCCCTGTATGTACACAGCTGGTGCGCATTTGTTTTAGATGAGTGTCAAGATGGCCAGCTTGTACAATTCTCCCAGTGACACCTACCTGACACTTGATGCACTGATTACGATGTTTAGCTGTAGGTGCTCCATGCTGCCATTATTACACAGTAAAGTGGCTGAGGTTAGCGTTGCACTATCCTGCATGGTACAGGGAACTCTGGACCGCACCACCTGCCTCATCCATGATCTGTTGCAGTGTAAAAATAAAGCAGCCAGTATTTACCCTGCACAGAAACAATATAACCCACCCAAATCTAACTCTCTCTGCACATGTTACATCTGCCACACCTGCACTGCACATGGTTTTGCCCAACTGCTAACAAACTTGCTGCTGCGATCAGATCTGAATTACCCCCTCTGTACCTTCTCTTGTAAGTGAAAACAGAGGTAGCATCCGGCCCTACGCAGGAAAGCTCAGAGTTTTAACTTTAATTGATTGCAAAAAAATCTGCTCTCCCGGTGATAGTACTATGCTAGTGTTATGTATCAGATTAGACTGTGTCTGCTATAGTGTATTTGTTTCTTTTCCCTGTTGTATAAATATATTGATTATTGAATGTGATCCATTTCCACAGGTTGTGCTTAAAATGCCGGCTGGGGGGATCTCAGCATTCAGGATACCGACTCAAAAATCCTGACAGCTGTCCATACCAACAGCCGGAATCCACGACACCCATAGTGTGGGAATAGATCCTATGGCAAATGCAGTGAGCCACTGTGACTGCAGCATGGTGAGTGCAGTGAGCCGCAAGGGGACTCCTAGCGCTCGCTCAGCTGCCGCCATTCTGGCGGCCGAGTTGCCACTCTCAGGAACTTGACAGCATCCCATCCGCCGGTAAATGGTATGTATTCTCATTTCCACAGTGTGCACATATACAAATATATATATATATATATATATATATATATATATATATACTGTACAGTACGTCTTGCTGTGCATTCAGGACCTTGGACAGAGCCCATATAAATGCCGATACTAAAGGCTCAGATTTGTCGCTTCAGAACACGAATGTCTGACATACAGATGTGCCCGCGATTACCTTGGGGCATATTCAATTGTGCACTCATTTTTCCTGCAGACGCATGGTTTTCCCTATTCAATTGAAGGAGCTAAACAGAGCCGCAGGAATTCTATAGAAATATCCATGTTTTTCTTCTGGCATCCTTAAAGCAAGTCTGATTTTTCCTAAAAATCATTATTTTTCTGGAAACATCATCAGGACTTGCTCTGGCACCCTTGCGGAACCACCGGATCAATAAGTATCAGGCTTTATTTTCTCTTGCACCACAGGGTTTTCAAAGCAGGGAACTATGTGCCTTTTTTTAAGTGGATGCCATGGGCTCTGGGAGTATGCATACCCATGGTAATCCAGAATAATTGGATGCAAGACAAAACCAAATGGACCTAACCCCCCCAGTGTTCTTGCACTATATGGCACAAGACACTTGGTGTATCTTATTCACATTGCAGCAGTATACAAATTCAGGTACTTATTAGTATTATTAGTACTTAATATTATTGTCATAAAGGAAAAGGTGCAAAGTCACAGATTAAGTATAACGAAGTGTGGCATGGGGCACGGCGCGTGTCACTCATACAGTATGAGACATCTGTCTTTTTCCTTTCTGCCCAGGTTGGCGTCTGAGTGCCAGTGTCAGTATTCAGTGACCCTGGCATTGTACTGTTATTGTATAGTGAATAGAATAAGATGCATCCTCTGTGGGAATGTCAGGTTTGTTTGGCCCATTTTGAGGATAGGTGCATGTGGGCACATCTGTAGCAGGTTTCCCATCCATTCCTTCCTCTGTTTCCTTCCGCAGTTTAGTTTCCGATGCTACTTCCCTCTAGGAGGCGTTGTAACAAACGTATCTCACAACCAGGTGTGGTCTTCCAACACATTATCACATTCCTGGTCTTAAATATTGTCTATTAAGTTTCATCAGTTATTGCCTGAAATATACATTTTCTGCTTAAAACTGGTAAATGAATAAATATAAGTTGCCAAATGCTATTCAGGATTCAAAGCTAATTATATGTAATAGGTCTATTGCAAGTAATACTGCAAATTGCAGACTGATAATCACATTCTGGGGCTCAGGCAGAGAATGACGAAAATGCAATTTATGCCCCTTTGTCCATGTACGCTGATAATTTGTACACTTCCAGAACTATTGCAGCTGAGATAACCCTTTGTGCTAAGGTTGGCATGTTAGCATGGACAAAGTACTTTCATGTTTGCGCAAACTGCGTCCTATGCTGATTGCATGAAAGACGCAAAGATGGCTGTTTGAAGGGAAATACTTTGCAGGAACCCTACCCTGGTGCAAATTCTGAACTGATGATGATGATAATCGGTGGCCACTTCTGATTGGCTGAATGCTAATACTATAGTATTGTTGGTTCTTCGATCTGTTTAAATTATTAGCAATCTATCCGCAGAGCAGGCGACAAATGTGTGTAATAGAGATGTGCGGTTCGGTTCTCCAGAAATCTAAATCCACCCATATTTTGTGGATCCGAACACAGTCCGGATCACCGGAGGAGATCCGATCCAAACAGATGGGGTTATTCAGAGTTTATCACAGTTTTTGCTAATTAGCCAAAACTGTGATCGTTGTACTCACATGCTGGGGGCTGGGCCGCCCAGAATGTGTGGTGCTGCCCCACGCTGCGATCGCAATTCAATTGGGATTGCATCGCGGTCACCTCAACTAGAGGTTGACCACAAAAACGGCCATGACACGTCTGCATTTTCTGCTCTTCCCCCCCTCCCCAATGCCACCGGACGCCCATTGCCTGTCAATCACTATGAAATCACATCCTTCATCCTTCCAGGATGCGATCGTATGGTGTAGGGTCGTGCACGCACACTGTAGCCACTGCGTGTGTGCAGATCCTCGGGATGCAGCCATGCATGTGACTGCAGCGGCTGCATTCAACTCTAAATAAGGCCAAGAGTCCCTAATTTCCTAGTTTTGTTGCAAAATTTACACGATCTTAGCTGTTTTTTTTAAAAAAATATATAGATTTTTGTCAATGATACAGTATAAATTTTGTATCGATTTTTAACCAAACCAAAAACTGAAATCGAACCAAAACAAAATGATGAATTAGAACCAAAATCAAAACATGGGGGTCCACGCACATACAGTATATAGTGTGTAATGATTTTTAACTTTTCACTTAATACAAAATTCATCCTCCAAACAGGCCAATGTATTACAAGAAAATGCAAAAACAATTTAAAAAAGAAACTTTTATACGGTGTGGGCCACCCGGAAGGGAAATGTAAATATTATTTTTTTAAATATTGCTCAATACTGTTGAAATGACCACTTCTTTGTGATTGACGCATAGAATTATTGAGCTGTGTTCTTCTATACAGAGAGTAAGGGTCTGTGTCAGGTTTTAAAAATTGTCTGGGAATTCTGTCTGGCGTAAGTCCCCGATTAAAGATGTAGACCCCCAAAGGCTGGTCAGTGGATTCAGCACATCGAGAGCTGCCCATGAAAGCAGTTATTGATCGTGTGTCTCCTAAGATGTAACATTGTACTGTATGTTTCCTTTGAAATGGGGCTGTACCACGCAGGGTGTCGTGCAAATATACAAAAGCCTTTTATCACCTGCCAACAGCTGGGATCAGGAATGTAACCTTTTATCAATAGTGTAAAAGCAGCTGCAATTTACAAGCATATGACAAAGACAAAATATTAAATATATATATATATAGATATATATATAGATATATAGATATATATATATATATATATATATATATTTTGATATATATATTTATATATTTATTAGAGACTTGTTAATTTTTATTTTCAGGGGGTGGGGTTGGAAACCTAAACCATCTTTGTCAATTTTAGTGGGAGGCGTACCTAGCCTAAAAAGTCTTCCCAGGATCTTATGTACGATTGCCGCAATCTCATCAAATACTGCAACAGTACATGGATTTGTGTTTTGCCGCAGTTTATTTTTATTGAACAAAATGTAAGCTGCTCACATTAATTAGACAATACAATCAAGGTGTGTGAAAGGGAGGGGGTAGTCTAAGCAAGAAATACATTGGGGATTAATCCACAATGTCCCCAAGCACACCAAGCTGTACCTGTGCCAAGACTTGAAAGACTATATATATATAGAAATCCAGAGGTCTTAGTTACATACATTTGCAAATATATGATAAGCCACCAGGCCCCGACACTGGGTGTGACATGAGATCTTGTTTAGCACCCCCTTAACACATTTATTTTATCCTTCGGGTCTTTTAATTTCACCTTCACTAGTATAATAATTTTTGTATATAGATATTGCTTTCTTTTTATTAACACGTACTACTAACACTCTACCTTCTCACATTGCGCTGCCCTGGGGTGGCAGGCCTTTGCCGGTTTGTGGAGTTCTGCACCCCAGATCCCCAGATCTAGAGTTAGGGACCACCAATATCAGAGGAGCCGTGTCGGGGCCTGGTGGCTTACCATATATTTGCAAATGTATGTAACTAAGATCCCTGGATTTCTAATATACTGTATATATATATATATATATATATCCAACAGTCCACACCATGAGTCTCCAGCAGGGGCTATGTAGTAGACCAGACCAGCACTCCTTTAACTGATAAGTTATTTAATGCTTTTAAAAGACAATGTGCAAATTGAGCATGATAGGCAATTCAGCAATAACATGTATCTCACGATTCCTCTGGGGTCCTCAGACCAAACCAGCTACAGCTCCCAACAGCCGTTTCGGACCATGTCGTCATCAGGGGAGTACCGAAACGGCTGTTGGGAGCTGTAGCTGGTTTGGTCTGAGGACCCCAGGGGAATATATATATATAATCCAGGGATCTTAGTTACATACATTTGCAAATATATGGTAAGCCACCAGGCCCCGACACAGCTCCTCTGATATTGGTGGTCCCTAACTCTAGATCTGGGGTGCAGAACTCCACAAACCGGCAAAGGCCTGCCACCCCAGGGCAGCACAATGCGAGAAGGTAGAGTGTTAGTAGTATATGTTAATAAAAAGAAAGCAATATCTATATACAAAAATTATTATACTAGTGAAGGTGAAATTAAAAGACCAGAAGGATTAATAAATGTGTTAAGGGGGTGCTAAACAAGGGTTCATGTCACACCCAATGTTGGGGCCTGGTGGCTTATCATATATTTGCAAATGTATGTAACTAAGACCTCTGGATTTCTATATATATAGTCTTTCAAGTCTTGGTACAGGTACAGCTTGGTGTGCTGGGGTTTACCGGGGGTTAATCCCCAATGTATTGTTTATTTGTATTGACTGAATCAAATGCAAACTCTTATCATAGTAGTGTCTAATAATTCCTATTGTTACCTACTGTAGTGGTACAGTTCGTAATCCTTCTAAAAACTTCTTTTATGCATAAAAAGATATTCATTTGGTGCTTTGTGGTGCTTCAGAATGCTTTCAGAGAAATCTAGAATTCTAGATTTAGATACTTGTGACTGCATTTGGCTATTTCAACCTGCGGTTCTGCAATAAACAGCAATATATAAATACGTTTGTTGAAGAGCGTTGATGCTACCCAAATAGAAGATCAGCAAACACAGATGTACTTCAAAACAGAATCACACAGTCATCAAAGGAAGTATATCGAGAAAAGAGTGTTCATGACACAGTGTCCACATTTGGGTGGCTGACTGTCTACCAGTAAAACCATACAGCAGATTGATGGTAAATCTAAAGATAATAAGGGAAAAGACTAAGAGATGCGCCTCATAGTGAAATTAACAGATTTGCAATTAATTATAGAAACTAGTGATAATACTAGGCCGCGTACCAAGAGTAAATGAATATTCACCGACCACCCTCTCCTTCTGCAAATCCTTCAATCCCTTGGTCTTCGTGATACCGCTCTCGCAATAAAGGGTATTGGTTCCGCACTAACTAATCACATATGTGACTTATTAACGGTGCTCCCAAATATTTTTTGTAGATCAGGCTACAATAATATAAAGGAAAAGACAAAAAAAATCTTTTTGGGAGCACTCTTCATAATGATTTACAACAAATATAGTTCAGAGTGAATGTACTTTGTGATGCTATAGTTTGTGATGCTATACCCAAATTGAGCTCAATTTGGGTATAGCATCACAAAGTATATTTTTACCATCTTGAAACCTTATTAATTGCCAGTTAAATCAAGATTTTTAAAATATTTTTTGACATTATGTCGTTATTTTATTAATAAACAGAATAAAAGTTAGGTTTACTTTTAAGTTATTCACCAGTACACATTCCCTCTGACCTATATTTGTGAGACCGCTCTCTCCTGACTGTCCTCCTACCTCTTTGACCGTTCGTTCTCTGTCTCCTCTCATGGCTCCACCTCCCCCCCCCTCCCCACACACACTTAAACTAACTGTAGGCGTCCCCCAAGGTTCTGTTCTGGGACCCCTCCTTTTCTCTCTCTTTGGGAGAACTCATTGGCTCTTTTGACTTTCAATATCATCTCTATGCTGATGACACTCAAATCTATCTTTCCTCCCTGGACCTCTCCTCTGCTCTCCTCACTCATATCTCCAACCTTCTCTCTGCTACCTCTTCCTGGATGTCCCAGCGCTGTCTTAAACTAAACTTGTCTAAGACCGAGCTGATCATCTTCCCTCCCTCCCGCATAACCTCATCTCCCACATTCTCATTATCTATAGATGGCACTATTATCTTCTCTAGCCCCCAAGTGCGCTGTCTTGGAGTAATCCTTGACTCCTCCCTCTCCTTCACACCACACATTCACCACCTCTCACAAACTTGCCACTTTAATCTCAAAAATATTTCCAGGGTCAGACCCTTTCTCACCCAGGATGCCACTTAAGGGCCCTACAACGATATGTCTGAGGCTGAAGTCAGATGTGATTTTCTTTGAACTTCCACGGGACCTTCCCGGGAGTGATTCCATACAATTTTGCACTTTGTGCTATTTTTGCATAAGATATATCGCATGCGATTGATCAAGCCACGATAAATCGCATGTGATATATCGTATGGCATACAATTGTACCATGAGATATATCTGATGGGCTGGATTAGAGGGCTAGGGGGGCTGGGAGTGTCCTGGAGAATGCCATTCAAATTTGTGCAATACATCGCATGCTATATATTGCATGCACAAAAAGAACACCATTTCCATGCGATTCCAATAAATCACTAGCGATCTAGGTGATCCGATCCAACATTCATGGGACTGCGCATCGTATTGGATTGTAAACACATATGATTTGACACTTTTCATACGATATATCGGCACGAAAGGTCGGAATCGCATGAAATCGTGCAAAATCGTTGTAGTGTTTGGGGCCCTTAAGACCCTTATCCACTCACTGGTCATCTCCAGACTGGACTACTGTAATCTCCTCTTGACTGGCCTCCCTAACACAAACCTCTCTCCACTCCAATCTATCCTCAATGCTGCTGCCCGGCTCATCTTCCTCACCAAATGTACTACGTCCACCTCCCCTCTCCTACAAGCCCTTCACTGGCTTCCCTTCCCCTGCTGAATCCAATTCAAACTTCTCACACTCACAAAGCCCTCACCCACTCCTCTCCCAGTTATATCTCAGACCTTATCTCTCTTTACACTCCCACCCGCCCTCTTCGCTCTGCTGATGCACGCCGACTCTCCTGTCTTCTGATTACCTCCTCCCACTCTTACCTACAAGATTTTGCTCGTGCTGCTCCCTTTTTCTGGAATTCTTTACCTCTCTCCCTCAGACTCTCCACCTCTACAAAACTTCAAACAGGACTTCAAGACCCACTTCTTCACCAAACCCAGCTGTCTCTCATCCTAAGCCTTCTGTGGCCCACGCTCACTTTCTACCCCATCGGTGTCACCCCTGTCTGTGTGCCCCTCCCCTTTAGAATGTAAGATCTCACGAGCAGGGTCCTCTTCCCTCATGTGGTCTCTTACTTAACCTTGTCTCTTACTTAACTCTTGTCTCTTACTTAACCTATCTTCTTTTCAATACTCCCTTTGATAGCACCAAATCCCTCTGTTTTCTGATACTTATGTAAGTGCTGTTTACTGATACAGCCATGTTTATATTAGAGATGAGCGGGTTCGGTTCCTCGGAATCCGAACCCGCCCGAACTTCAGGTTTTTTTACACGGGGCCGAGCGACTCGGATCTTCCCGCCTTGCTCGGTTAACCCGAGCGCGCCCGAACGTCATCATCCCGCTGTCGGATTCTCGCGAGGCTCGGATTCTATCGCGAGACTCGGATTCTATATAAGGAGCCGCGCGTCGCCGCCATTTTCACACGTGCATTGAGATTGATAGGGAGAGGACGTGGCTGGCGTCCTCTCCGTTTATAGAGTAGAGAGAGACACAGTATTTACTTTAGTAATTTTGGGGAGCATTAGGAGGAGTACTACTACTTGCTGAAGTGATAGTGTGACTGTATATCTGACTTGTGGGGGAGACAGTGGGGAACAGTTAGAGTCTGAGAGCAGGAGTACATATTTTAACGTACAGTGCACACTTTTGCTGCCAGAGTGCCACACTGCCATTGTGACCACACTGACCACCAGTATATATTGTGATTGTCTGCTTAGGAGTACTACTTGCAAGTTGCTGATAGTGTGACCAGTGACCTGACCACCAGTTTAATTAATCACCACCAGTTTAATATATATATATATATAATTGTATATAATATATATATAATTGTATAACACCTACCCGTGTTTTTTTTTTTCTTTCTTCTTGATACATACTACTATAGTAGCTTACTGTAGCAGTCTGCGGTGCTGCTGAGCTGACAGTGTCCAGCAGGTCCGTCATCAGTCATTACATAATAAATATATATACCTGTCCGGCTGCAGTACTAGTGATATTATATATATATATATATATTAATTTCATCTCATTATCATCCAGTCTATATTAGCAGCAGACACAGTACGGTAGTCCACGGCTGTAGCTACCTCTGTGTCGGCAGTCGCTCGTCCATCCATAATTGTATACCACCTACCCGTGTTTTTTTTTTTTTCTTTCTTCTTGATACATACTACTATAGTAGCTTACTGTAGCAGTCTGCGGTGCTGCTGAGCTGACAGTGTCCAGCAGGTCCGTCATCAGTCATTACATAATAAATATATATACCTGTCCGGCTGCAGTACTAGTGATATTATATATATATATATATATATATATTAATTTCATCTCATTATCATCCAGTCTATATTAGCAGCAGACACCGTACGGTAGTCCACGGCTGTAGCTACCTCTGTGTCGGCAGTCGCTCGTCCATCCATAATTGTATACCACCTACCCGTGGTTTTTTTTTTTCTTTCTTCTTGATACATACTACTATAGTAGCTTACTGTAGCAGTCTGCGGTGCTGCTGAGCTGACAGTGTCCAGCAGGTCCGTCATCAGTCATTACATAATAAATATATATACCTGTCCGGCTGCAGTACTAGTGATATTATATATATATATATATATATATATATATTAATTTCATCTCATTATCATCCAGTCTATATTAGCAGCAGACACAGTACGGTAGTCCACGGCTGTAGCTACCTCTGTGTCGGCAGTCGCTCGTCCATCCATAATTGTATACCACCTACCCGTGGTTTTTTTTTTTTCTTTCTTCTTGATACATACTACTATAGTAGCTTACTGTAGCAGTCTGCGGTGCTGCTGAGCTGACAGTGTCCAGCAGGTCCGTCATCAGTCATTACATAATAAATATATATACCTGTCCGGCTGCAGTACTAGTGATATTATATATATATATATATATATATATTAATTTCATCTCATTATCATCCAGTCTATATTAGCAGCAGACACAGTACGGTAGTCCACGGCTGTAGCTACCTCTGTGTCGGCAGTCGCTCGTCCATCCATAATTGTATACCACCTACCCGTGGTTTTTTTTTTCTTTCTTCTTGATACATACTACTATAGTAGCTTACTGTAGCAGTCTGCGGTGCTGCTGAGCTGACAGTGTCCAGCAGGTCCGTCATCAGTCATTACATAATAAATATATATACCTGTCCGGCTGCAGTACTAGTGATATTATATATATATATATATATATATATTAATTTCATCTCATTATCATCCAGTCTATATTAGCAGCAGACACAGTACGGTAGTCCACGGCTGTAGCTACCTCTGTGTCGGCAGTCGCTCGTCCATCCATAATTGTATACCACCTACCCGTGTTTTTTTTTTTTTTCTTTCTTCTTGATACATACTACTATAGTAGCTTACTGTAGCAGTCTGCGGTGCTGCTGAGCTGACAGTGTCCAGCAGGTCCGTCAACAGTCATTACATAATAAATATATATACCTGTCCGGCTGCAGTACTAGTGATATTATATATATATATATTAATTTCATCTCATTATCATCCAGTCTATATTAGCAGCAGAAACAGTACGGTAGTCCACGGCTGTAGCTACCTCTGTGTCGGCAGTCGCTCATCCATCCATAAGTATACTAGTTTCCATCCATCTCCATTGTTTACCTGAGGTGCCTTTTAGTTGTGCCTATTAAAATATGGAGAACAAAAATGTTGAGGTTTCAAAATTAGGGAAAGATCAAGATCCACTTCCACCTCGTGCTGAAGCTGCTGCCACTAGTCATGGCCGAGACGATGAAATGCCAGCAACGTCGTCTGCCAAGGCCGATGCCCAATGTCATAGTACAGAGCATGTAAAATCCAAAACACCAAATATCAGTAAAAAAAGGACTCCAAAATCTAAAATAAAATTGTCGGAGGAGAAGCGTAAACTTGCCAATATGCCATTTACCACACGGAGTGGCAAGGAACGGCTGAGGCCCTGGCCTATGTTCATTGCTAGTGGTTCAGCTTCACATAAGGATGGAAGCACTCAGCCTCTCGCTAGAAAAATGAAAAGACTCAAGCTGGCAAAAGCACCGCAAAGAACTGTGCGTTCTTCGAAATCCCAAATCCACAAGGAGAGTCCAATTGTATCGGTTGCGATGCCTGACCTTCCCAACACTGGACGTGAAGAGCATGCGCCTTCCACCATTTGCACACACCCTGCAAGTGCTGGAAGGAGCACCCGCAGTCCAGTTCCTGATAGTCAGATTGAAGATGTCAGTGTTGAAGTACACCAGGATGAGGAGGATATGGGTGTTGCTGGCGCTGGGGAGGAAATTGACAAGGAGGATTCTGATGGTGAGGTGGTTTGTTTAAGTCAGGCACCCGGGGAGACACCTGTTGTCCGTGGGAGGAATATGGCCGTTGACATGCCTGGTGAAAATACCAAAAAAATCAGCTCTTCGGTGTGGAAGTATTTCAACAGAAATGCGGACAACATTTGTCAAGCCGTGTGTTGCCTTTGTCAAGCTGTAATAAGTAGGGGTAAGGACGTTAACCACCTCGGAACATCCTCCCTTATACGTCACCTGCAGCGCATTCATAATAAGTCAGTGACAAGTTCAAAAACTTTGGGCGACAGCGGAAGCAGTCCACTGACCAGTAAATCCCTTCCTCTTGTAACCAAGCTCACGCAAACCACCCCACCAACTCCCTCAGTGTCAATTTCCTCCTTCCCCAGGAATGCCAATAGTCCTGCAGGCCATGTCACTGGCAATTCTGACGATTCCTCTCCTGCCTGGGATTCCTCCGATGCATCCTTGCGTGTAACGCCTACTGCTGCTGGCGCTGCTGTTGTTGCTGCTGGGAGTCGATGGTCATCCCAGAGGGGAAATCGTAAGACCACTTTTACTACTTCCACCAAGCAATTGACTGTCCAACAGTCCTTTGCGAGGAAGATGAAATATCACAGCAGTCATCCTGCTGCAAAGCGGATAACTGAGGCCTTGACAACTATGTTGGTGTTAGACGTGCGTCCGGTATCCGCCGTTAGTTCACAGGGAACTAGACAATTTCTTGAGGTAGTGTGCCCCTGTTACCAAATACCATCTAGGTTCCACTTCTCTAGGCAGGCGATACCGAGAAAGTACACGGACGTCAGAAAAAGACTCACCAGTGTCCTAAAAAATGCAGTTGTACCCAATGTCCACTTAACCACGGACATGTGGACAAGTGGAGCAGGGCAGGGACAGGACTATATGACTGTGACAGCCCACTGGGTAGATGTATGGACTCCCGCCGCAAGAACAGCAGCGGCGGCACCAGTAGCAGCATCTCGCAAACGCCAACTCTTTCCTAGGCAGGCTACGCTTTGTATCACCGGTTTCCAGAATACGCACACACCTGAAAACCTCTTACGGCAACTGAGGAAGATCATCGCGGAATGGCTTACCCCAATTGGACTCTCCTGTGGATTTGTGGCATCGGACAACGCCAGCAATATTGTGTGTGCATTAAATATGGGCAAATTCCAGCACGTCCCATGTTTTGCACATACCTTGAATTTGGTGGTGCGGAATTTTTTAAAAAACGACAGGGGCGTGCAAGAGATGCTGTCGGTGGCCAGAAGAATTGCGGGACACTTTCGGCGTACAGGCACCACGTACAGAAGACTGGAGCAACACCAAAAACGCCTGAACCTGCCCTGCCATCATCTGAAGCAAGAAGTGGTAACGAGGTGGAATTCAACCCTATATATGCTTCAGAGGTTGGAGGAGCAGCAAAAGGCCATTCAAGCCTATACAATTCAGCACGATATAGGAGGTGGAATGCACCTGTCTCAAGCGCAGTGGAGAATGATTTCAACGTTGTGCAAGGTTCTGCTGCCCTTTGAACTTGCCACACGTGAAGTCAGTTCAGACACTGCCAGCCTGAGTCAGGTCATTCCCCTCATCAGGCTTTTGCAGAAGAAGCTGGAGACATTGAAGGAGGAGCTAACACGGAGCGATTCCGCTAGGCATGTGGGACTTGTGGATGGAGCCCTTAATTCGCTTAACAAGGATTCACGGGTGGTCAATCTGTTGAAATCAGAGCACTACATTTTGGCCACCGTGCTCGATCCTAGATTTAAAACCTACCTTGGATCTCTCTTTCCGGCAGACACAAGTCTGCTGGGGTTCAAAGACCTGCTGGTGAGAAAATTGTCAAGTCAAGCGGAACGCGACCTGTCAACATCTCCTCCTTCACATTTTCCCGCAACTGGGGGTGCGAGGAAAAGGCTCAGAATTCCGAGCCCACCCGCTGGCGGTGATGCAGGGCAGTCTGGAGCGACTGCTGATGCTGACATCTGGTCCGGACTGAAGGACCTGACAACGATTACGGACATGTCGTCTACTGTCACTGCATATGATTCTCTCCCCATTGAAAGAATGGTGGAGGGTTATATGAGTGACCGCATCCAAGTAGGCACGTCACACAGTCCGTACTTATACTGGCAGGAAAAACAGGCAATTTGGAGGCCCTTGCACAAACTGGCTTTATTCTACCTAAGTTGCCCTCCCACAAGTGTGTACTCCGAAAGAGTGTTTAGTGCCGCCGCTCACCTTGTCAGCAATCGGCGTACGAGGTTACTTCCAGAAAATGTGGAGAAGATGATGTTCATTAAAATGAATTATAATCAATTCCTCCGTGGAGACATTGACCAGCAGCAATTGCCTCCACAAAGTACACAGGGAGCTGAGATGGTGGATTCCAGTGGGGACGAATTGATAATCTGTGAGGAGGGGGATGTACACTGTGATATATCGGAGGATGATGATGAGGTGGACATCTTGCCTCTGTAGAGCCAGTTTGTGCAAGGAGAGATTAATTGCTTCTTTTTTGGTGGGGGTCCAAACCAACCCGTCATTTCAGTCACAGTCGGGTGGCAGACCCTGTCACTGAAATGATGGGTTGGTTAAAGTGTGCATGTCCTGTTTATACAACATAAGGGTGGGTGGGAGGGCCCAAGGACAATTCCATCTTGCACCTCTTTTTTCTTTTTTTCTTCTTTGCGTCATGTGCTGTTTGGGGAGTGTTTTTTGGAAGGGCCATCCTGCGTGACACTGCAGTGCCACTCCTAGATGGGCCCGGTGTTTGTGTCGGCCACTAGGGTCGCTTATCTTACTCACACAGATACCTCATTGCGCCTCTTTTTTTCTTTGCGTCATGTGCTGTTTGGGGAGTGTTTTTTGGAAGGGCCATCCTGCGTGACACTGCAGTGCCACTCCTAGATGGGCCAGGTGTTTGTGTCGGCCACTAGGGTCGCTTATCTTACTCACACAGCTACCTCATTGCGCCTCTTTTTTTCTTTGCGTCATGTGCTGTTTGGGGAGTGTTTTTTGGAAGGGCCATCCTGCGTGACACTGCAGTGCCACTCCTAGATGGGCCAGGTGTTTGTGTCGGCCACTAGGGTCGCTTATCTTACTCACACAGCTACCTCATTGCGCCTCTTTTTTTCTTTGCGTCATGTGCTGTTTGGGGAGTGTTTTTTGGAAGGGCCATCCTACGTGACACTGCAGTGCCACTCCTAGATGGGCCAGGTGTTTGTGTCGGCCACTAGGGTCGCTTATCTTACTCACACAGCTACCTCATTGCGCCTCTTTTTTTCTTTGCGTCATGTGCTGTTTGGGGAGTGTTTTTTGGAAGGGCCATCCTGCGTGACACTGCAGTGCCACTCCTAGATGGGCCAGGTGTTTGTGTCGGCCACTAGGGTCGCTTATCTTACTCACACAGCTACCTCATTGCGCCTCTTTTTTTCTTTGCGTCATGTGCTGTTTGGGGAGTGTTTTTTGGAAGGGCCATCCTGCGTGACACTGCAGTGCCACTCCTAGATGGGCCAGGTGTTTGTGTCGGCCACTAGGGTCGCTTATCTTACTCACACAGCTACCTCATTGCGCCTCTTTTTTTCTTTGCGTCATGTGCTGTTTGGGGAGTGTTTTTTGGAAGGGCCATCCTGCGTGACACTGCAGTGCCACTCCTAGATGGGCCAGGTGTTTGTGTCGGCCACTAGGGTCGCTTATCTTACTCACACAGCTACCTCATTGCGCCTCTTTTTTTCTTTGCGTCATGTGCTGTTTGGGGAGTGTTTTTTGGAAGGGCCATCCTGCGTGACACTGCAGTGCCACTCCTAGATGGGCCAGGTGTTTGTGTCGGCCACTAGGGTCGCTTATCTTACTCACACAGCTACCTCATTGCGCCTCTTTTTTTCTTTGCGTCATGTGCTGTTTGGGGAGTGTTTTTTGGAAGGGCCATCCTGCGTGACACTGCAGTGCCACTCCTAGATGGGCCAGGTGTTTGTGTCGGCCACTAGGGTCGCTTATCTTACTCACACAGCTACCTCATTGCACCTCTTTTTTTCTTTGCGTCATGTGCTGTTTGGGGAGTGTTTTTTGGAAGGGCCATCCTGCGTGACACTGCAGTGCCACTCCTAGATGGGCCAGGTGTTTGTGTCGGCCACTAGGGTCGCTTATCTTACTCACACAGCTACCTCATTGCGCCTCTTTTTTTCTTTGCGTCATGTGCTGTTTGGGGAGTGTTTTTTGGAAGGGCCATCCTGCGTGACACTGCAGTGCCACTCCTAGATGGGCCAGGTGTTTGTGTCGGCCACTAGGGTCGCTTATCTTACTCACACAGCTACCTCATTGTGCCTCTTTTTTTCTTTGCGTCATGTGCTGTTTGGGGAGTGTTTTTTGGAAGGGCCATCCTGCGTGACACTGCAGTGCCACTCCTAGATGGGCCAGGTGTTTGTGTCGGCCACTAGGGTCGCTTATCTTACTCACACAGCTACCTCATTGCGCCTCTTTTTTTCTTTGCGTCATGTGCTGTTTGGGGAGTGTTTTTTGGAAGGGCCATCCTGCGTGACACTGCAGTGCCACTCCTAGATGGGCCAGGTGTTTGTGTCGGCCACTAGGGTCGCTTATCTTACTCACACAGCTACCTCATTGCGCCTCTTTTTTTCTTTGCGTCATGTGCTGTTTGGGGAGTGTTTTTTGGAAGGGCCATCCTGCGTGACACTGCAGTGCCACTCCTAGATGGGCCAGGTGTTTGTGTCGGCCACTAGGGTTGCTTATCTTACTCACACAGCTACCTCATTGCGCCTCTTTTTTTCTTTGCGTCATGTGCTGTTTGGGGAGTGTTTTTTGGAAGGGCCATCCTGCGTGACACTGCAGTGCCACTCCTAGATGGGCCAGGTGTTTGTGTCGGCCACTAGGGTCGCTTATCTTACTCACACAGCTACCTCATTGCGCCTCTTTTTTTCTTTGCGTCATGTGCTGTTTGGGGAGTGTTTTTTGGAAGGGCCATCCTGCGTGACACTGCAGTGCCACTCCTAGATGGGCCAGGTGTTTGTGTCGGCCACTAGGGTCGCTTAGCTTAGTCATCCAGCGTCCTCGGTGCAAATTTTAGGACTAAAAATAATATTGTGAGGTGTGAGGTATTCAGAATAGACTGAAAATGAGTGGAAATTATGGTTTTTGAGGTTAATAATACTTTGGGGTCAAAATGACCCCCAAATTCTATGATTTAAGCTGTTTTTTAGTGTTTTTTGAAAAAAACACCCGAATCCAAAACACACCCGAATCCGACAAAAAAAATTCGGTGAGGTTTTGCCAAAACGCGGTCGAACCCAAAACACGGCCGCGGAACCGAACCCAAAACCAAAACACAAAACCCGAAAAATTTCAAGTGCACATCTCTAGTTTATATACCCTGTACTTGTCCTATATTGTATTGAACTGTGAGTCACTGTCTTCATGTTTTGCTTATTTGTTTACTCTGTAATTTGGTGCTGCGGATCCCATGTGGCGCCATATAAATAAATGATAATAATAATAATAATAATAATAATAATAATAATAATAATCTGTGGGTTGTGTAAACCAGGTGGGGATTCAGCTATAGTACCAGACTGTTGCCCCCATGGTTCTGTCTGATATATGGTGCAGTGTCAAAATTATCTTCCTTGAGGCTTCTTGTCTTAGCTGAATGTAAGATAAATCTCCTGTTCTAGTTTCTTATCACTTCATAGACGTGTACTGTACATGACATATAACAAAATACATGGTCTCCTAGTGTGATATAGTATATTAACGTCAAATTAAATTATTTTTTCTGATGAAGTCCTAGGAAAGGGACGAAACACTTTGTGTCATTATGCTACAAGGATAACAACCCATCTTGGTATTTACCATTTCCAGCTACTCAAGGAGTTACTGAAAGTTTGGACTGGAATTTGGACTCTTTATCTCATCAACCATCGGCATCTGACTGCTACTGTACAGATAGATCACTTATTTTAATTATTGTACATTTTTTACTTTGTGTTTGCATGTGCAAAATAAATTGATTTGGTTTTAATATACTATAGCTCATTATAGGTCATGTACACAGGGCTGGCTCTACCATTAGGCAGTTTTAGGCAGCTGCCTAGGGTACTGGGATCTGGGGGGCACCACTGAGTCTGCCTATAATATAACACAATTAAGGATGTCTCTCTGAAAGAAACATCCTTGCTGAACTTAATGCAAGTGGTGGCTGTGGAACTTATAAGTCACACTTTCATCTGAAGAGCCGGGAAGTGGGTGTTGGTGGTGTTTGGGGGCAAGAGGCTGAAGTTTGCGTAGGGTGCCAAGAATCTTGGCGCCGGACCTGCATGTATATGCTAGAAAGGGATGTGTTTATGCCTGTCATGCATTTTATATCAAGCGTGGAATGTAATAGGGTGTGAGAATCAGGAAGGGAGAGACTTTGTGAGACTTCTGTTTTTTTTTTTAAAGTGGCAACCATTTACGTGGCAACATCAACCTGATTTTGTCATATACTGGAAATGATTGATACTTTAAAAAGACGGAAGTCTCACAAAATCTCTCTCTTCCTGATTCTCACACACTAGTAGATCCCCCCTCCTCATACCTTGCATGTAGAATGGACTCTTCCCGATGCAGTTTCTACGGTGAAGTCTTTGGAAAGTTGGCCTCTGCCATCTTCTTTGCAGGCTCCATATTGGAGAAGACATTGCTAAGAAGTGTATCCGGTGTACAGATATACACTAAAAAGGTCTACAGTCAATAGGTCGACCACTAGTGGTATATATGCATTAGGTCGACATAGTCAAAAGGTCAACAGGATCAAAATGTTGACACATATGGTCGACACAAGTTTTTTAAGTTTTTTTTTTTCTTCAACTTTTCCATACTTTACCATCCACATGGACTACAATTGGGAGTAGTAGCCTGTGCTGAGTGCAGGGGTAGCGGAGTGAGGCACCATTCCGCGAGCCATGCAAGGGGACGTGGTACACTAATGGGGACAAAACACCCCCTGCCACCAATAAAAAAAAAAAGTGTCTACCTTTTTTGTGTCAACCTATTCCATGTTGATCTTTTGACCGTTTACGTTTTGAACCAGTCAACCTTTTCTACTGTCTACCGATTCTATGTCGACTTTTTGTCCCTGTCGACCTAATGCATGTCTACCATTAGTGGTAGACCTATTGTCTGTAGACCTTTTTAGTGTAGATCTAATAATCCACACCCGCTAGGACAATAGCACCACCTGCAGCCAGGAAATTTTGGTGGGTGACGACCCTGTTGAGAGAGGGGTTCACAGAACACAATTGCACACTGCCCCCCTTCCTTTGCTAAAATGCAGTAGAGAAATTATTATTTAATGCAAAAAATTGGATGTTACATCCATCTATACTTTATTGCTTCCTTTAAAGGGGAAGACTTCAATTATACATTAAATGCAGCTGCAGACTATGAACTCTAGCTGCTCTGGCTGAATGCGGCTTTGTAATATCACTTGATTTGTTGCGTTGTTTTTCACAGACAGGGTCCATATTGTCCCTTCTGCCTTTGGCGCTCAATTGCAAATTAAATCAAACAGCTCACAGAGAAAATGATTACTAGTAGCAGATATATAAATAACACGTTATTATAGTCTATGTTACTTTGCAATTTTCCTTGATGATGTATAAGAATCTCTATTAAGACACAAATGACATTACTGTTGTCTATGTCTTCTGACTATAAGCAACCACAGCCAAGGGAAGTAAAACAGACCAATCACTAGGAAATGCAGAATAATACGACCCCATACTGTATATTGCTGCACAATTCAGACTGAATCTTAACTTTTCGAAAAAATACTCTCTGGAACTTGGGAACATAATGTAGCTCATGATCCCAGACAGTTTACCTTGTGATGCCCCATATAAACAAAATGCTTGGCAGTATAACAGATGTCTTCAAGGGCTGAGCTGGGTTAGGATTTGAAACTCTTCAGAGTACAGGAACAAAGTGGAATATTTGGAAAATGAATTGCTGTACCATGACCAAGATACAAGAAAAGCATGTTGAAATTGAAAAATGTATTTTACAGATGTGATTCCAGGGTTTGGCCAGAATGAGAAGATCCATTTGAGGTCCTGTAGGGAACAGATGAAAGAACTTGTTTACAGCATGAGGAACAACCTGTGACATATCTGCAATGTCTTCTAGACCTTGTCATCTTGTCATCCATATCCATAATACACTTGGGGGTTATTCAGAGTTGGTTGCAGATTTTGCTATCGTTGAAAGCAAATTATGAAAACAATCAAGTAACTTTGTATCTGGGACAAACCAAGTGGCTCTGCAAGGGGAGCAAATACACAGGGCCGGTTCTACACCTTGTGGCGCCCAGTGCGAAAGTTTTCACTCAATAATGACCTCTAGCATCTGACAGGTGCGCCGGCTGCAGTGGACGCCCACACAGCCCACGGCATCTGCTGCAGCCAGGGATCGGGTAGGCGGCGGGTGCCTGCGGGGTGACTGCGGAATGACTGCGGACCGTACCCCCAGGCCACAGTGCCCCGGGCGCCGGCACTGCTTGCCCACACCAAGAACCGCTCCTGCAAATACATGTACGTGTTTTGTATGTAGGGCAAATACTAGAGATGTGCACCGGAAATTTTTCGGGTTTTGTGTTTTGGTTTTGGGTTCGGTTCCGTGGCCGTGTTTTGGGTTCGAACGCGTTTTGGCAAAACCTCACCGAATTTTTTTTGTCGGATTCGGGTGTGTTTTGGATTCGGGTGTTTTTTTTTTAAAAACCCTAAAAAACAGCTTAAATCATAGAATTTGGGGGTCATTTTGATCCCAAAGTATTATTAACCTCAATAACCATAATTTCCACTCATTTTCAGTCTATTCTGAACACCTCACACCTCACAATATTATTTTTAGTCCTAAAATTTGCACCGAGGTCGCTGGATGACTAAGCTCAGCGACCCAAGTGGCCGACACAAACACCTGGCCCATCTAGGAGTGGCACTGCAGTGTCACGCAGGATGGCCCTTCCAAAAAACACTCCCCAAACAGCACATGACGCAAAGAAAAATGAAAGAAAAAAGAGGTGCAAAATGGAATTGTCCTTGGGCCCTCCCACCCACCCTTATGTTGTATAAACAGGACATGCACACTTTTACCAACCCATCATTTCAGTGACAGGGTCTGCCACATGACTGTGACTGAAATGACGGGTTGGTTTGGACCCCAACCAAAAAAGAAGCAATTAATCTCTCCTTGCACAAACTGGCTCTACAGAGGCAAGATGTCCACCTCATCATCATCCTCCGATTCATCACCGTGTACATCCCCCTCCTCACAGATTATCAATTCGTCCCCACTGGAATCCACCATCACAGCTCCCTGTGTACTTTGTGGAGGCAATTGCTGCTGGTGAATGTCTCCATGGAGGAATTGATTATAATTCATTTTAATGAACATCATCTTCTCCACATTTTCTGGAAGTAACCTCGTACGCCGATTGCTGACAAGGTGAGCGGCGGCACTAAACACTCTTTCGGAGTACACACTTGTGGGAGGGCAACTTAGGTAGAATAAAGCCAGTTTGTGCAAGGGCCTCCAAATTGCCTCTTTTTCCTGCCAGTATAAGTACGGACTGTCTGACGTGCCTACTTGGATGTGGTCACTCATATAATCCTCCACCATTCTTTCAATGGAGAGAGAATCATATGCAGTGCCAGTAGACGACATGTCCGTAATCGTTGGCAGGTCCTTCAGTCTGGACCAGATGTCAGCATCAGCAGTCGCTCCAGACTGCCCTGCATCACCGCCAGCGGGTGGGCTCGGAATTCTGAGCCTTTTCCTCGCACCCCCAGTTGCGGGAGAATGTGAAGGAGGAGATGTTGACAGGTCGCATTCCGCTTGACTTGACAATTTTCTCACCAGCAGTTCTTTGAACCCCTGCAGACTTGTGTCTGCCGGAAAGAGAGATCCAAGGTAGGTTTTAAATCTAGGATCGAGCACGGTGGCCAAAATGTAGTGCTCTGATTTCAACAGATTGACCACCCGTGAATCCTTGTTAAGCGAATTAAGGGCTCCATCCACAAGTCCCACATGCCTAGCGGAATCGCTCAGTGTTAGCTCCTCCTTCAATGTCTCCAGCTTCTTCTGCAAAAGCCTGATAAGGGGAATGACCTGACTCAGGCTGGCAGTGTCTGAACTGACTTCACGTGTGGCAAGTTCAAAAGGTTGCAGAACCTTGCACAACGTTGAAATCATTCTCCACTGCGCTTGAGACAGGTGCATTCCACCTCCTATATCGTGGTCAGTTGTATAGGCTTGAATGACCTTTTGCTGCTCCTCCAACCTCTGAAGCATATAGAGGGTTGAATTCCACCTCGTTACCACTTCTTGCTTCAGATGATGGCAGGGCAGGTTCAGGCGTTTTTGGTGTTGCTCCAGTCTTCTGTACGTGGTGCCTGTACGCCGAAAGTGGCCCGCAATTCTTCTGGCCACCGACAGCATCTCTTGCACGCCCCTGTCGTTTTTTAAATAATTCTGCACCACCAAATTCAAGGTATGTGCAAAACATGGGACGTGCTGGAATTTGCCCAGATTTAATGCACACACAATATTGCTGGCGTTGTCCGATGCCACAAATCCACAGGAGAGTCCAATTGGGGTAAGCCATTCTGCGATGATCTTCCTCAGTTGCCGTAAGAGGTTTTCAGCTGTGTGCGTATTCTGGAAAGCGGTGATACAAAGCGTAGCCTGCCTAGGAAAGAGTTGGCGTTTGCGAGATGCTGCTACTGGTGCCGCCGCTGCTGTTCTTGCGGCGGGAGTCAATACATCTACCCAGTGGGCTGTCACAGTCATATAGTCCTGAGTCTGCCCTGCTCCACTTGTCCACATGTCCGTGGTTAAGTGGACATTGGGTACAACTGCATTTTTTAGGATACTGGTGAGTCTTTTTCTGAGGTCTGTGTACATTTTCGGTATCGCCTGCCTAGAGAAATGGAACCTAGATGGTATTTGGTACCGGGGACACAGTACCTCAAACAAGTCTATAGTTGGCTCTGCAGTAATGATGGATACCGGAACCACGTTTCTCACCGCCCAGGATGCCAAGGCCTCAGTTATCCGCTTTGCAGCAGGATGACTGCTGTGATATTTCATCTTCCTCGCAAATGACTGTTGGACAGTCAATTGCTTGGTGGAAGTAGTAAAAGTCGTCTTACGACTTCCCCTCTGGGATGACCATCGACTCCCAGCAGCAACAACAGCAGCACCAGCAGCAGTAGGCGTTACACGCAAGGATGCATCGGAGGAATCCCAGGCAGGAGAGGACTCGTCAGAATTGCCAGTGACATGGCCTGCAGGACTATTGGCATTCCTGGGGAAGGAGGAAATTGACACTGAGGGAGTTGGTGGGGTGGTTTGCGTGAGCTTGGTTACAAGAGGAAGGGATTTACTGGTCAGTGGACTGCTTCCGCTGTCGCCCAAAGTTTTTGAACTTGTCACTGACTTATGATGAATGCGCTGCAGGTGACGTATAAGGGAGGATGTTCCGAGGTGGTTAACGTCCTTACCCCTACTTATTACAGCTTGACAAAGGCAACACACGGCTTGACACCTGTTGTCCGCATTTCTGTTGAAATACTTCCACACCGAAGAGCTGATTTTTTTGGTATTTTCACCAGGCATGTCAATGGCCATATTCCTCCCACGGACAACAGGTGTCTCCCCGGGTGCCTGACTTAAACAAACCACCTCACCATCAGAATCCTCCTTGTCAATTTCCTCCCCAGCGCCAGCAACACCCATATCCTCCTCATCCTGGTGTACTTCAACACTGACATCTTCAATCTGACTATCAGGAACTGGACTGCGGGTGCTCCTTCCAGCACTTGCAGGGGGCGTGCAAATGGTGGAAGGCGCATGCTCTTCACGTCCAGTGTTGGGAAGGTCAGGCATCGCAACCGACACAATTGGACTCTCCTTGTGGATTTGTGATTTCGAAGAACGCACAGTTCTTTGCTGTGCTTTTGCCAGCTTAAGTCTTTTCATTTTTCTAGCGAGAGGCTGAGTGCTTCCATCCTCATGTGAAGCTGAACCACTAGCCATGAACATAGGCCAGGGCCTCAGCCGTTCCTTGCCACTCCGTGTGGTAAATGGCATATTGGCAAGTTTACGCTTCTCCTCCGACGATTTTATTTTAGATTTTTGAGTCCTTTTTTTACTGATATTTTGTGTTTTGGATTTTACATGCTCTGTACTATGACATTGGGCATCGGCCTTGGCAGACGACGTTGATGGAATTTCATCGTCTCGGCCATGACTAGTGGCAGCAGCTTCAGCACGAGGTGGAAGTGGATCTTGATCTTTCCCTATTTTTGGAACCTCAACATTTTTGTTCTCCATATTTTAATAGGCACAACTAAAAGGCACCTCAGGTAAACAATGGAGATGGATGGATACTAGTATACTTATGGATGACGAGTGACTGACGACACAGAGGTAGCTACAGCCGTGGACTACCGTACTGCGTCTGCTAGTATAGAGATGATAATGATATAAAAAATACATATATATATCACTACTGCAGGTATATATAAATATAATATAATGACGGACCTGCTGGACACTGTCAGCAGACTCCTAAACTACTAGCATGAAGAAGATAGAAAAAAAAAAAACCACCACAGGTAGGTATACAATTATGGACGAGCACTGACGACACAGAGGTAGCTACAGCCGTGGACTACCGTACTGCGTCTGCTAGTATAGAGATGATAATGATATAAAAAATATATATATATCACTACTGCAGGTATATATAATATAATGACGGACCTGCTGGACACTGTCAGCAGACTCCTAAACTACTAGTATGAAGAATATAGAAAAAAAAACCCCACCACAGGTAGGTATACAATTATGGACGAGCACTGACGACACAGAGGTAGCTACAGCCGTGGACTACCATACTGCGTCTGCTAGTATAGAGATGATAATGATATAAAAAATATATATATATCACTACTGCAGGTATATATAATATAATGACGGACCTGCTGGACACTGTCAGCAGACTCCTAAACTACTAGTATGAAGAAGATAGAAAAAAAAAACCCACCACAGGTAGGTATACAATTATGGACGAGCACTGACGACACAGAGGTAGCTACAGCCGTGGACTACCGTACTGCGTCTGCTAGTATAGAGATGATAATGATATAAAAAATATATATATATCACTACTGCAGGTATATATAATATAATGACGGACCTGCTGGACACTGTCAGCAGACTCCTAAACTACTAGTTTGAAGAAGATAGAAAATAAACCCCACCACAGGTAGGTATACAATTATGGACGAGCACTGACGACACAGAGGTAGCCACAGCCGTGGACTACCGTACTGCGTCTGCTAATATAGAGATGATAAAGATGATAGAGATGAACAAAAAAAATATAACACTACTGCAGGTAAATATTTATATAATTATTTACAAATGAGTGAATCAGTGCGCTCGTCAAATTTATACGTAATATCTCACTGTAAAAAGTGCAATCTGCAGTCCAGAATAAATAAGTCAAATGACCAGTCCAGTAAGTAAGTTTTGTTCAACTAATTCAAGGTTTGATTAATCAACAAAGTCCACACTCTCCCCGTTTTAACGGGTGGCTGCTCAGTTCTTCAAAATGTGCCACTAGGTATTCGTGGCCCAAAGCGGAAATCTGAAAGTAGAGGAAGAAACAACAGAGCGCCTATAGTGTAGTATCCTTTAGTGAAAATTTTGTCACACGCAAGAATAATATTGCGTACCGGATTACGGCTTGACACAGTGCCTGTCGATCCCCTGGTCTTTTGAGTCCAATCTTCTGTCGGAGTCAAATGTCAAGGAAGCATAGCAATTCCTCTCTATTCACAGGAGGTCGAACTGAGTGTCACTGAGTGACATTGGGGACAGGGAATGGACACTCAGTTCGACCTCCTGTGAATAGAGAGGAATTGCTATGCTTCCTTGACATTTGACTCCGACAGAAGATTGGACTCAAAAGACCAGGGGATCGACAGGCACTGTGTCAAGCCGTAATCCGGTACGCAATATTATTCTTGCGTGTGACAAAAATTTCACTAAAGGATACTACACTATAGGCGCTCTGTTGTTTCTTCCTCTACTTTCAAATATTTATATAATATAATGAATGACGGACCTGCTGGACACTGTCAGCAGAATGCGTTTATAGAATAATAAAAAAAAACACCACAGGAGTGTTTAACTTTTTCAGGCAGACAATATACTGGCGGTCACTGGTCAGTCACACTGGCAGCAAAAGTGTGCACTGTACTCCTGCTATAACTGCACCCCAGTCTCCCCCACAATTCAGCTGTGTGAGCAGTGAGCACTCAGCACAGTCAGATATACATAGATGATATTATCATGCAGCACACTGAGGCTGAGCACAGATATGGTATGTGACTGTGTATCGTTTTTTTTCAGGCAGAGAACGGATTATATTAAATAATAAATAAAACTGGTGGTGGTCACTAGTAACTATCAGCAAAACTCTGCACTCTGAGTACTCCTAATGCTCCCCAAAATTACTAAGTAAGTAGTAAATCAACTCAAGTGTCTCTATCTATTCTAACGGAGAGGACGCCAGCCACGTCCTCTCCCTATCAATCTCAATGCACGTGTGAAAATGACGGCGACGCGCGGCTCCTTATATAGAATCCGAGTCTCGCGATAGAATACGAGCCTCGCGAGAATCCGACAGCGGGATGATGACGTTCGGGCACGCTCGGGTTAACCGAGCAAGGCGGGAAGATCCGAGTCTGCCTCGGACCCGTGTAAAAAGGCTGAAGTTCGGGGGGGTTCGGATTCCGAGGAACCGAACCCGCTCATCTCTAGTAAATACTGGCTGCTTTTGCATGTAGCCCACAAATACTGGGCAGCTTTACTTTTACCGTGCAATTTAAACTTTGGAGTTGTTCCTCCCTCCCCACCTGTAGGGGGCAAAATGATGGCAGAATATATAGATGTGCTCATGAAGCCATGGGAGGCCAAGAAGTAGAGGGTGAAAAGACTTTAGCAATCACAAAAGGAAAATATGTTCCTTATGAAAAATACAATGCAAACTGTAAGCCCCTCACATACAGTCTGCCACCCACCGTGCATACTGCCCCTAACCCAATCACACTGCCATCACCCCACTAAGAGCGCAACCATCTTAGATGTGGATGGAATACGATAAAGTCACCCCAATCTGCACTGAAATAATTGAATACATTACAGGGATGTATCAATTATCGCATGCAGGAACAGAGCTTGCAACAAAACTTTGTTCGTACAAATTCAGTTACCGCAAAACGCAGGGTACATTTTGAGAAAATTCCTTGAGTGTATGTCCGCGCACTGCGTACCCCCTATGCAGGGTAAATACTGGCTGCTTTTGCATGTAGCCCCCCCACCGCCTCCGATTATACTTACAGTAGCAGAACCCAGGGACTGGTGATCCGGTGAGGGCTGATGTCATCGGATCCTGTGCTCTGCTGTGGCCTCCAGTGCTGTAATGTGAGCTGCTCCGTCACAGGGGATCACAAGAGGAACACAGAGATCCGATGACATCAGCCCTCACAGGATTACCGGTCTCTGGGTATTTATTTATGTAACTTTTTTTTTACACTGCGATTAGCCTATGTGCCCATTGGACACACATAGTTGATCACACTGACTGGATCCCAGCACAGCTTTCAGCCAGATTACATTTCCCATTATACTGTAATTATGGAAAATGTAATCTAATTACTAAAAAAAAAGTGAATTAAAGGGTTTGGAGCAGTTGTTCACAAAATGCTCTAAAAACGCTTTAAAACATTTCCGTGAAACTAAAGTTATGTGTAAAGGGTGTGAAAACAAATAATATTAGCACATATGCCCCTATACAATATGTTCAAGCTTTCAGAAGAAGTCCATCAGTGAGGTAAGCTCCCACAGAACCCTGCACCAGGGCTTAAAGTGGTCCAGGAGAGGTGGTGGAACTTATTTCCCCCGCCACCTCCCCCACCCTCATTCCCCCGCCTCCCATTAGGCAGAGCGAAGGCCTTTGCTACAGTGTTCGGCATACGCCTGCAAACGCATTATCTCCCATACTTGATAAAGAGACAATGGTCTCACAAGGAAGAGGTGTGGTCACACAACAGTAACCCCAATTCAAATGACACCACACAGTAGCACAATGTTATTCCCATAGGCGTGCGCAGCACATTTTATTAGGGGGTGCACCGTCGGAGGGGTGTGTCTAGCACCGCCTTTTGGGCATGTCTAGCACCATCTATTGACGGTCAACACAATATAAAATGTCCACCCTTGTACCAATCCTAATAAAGCAGATACATTGTCAGATGTTGTGGTGTGCACCAAACAAACACCCCTGATGGCACTCACTGCAATTACACTGCTCCTCCTCAGCCTGGTCTGGCTCCCCCTCTCTTTCCTCTGCAAGCTGGAGCAGCTTACTTACAAGTCAGCCACTCATTGACACTGACAGTCGCAGACTAGTACTGCTGCTGCTGGAAAAACGAGTGACGTGTCAATGTTGCTGCCGACCGCCTGCCAGTATTGAATTTGTCTTCCTAAGAGGAACACTGGCTGCATGCTGATCCTCATCAGTGGCTGGCGTTGGCACGGCATAGAAGGAGAGAGGTGGGCATGTGGCGGGTGTGGCGGGTAATCACATCACATCATACTGTTTTTGTACATGGAGGTGGAGCTGGGAGTTTGAAAGCCAGTGGCAGTGGCACCCTTGATTAACCGAGGCGTCAGGTCAGTAATACAGTCCTGACAGGGTGCAGTGCAGAGGGGACAGTAATCAGCTTGCTCGGTGATCGCTACATCAGGCATGTGAGATCAGGGTGCCAGACATTAGGGGGTGCCTGTGCGCACCAGGAACCCCCCCTGCGCACATCTATGGTTATTCCCATTACACCACATGTAGTGTACTGCCCCTTATTCATATTACACCACATAGTAGTGTCCCTTATTCACATTACTTCACTCAGTAATGCCCTTTATTCATGCTACACAGTAGTACTGCTTATACACATTACGGAATTACTGTGCAAGGTGGTGGAGGAGGTGGAACCAAGGGCGTAGCTACCATAGGTGCAGGGTATGCGGCTGCTATGGGGCCAGAGTTGTCTCTGGGGCCCGAGCCTTCCCCTGCACCTAGCTGCTGAGGGGGCACCGGCGCTGGCAGTTTTTACCTTCAGGTGTGCTGCTGCACTGCAGCCACACCTGATCACCCAGCTGCCGGCTCCGCCTCTCCTGAGTACTAACTAATGCTGGGAGGAGGTGTGGCTGAGTCTGCATTGACAACCCTGGACCACGGCCATGCCTTCTCCCAGCATCTGTGAGGAGACACGAGATGGAGCCGGAGCTGGACCAAGAGGAGACGGCAGTGATGCAGAAAACTGCTGACTATTTTGCAAACAAATGGTGCCCCTGTGGTGAGTGTTGCAGGGAAGGTCTTTGAGTAATCCACCGGGTGTGGAACTATGCTATGGGGCCCCTGCTGGCATAGCTACGCCTCTGGGTGGAACTAGTTTCACCTACAATTACAGGTGGTGGAACTCATTTCCACCTCGTTCCCCCCCACTTTAACCCCTGCCCTGCACACACGCTTCGACCATACTCCTCCCGCACCCCCATTAACACTATATAAAGATCTGCTGTATATGTTTTGCCTATATCATCTCAACATTTTATGATAAAGTATCATTGTAATTAAAGCAAGAATGACAGATTAGTTTGCCTTCACTTATAACATATTGCAGTTACGTTGATGACAGATTTGTGTTTGCACAGCAATCGGCACTTAATGGTGAGTTACTTGACAGAGTTGTGCGGTTTCTCAGTCCCAGCAGGACGTAGCTCTCCCACAGCCAGGGCTCATTGTCCATAGTGCAAGGTTTTACAGAAAGAGACCTCATCCAAAATGTGTCACGGGGGTCATCTTATACCCAGCCAATCAATAAGTGTATTAATGAGGGTTTTAAATATTAAATAGTTTACAGCAATTTGTCTTACTCATAGTCAGCTTGCCGTCATTGTAATTATTTTTATCTTCTTATGATCAGATGGCACTCTTCACAACCAGAATAAGATCTGTTTTTATAATAATCATCGTCATCATCATCCTCTATTCTAATGCCCCACAAAGTCAGTTGAACATGACAGATCTACATCACACAAAATACAAACAGTAACCAGAACAAGTATGAGTGAGGTTGCCGGAGCACATTCATACATGAGACAGAAGATGGAGCAGGCCATGATTGAGAGAGTTTAAAGTCAACAGTCTGCTTTGTGTGACTGTCACCAAAATGGGGGTATGTTCCTCATGGTGGGTTTTTCTACTGAGTCTCTACATCATATACTCATCGGTAGGTCATGCTCTGTATTGTATACTGGTAAGATTGGGCTATACTGTATACTGTATGTCATCATAACTGTGAAATTGCCAGTCACAGCCCAACACTGGTGGTCATTCCGAGTTGTTCGCTCGTTATTTTATTTTCGCAACGGAGTGATTAGTCGCTAATGCGCATGCGCAATGTCCGCAGTGTGACTGTGCCAAGTAAATTTGCTATGCAGTTAGGTATTTTACTCACGGCATTACAAGGTTTTTTCTTCGTTCTGGTGATCGTAATGTGATTGACAGGAAGTGGGTGTTTTTGGGCAGAAACTGGCCGTTTTATGGGTGTGTGCGAAAAAACGTTACCGTTTCTGGGAAAAACGCGGGAGTGGCTGGAGAAACGGAGGAGTGTCTGGGCGAATGCTGGGTGTGTTTGTGACGTCAAACCAGGAACAACAAGCACTGAACTGATCGCACTGGCAGAGTTAGTCTCGAGCTACTCAGAAACTGCACAGAGAAGTCTTTTCGCAATATTGCGAATCTTTCGTTCGCAATTTTGATAAGCTAAGATTCACTCCCAGTAGGCGGCGGCTTAGCGTGTGCAAAGCTGCTAAAAGCAGCTAGCGAGCGAACAACTCGGAATGAGGGCCACTGAGCTGTATACTGGAAGTGACAGCACAGGAAACTGCCACCACACTATTACTGGTAGGGAGAACCTACTAGGGGCAGAGCCGGCCCTAGCCAATTTGATGCCCTAGGCAAAATTTTGTCTGGTGCCCCCTAGCTCCGCCGCTAGTTCTGCATCTGTACCTGCAACGCTCAGGTAGTGGGGCCCACCGGGGGGTTACCCTGTGGGCCAGTTCAACTCTGCACAATGCCACACAGTAATGACCATAATACATATAATTCCACACAGTAAAGGAACCTTACACATATGCCCCACATTAGTAATGCCCATAATACACATAATGCCACACAGTAATGCACCTTACACATATGCCCCACATTAGTGATGCCCATAATACACATATACTGCCACAGATACTGCCACACTTGCTGGTTATACAAAAAGATCAGTATCAAACATGTAGAAACTGTCCATTCTCTTCACTATTCAGTGTGTTTGCTGGTGTCTGTTACTCCCGTTAACTGCATGCCCTTTACTTTATACTGTGGGAGCTAAATGCTCTGCCCTCCAGTCTGATGTGTCCAAAAGTCACACTGCACTGATGTTTCATATAGAAATAGCACAACGCAACTTACTGACCACGTTACAGTGCTAGATGGCAGGGGAATTTTACGGTATGGACTGACTAGGAAATAAAGCGTGGGGAGAACACTGCCCATGTTATGTCCCTGCAGACACCTGGGGTTTGCACAGGGATAAGGGACACACACAGGATGGCAGGGTCCCCCTCCCCCATGTGCACAAGCAGTATAGGTGATGTCAGGTTTCTGTGAAGCAGTCTTCCAAAATACACATGTGTTATCATAAGAAGCCATCCAGTAATAACCTTATATAGTCAGTAAATATGTCACAGGTCCAGGAATTGCATTTACTGGGCTTCTGCTGTCTGTCTGAGGTCTCACAAGTCAGGGGCATTCAAGCATGTCAGAGGAAGTTTAAGGCACAGTGTGCATTTTTTTTTTTTACAAATGTAAACAGCAGTGTATACAAGTACTGATTGAATACATTTGGAAAGTAACAGTTAGTTTGCGGACTGTCCCTCTTAGCATGAGATGCTGCAGGGACATGCTTGGATGCCCCTAGACATGCTTGAATGCCCTAGGCAAATGCCTAGCCTGCCTATAGCTAAGGCCGGCTCTGACTAGGGGACCTAGGTAATGAAGGGGAGGGGGGGGGGAGGGAGGATGACCAAAAGAGTTGCTTTGTTCTTCCGTCTAGAACAGCCAGGCAGAAATTGACAATCACGGAGACTGATGCATTTTTTTTTTTTTTTTACATCGGACAGATAGACCACCGGCTGATGAGGATGTCTCAGCTGCAGTTCTGTCCCTGCATTGTTCCTGTGATTGCTGATGATTGTTACAGGTTAGAGACGAGAAAGGAAGATGTAACTCTAATTTCTGAACAGCTGTTTTATTGTTCTCAGCACCGTAACTGGTATCAACATTTCTGAGAAAGTCTGTGGGTGTTGAACTACAACTTCCAGAGTGGAATGAATAATTTAATAACTTGAAAACTACATTTAGAGAGCCCATCTTCAAAGCAATGATGAAGCCTCTTACAAACTGCTCGCAGATAATTCAGGCTCTGCACACTCCCGTCCTCTCCGCCTTCATGCTCTCCAACAGATCAATAGTAATTACCAGTTAACATTTTACTATTTTTGGTAACTTTGTATCAATTAATTCTATTCTCACTGCTGTAGAGAATGATATACCTCTAAAAGTCACATTTTGTAAGAACATCTTAGTTTTCAAAGGTTTATTTTATATATATATATATATATATATATATATATATATATATACAGTACAAATTATAGCATAAGGTCTAATTTACACATCTGTACATCATAACTCCATCTTGTATCATATATTATAAATGTATAACACCTAGAACATTAGATGCAGCCACATCCTTGTTTATTTCCACGACCAGTCCCAAAGCTCTGAACAAAGACATCTTGCTAATAACCCTTTGATAAAGTCCACATGGGATGAAACGCATCAGTGACCCTTTTTCAGGAACCAACCAATGCCCTAGCTCAGTCTCTCTTTGTGGCAGGAGGAAGATTCGGTGATCCCTGTTTGGGCCCAGTCATCTAGTCTTATGATATGCAGCGTTACAGGGTCTGTTATTCTGAGTGGTATACCCATACTCTCTAATAAACACATTTGTTATGGCAGTATTATGCTGTGTGATGTTTCCTTTTTGAGGATTGGATCCGTATGACTGTACCAGCCTGAAGGAGTTTGGAGACCTGTTTTTTGTTCAGATAAGCTACAAAATATTTATTGTTGGCCACGAGGCTATACAGCAGTGTTTTTCAACCGCTGTGCCGCGGCACACTGGTGTGCCACCAGCGGTTGTCAAGTGTGCCGCTGCCGCCAGAGATCCCTGCTGCCAGTCCCAGTCTGCTGCCGTCTTCACTATACAATGACCGCGTAAGAGCTGCCTGCGCTGCCCGATAGTGATACTGACTTACAGCATCACTATCGGGGCAGCGCAGGCAGTTCTTCTGCGGTCACTGTATAGTGAAGACGGCAGCTCTCCTGCGGGCCCGCCCGTGACCCCTACGACGTGGCGTGACTCAGAGGTCACGTACACATCACCATCCAGCCCGGGTAGCGTCTAGTTTCGTGGCCCATGCTGCTCTGCTCCTCACTGCTCCTGCCGCTAAGGGGGAAAAGAAAAAAAGGTTTGGGCCAGTGCTTTATGATTATGAGTGTGTGCAGTGCCATTACTATGTGTGTGGTGGCGTTACTATGGGGTCAGTGTCACTGGTGGCATTACTGTGGGTGTCATTGTGTTTGGTGGCATTACTATGGGGGTCAGTGTGTCTGGTGGCATTACTGTGGGGATCGGTGTGTGTGGTGGCATTTACTATGAGAGTCGGTGTGTGTGGTGGCATTACTATGGGTGTCAGTGTGTTTGGTGGCATTACTATGGGGGTCAGTGTGTCTGGTGGCATTACTGTGGGGGTCGGTGTGTGTGTGGTGGCATTACTATGGGGGGGGGCAATGTGTGCAATTACTTTGGGGGAGAGTGTATGGCAATACTATGAGGGTCAATGTGTGGAATTACTGTGGCAGTGTGTTCAAGTACTGCGCATTATTTTAATAACTGTTGGGGACAATGTGTCTGTGTTTTTCCCCTTGGGGACAAATATGTTTGTTTTTTTCCCTGTATGTGTTTTATTTTTCCGTGGGGTACCGATGGTGTGCCTTGGCAATTTTTAAATCTTTTTGGTGTGCCGCGAACTGAAAAAGGTTGAAATCACTGCTATACAGACACTCATTTATTTATGAGCACTGAGGTGAAGTTTCCAGAGATATCACAGCAGATATTGGGCTCATCTTGTATATCAATGTCATTGATCTTTATTCTTTAGTTCCGACAACTGGACTGATTTCAAGACTGCTGCCCTCTAAAGTCATTATTATCAGTCTCAGCTACAGTGGAGCTTACAATCTATACTCTAAATGTATTTTTTATTTATTTTTTTGTCAGAATTCAATTAACAAAACATTTGAAATGTGTCTGGAAACCAGAGCACCAGAAGAAACCCTCATAAACGTGGGGAGAACATACAAACTTCACACACATAGGTCCTTGGTGAGAAAGCTATTAGGCAGTAAGGCTAACCACTACAACAACCGTGTTACAATAATAATATAATAAAAAAATTACATTGTACGTAATTATAATAATGTATGCTAAATAAGGCAAATTAAGTAATGAGCCACAAACGAGAATACATTAATGTAAAAACCACATAAATGTTTTACATAAACCCAACTCAACCAAATGAATATAATACTTTGGAGATTCATTCACGTGTAGAAGATTGATTCAGTCTTGACTCACCGGCAATTTAAATGAGTGTTACAGTTACTCAATCAGTGCATCATAGGATAGGCCATTTACAGGGTAATTTATAGTACGTCTGTATATTCATTTTTCCTAAACAAAATATGACTAGAGGTAAAACATTAGTAGACATTTTGTTGAAGTCAACATTAAAGCATCACTGACTTTTACTAAGATTCTTATTTATATAGTGTACCCCATAGTGCTTTACATTGGGGAAAACCCACAATAATACCAATGTGGTTATTATCATACAGACCAAAGCGTTACAAAGGCCCTGTATGGACAGAATGCACACAAGTTGTTATAGATTATTTATTGCAGACACTAACTGGGAGGATCCTTGAAACTGTCCCTCCTTCTAATACATAGAACTGTTGAATGTGTGTGTGTGTGTGTGTGTGTGTGTGTGTGTGTGTGTGTGTGTGTGTGTGTGTGTGTGTGTGTGTGTGTGTGTTGGGTGGGGTTTAGGTACATTATGGGCAACATAACCCCCACCCAGGTGCACCTCCAGGGTGTTTACCATTGTGAAAATTGCAACACTTCAATTGTGCACAGTTTGTACTGATTTGCTAAAGATGGTACCGGATTTATGCTCTGGCTTTGCTCACATTTTGGTCTGGTCATCTAATTGTATGAATCGCTACAACCGATGTAACAGGTGAAATGTGTCCCTAAATAGAAACCTACTGTACAGGTTGATCTGTCGCTGTAAATCCTGTGCCTGGATATGTGCTTCCTATAGTAAAATAATGATATTCTCTGTCCGATAAAATGAATAATAATAATAATAATAATAAAAATAATCTGGACCCCTTCAGTCTAATAATAATTTCTGTGCTCTTTAGTAAAACAATTACAAAAATTATGTTTATTAGAACAGGAACACTCTGTGCCCTCTTTTAATAGAATAATAATAATAATAATAATAATAATAATAATAATAATAATAATAATAATAATATGTGCTTCCTTTAGACAAATAATAATTTGTGCCCCCTGTTATATGATAATAAACATGTAAGAAAAGGAGAGCACTACTATGCATCCAACATGGTTCCTCTGGGGAGGTTTCATTCCCTAACCAAGATGGCCACTGGAAATAGTATTGTGCATGTGTGGCGCCATCTTGTTACTGTGTACAGTGATATAGGGGGTCATTCCGAGTTGTTCGCTCGCAAGCTGCTTTTAGCAGCTTTGCACACGCTAAGCCGCCGCCTACTGGGAGTGAATCTTAGCTTATCAAAATTGCGAACGAAAAATTCGTAATATTGCGAAAAGACTTCTCTGTGCAGTTTCTGAGTAGCTCCAGACTTACTCTTCCAGTGCGATCAGTTCAGTGCTTGTCGTTCCTGGTTTGATGTCACAAACACACCCAGCGTTCGCCCAGACACTCCTCCGTTTCTCCAGCCACTCCCGCGTTTTTCCCAGAAACGGTAGCGTTTTTCTGCACACTCCCATAAAACGGCCAGTTTCCGCCCAGAAACACCCACTTCCTGTCAATCACATTACGATCACCAGAACGAAGAAAAAACCTCGCAATGCCGTGAGTAAAATTCTTAACTGCATAGCAAATTTACTTGGCGCAGTCGCACTGCGGCCATTGCGCATGTTCATTAGCGACTAATCGCTCCGTTGCGAGAAAAAAATAATGAGCGAACAACTCGGAATGACCCCCATAGTGGGAAATGAACAACTCTCCTTAGCTTAAAGGGACCCACCTGTTTTATCTGCATTACCCCTGTTCCAGCAACCTGCACCGCTACCCGCACTTTGTGCTGGTGCGCTGCTACATCCCCGCTCCGCTACAAGATCCACTTCATGTCTTAACCACAGTGACTACGTCTGTAACACCTACTGCTCTCAATAAACCACACTACTGGCTAAGCTACTGGGTCATACAATCCGCTGGTGTCTACTGTACACTACTCTGCCATACCGCCGCATGTACACAGATATTTCCAACAAAAACATGCCCCTTTTATCTGTATAATAATCATTTGTATCCCTTTTAGTAATATAATACAATACTGTGCCCACTTGAATTTTTTTTTTAAATATGTGTGCTCCTATCAGTAAAATAAAACACATACTATACCCAATGCCACCGCTATTATAATAAATAATGTTATCCCATACTTTCTGTAGCGCAGTGCACTGTAGGGACACACGGAGCCCTCTGCTTATTGAGTTATTACGCAGATGGCCCCATGGCAGAGGGGAGTAGTGCGGCACACCGGGGGGATATCTCCAGCACACCATTGGCCATAGGGCTCAGTAAATAGATCCCTAAGTTCCCAATCCACCCCTGGTCCCAGACACAACTGCAGCAAATTGCCGCAATTTCGTACAATCAGGCCCTATGAAGAGGGATCCCACCCACTCAACAGACCCCACCCCCTCATTAGACCGCACCTCCATTAGCCCTGCTTCCATAAATTTCCCATGAGCGCTGCTTTCATAAATTTCCAGGACAGGTTCTCCATCCCAATCCACCCCTGCCGACAGGCCAGCCCAACACTGTACTCAATAACATCTCAAAGCAATCCTGGGTTGAGTCATCTCAGTAGCCATCATAATGGAAGTTTCTAAACTTCACTTTTTTTTATTGAACAATTTTTTTCTGGAAAGAGTGAAGTTTGTCCTGGGGACGCACATTGCTCTCAATACTGCCGTGTCACTGTAAACACGAGCCTTTAATATTCTTCTTCAGCCGACTTCATTAAATCTACATTCCCCTTATAGACTAATTAAGCTTATTTTTATGATCGAGGCTGCGTTTGGTCTTCTTGCTTGGTCTGTCCGTAAATGGTTATTAATATCTCCTAATGGCTAACATGACGCATAAAATTCACATTACACGTGTTTACAAATCACCCCCTGAGCTGTTTATCTACCTACTTCGCAGAATGCCATTAGCTCATTAAATGAATCTCATGGTGTATAACATCCTAATGCACATTCCAAAAGGAACTCTATTCTATGATTTTCAATCTTACTTGTGTACAAAATCAGTCGTTATCTTCATCATCCGCAATTAAGCTGCTCTGTCCGCCAAGTTCCAAGCTAGAAACTAGGACTTTGAAATAACTTTTTTTATCGCTTTCCTTTTCTTTTCTTCTCTTTTTTTTTGCAGTAAAAAAACAAAAAAACAAAAAACAGCCATATTCATAGAGATATTCTCATTATACGCCTAGTAACTGCTTTCTGTAGAGATATTTGGTCCGAGTGATGATTATAGCTTTTGGAATGAAGACATTGGTGATGACAGATTGTCTCTCTGTGAAGGGAGGAGATTGGAAAAGAAAAAGTGAAAAGAACAATGGAATCTGTGGTTGGCTTATAACAGACGTAACCTTGTAAGCACTGAGGAGACGAGAAACAATCTTCACATTGATGGTTTAGAATATAACACCGGTGACGTTCACAGTATCTTGACAGCTTATTTTAAGGATGGAGGCAAACATGGCATTTTGCGATTTTCATCTGCTCGTTTAATATCCCATCTGATGTATTTGCTACCTCCTGTACATCTGCATGATTTCACTTTCCCCAGCTCAGCCGTATTTACAGATCCGTGCAGAGAAAACACAACCTCTCCATTCACACAATTGCCATCAACATTTTTTTACTTTATTTAACTTTTTTGTCATTTTTCTTTTATGATGTGGTAGAACATTTTACATGCAACTGAAGTATGAATTGTTAGATTATTAGTAAAGGTGAGCCGTTCAGTCTTTACAAAAACTTAACACCCCTGAACTTAGAGGATGTGAGTGTTTTTGAGTCCAGGCTAGGGTCTTTCACCCACACTCGGATCCCAGGACGAGGCAAAATTTCATCTTCCTGTCGTTGGATCTCGCATGTTTTTGATTTTCATGAAGTTGGATCTTGTGTGTGTTATGGATTCCATATAAAAGTCCCTCCCTCGTGCTCAGGCTAAATTTAATACTGCAGAGGGAGAGGGTGTAGGATGGGGTTGGGGCCATTGGAGGTGCCCAGAGGGGGCATGGGTCCTACCGCCCTCCCCCTTCCCTGTTGCTTCGCTGTCCCGTTTCCCCCTGCGCGGCCGTACGTCAGTTGTTTTAGTTTTTAATATAATTCCAAAACAGTGATCTGGCCATGCCCACTTACCCTCACCCCTCTCATTACCGGGCCCAGCAAAGCTGTCGACAACCCTGGCTGGGGTACTGAATAAAACAAAAACATGCCATTTAGCACACCATAATGGAGCCATTAAAAGAATTATAGCACATCTATGGAACATTGCCACACAACAGTGACAGACCGGTTAGCAGTTTAATAAATGATGTGACTCCCAATGGCGGGAGGATGACGTTTTGTCTCGTTTTTAGATGTGAGTCGGGTGGGAAAACCTGAGTTCGGTCTCGGAAATACTCAGAAACGGCAAATTCAGGGGTATTCATTTTTCAGGAAAAACTGAACCTCACACCTTAGTGGGAACTGGGAAGAGTGACTGGATGGCTGCAGATATCATTGGCCAGTATTTACTAAAAATCCGAGTTTGTCCGATTTGTGTTTTTTTTTCTAAGTCCCAATCCGGGAATTCACTAAGCACCAATCTCGGCAGTGTTTGGACTATTCGTAATGGTTTGAATGTCAACGTTCACAAATATGAATGAATAGACCATCGGTCAAACGCGGCGGTTATTTCATAGAATACGGGCATTCACTATTCATTCGTATTTGGGTGTTAGTTTCTGAGTGCTCAAGTGCGGGTCTGTTTTTTTTTCGATTCGTTAAAAAAAGCAGCAAAAAAATAGACCTGCTTTTTCCAGTCGAGTTTGTATAACCATGCACGGATCAGTGAGATCTGTGCATGGTTATCTATGGGAAAGGGTCTGTTTAGTGTAGAAACTGGGAAAAAAATTGCGTGGGGTCCCCCCTCCTAAGCACAACCAGCCTCGGGCTCTTTGAGCCGGTCCTGGTTAAAAAAATATGGGGGAAAAATTGACAGAGGTTCCCCCATATTTCAACAACCAGCACCGGGCTCTGCGCCTGGTCCTGGTTCCAAAAATACGGGGGACAAAAAGCGTAGGGGTCCCCTGTATTTTTTAAACCAGCACCGGGCTCCACTAGCCAGGTATATAATGCCACAGCCGGGGGACACTTTTATACTGGTCCCTGCGGCCCTGGCATTACATACCCAACAAGTCACCCCTGGCCGGGGTACCCTGGAGGAGTGGGAACCCCTTAAATCAAGGGGTCCCCCCTCCAGCCACCCAAGGGCCAGGGGTGAAGCTCGAGGCTGTCCCCCCCATCCAAGGGTGGCGGATGGGGGGCTGATAGCCTTGTGGTGGCTGGAGGGGGGGACCCTTTGATTTAAGGGGTTCCCACTCCTCCAGGGTACCCCGGCCAGGGGTGACTAGTTGGGTATGTAATGCCAGGGCCGCAGGGACCAGTATAAAAGTGTCCCAAGGCTGTGGCATTATGTACCTGGCTAGTGGAGCCCGGTGCTGGTTTAAAAAATACGGGGGACCCCTACGCTTTTTGTCCCCCATATTTTTGGAACCAGGACCTGGCGCAGAGCCCGGTGCTGGTTGTTGAAATATGGGGGAACCCCTGTCATTCCCCCCCCCATATTTTGTCAACCAGGACCGGCTCAAAGAGCCCGAGGCTGGTTATGCTTAGGAGGGGGGACCCCACACAATTTGTTCTAACTTTTTTAATACTTTAATGAACTTTTTAAGGTACACAATGAAGCCCTGCACGGATCTCACAGATCCGGCCGGAATTCCTTGTGTTTTGTCAGGCAGTGTTTTACTCATCACTCCCGTAAAACACTGCCTGATATTACGAATCACATCGACATCGGAAAAAACGAATGTGCAAAACTCGGCAACTTAGTAAATGACTGCATCAGGATTCAAAAAGTTGCAGTAAAATGCACCCAATACCATTCGAGATCAAACACCCTTCAAAACGGCAAAAACACGAATATTAGTAAATATTGCCCATTGTATCTGTTTGTTACACACACACACACACACACACACACACACACACACACACACACACACACACACACACACACACACCTGCACGTTCTATTTTTCCTAAAGGAAATTATTCTGCAGCATTGCTTGTCGCTTGTCTATGAGCCTGGGCAGAGACAGAGGTCATTACATTATCTGTCCAAAAATACTTAGCTGCTTTGTCTGCGCTGCACCCCAAGAAGCCATCTTTTAAATGTTTTCCTGGCTGTTATAAAAAAATAATAATAATAAAAAGTTTGTTTCTTTTTAAAAAAACAAAGCAGAATAGACACTTATTATTAAGAGTAATTCAACATAGATTATCAGGGTTCTGTTAGTGGGTGTCTACCTGTTACATACCCTCTATCTCTACCACAAAATAACTCTAATCATTATTAAAGAGCACCAATTGTTCCTGCTGTTTTAAAATTCAAATAATAGTCTGATATTCTCTTTTTTCCCCTCATAATTAAATTAAATAAAAATTTGCACAGTGTTTTATTAAGAGTAACACAGCATATACTGTATATTAGCTGGGTTGTGTTACTGGGTGTGTAGTGTGTGACATTTCTGATTCTGACTCTGTAATACCAGAGAAGCCTCATTCCACCATTTGTGAATCATCTGCAAATGTGAGGATGTGTAATAGTAAAAGTAAGGATGGTGATGGTTAGATTTAGACATAGAAATTGAGGATGCTACTACGGAAGTACAACAGGAAGAGGAGGATATTTATGTCCTCCATGTTACATAATTGTCAGTGAGTTCATGCATATTATCAATCAAAATTTGAAAACTTCTGTTAAATAATAACAAGCAGTTAAGTACTAGCTACCAGCAGTTTGGACCAGCACATGCAAACTCCACTGCCAACACCCTCATCATCAACCTCTTCATTAATGATTTGATGTAGTTCTCCTGTCTCCTATTTGCAAATGCTAACCGATTACTCCCCTTTCCAGGATTCCCATGAACAATCCTTCTGCCCTAGGGCTGCTGCTGCTGTTGAGGGTTACTCTTTATCCCAGAAGGAGACCAAGAAGAATAGAAGTTTCCAACAACAATTGACTATTAAACAAGCATTTGCAAGAGGAACCAAGTGTGACAGCCTCCATCCTGTTGCATTAGATCTGTATCCAATATCCACTTTCAGTGCATGTGGTTTTAGACAATTAGTTGAGGTCATGTGTCCCTGCTACCAAATGCCCTCTTTATTCCATTTTACCAGAACAGTAATTCCTCACCTGTACAAGAAAGTTAAAAAAAAATTATTCTTTGCCTACAAAATGCCATTGTACCAACTATCCAGTTAAATACGAATATGTGGACAAGTGTTACTAGTCAAACAAAAAATTATAATACTCTGATAGGCCACTGGGTGGGTGAATTGCACTCAGCAGCAGCAGTATCTAACACACAATTCCAGCTCATTTACAGGCAGGCTATTCTCTGTATCACTAGTTTCACCTAAGAGGCATACTGGTGCTAATCAGTTGAAAAAACTCTGAGATGTGATAGCAAAATGGATTACCCCATCTAAGACTCTCCTGAGGAATTGTCATTTCGGATAATTCAAGTAACATTGGCCCTCATTCCGAGTTGTTCGCTCGCAAGCTGCTTTAAGCAGCTTTGCACACGCTAAGCCGCCGCCTACTGGGAGTGAATCTTAGCTTATCAAAATTGCGAACGAAAGATTCGCAATATTGCGAAAAGACTTCTCTGTGCAGTTTCTGAGTAGCTCGAGACTTACTCTTCCAGTGCGATCAGTTCAGTGCTTGTCGTTCCTGGTTTGACGTCACAAACACACCCAGCGTTCGCCCAGACACTCCTCCGTTTCTCCAGCCACTCCCGCGTTTTTCCCAGAAACTGTAGCGTTTTTTCACACACTCCCATAAAATGGCCTGATTCCGCCCAGAAACACCCACTTCCTGTCAATCACATTACGATCACCAGAACTAAGAAAAAACCTTGTAATGCCGTGAATAAATTACCTAACTGCATAGCAAATTTACTTGGCGCAGTCGCACTGCGGACATTGCGCATGCGCATTAGCGACTAATCGCTCCGTTGCAAAAAAAAAATAACGAGCGATCAACTCAGAATGACTACCATTGTACAAGCATTACGAGTGGGTGAATTTCAACATGTACCTTGTTTTGTGCACAGAGTAAACTTGATGGTTCTGGTTTTCTAAAACAATGACAGGTGTGTGCAAGACATGCTGACTGTGGGCAATAAAAATTCTAGACATTTTTGGGATTCATTAACTGCATGTAGAAGATTGCAGTAGCTGCAAGAAAAGTTCTATTTCCCATGCCACCATCTGTAGCAAGCGGTAGTAATGACATGGAATTCCACCCTCTATATGCTTCAGCTACTGGAGGAACAGCAACAAACCATTCAAGCACACATATCAGAGCATAATATAGCGAAAAGGAGACATGCTATCTTAATCTAGCACAGTGGAGATTAATCTTGCAAACTACTTAAACCATTTAAAATTTTAACCATAGAAGTGAGCTCAGAAACTGCAAGCCTGAGTTAGATGATTTCTTAATTAAACAACTCAAAAATCAGCTAGAAAAGCTGAAGGAAGAGATGAAATGAAGTGATTCTGCTAAGTATGCTAGACTTATAGGCCCTCATTCCGAGTTGTTCGCTCGGTATTTTTCATCGCATCGCAGTGAAAATCCGCTTAGTACGCATGCGCAATGTTCGCACTGCGACTGCGCCAAGTAACTTTACTATGATGAAAGTATTTTTACTCACGGCTTTTTCTTCGCTCCGGCGATCGTAATGTAATTGACAGAAAATGGGTGTTACTGGGCGGAAACACGGCGTTTCAGGGGCGTGTGGCTGAAAACGCTACCGTTTCCGGAAAAAACGCAGGAGTGGCCGGGGAAACGGTGGGAGTGCCTGGGCGAACGCTGGGTGTGTTTGTGATGTCAACCAGGAACGACAAGCACTGAAATGATCGCACAGGCAGAGTAAGTCTGGAGCTACTCTGAAACTGCTAAGTAGTTAGTAATCGCAATATTGCGAATACATCGGTCGCAATTTTAAGAAGCTAAGATTCACTCCCAGTAGGCGGCGGCTTAGCGTGTGTAACTCTGCTAAATTCGCCTTGCGACCGATCAACTCGGAATGAGGGCCATAGTGTCTTTATCACCTTGTATATATCACTGGTTTATCACTTCCTTATGCCTTCTCCAGGTTAATACATCTGCCCCAATGTGTGATGATGACAATGATATTAACAACAGTGAGGAGGGTAATGATGAGTCTGACATGTTCCGTATGAATATCAACACTGTTAACTGCCTTAAGCACATTGCTAGCTTGGTTTAACCAAACTACAAAGATGTTTTCTTCTGTAGGGGCTCAAACAAACCAAGCAATTCAGCCACAAAAGTGACAGTTCCTGTCACTGAAGTGCTTGGTTGTTAAACTGTGCATGTCCTTTCTAATATACAACATAAGGGTGGCTGGGAGTTCCCAAGGACAATCCATTGTGCACCACATTTCTTTTTATTATAGACTGTACCTTTTCTAAGCATTCTTGACTGTCTTCTATTTCTTGCAAGGCCATTTGAATCTCTTGTATTGCCCTGACACCTGAGGACTATGATAGTGTAGGCTGCATAGATCCCTTTGCAAGTGTATAAGAATTTGTTTAGAAATTAATCCTCACGTTAGGATGCTTGTTTTTCATTTTTAACAATTTGTTCCACATCTCTCTTTTTGTTAAATAAATCAATCATCAAAATTTCATTTGAATCAATCAGTATTAATCAATCAGAAATAATCAATCAAATTTCATGTTAGGATTCTTGGTGTTTAATAGTTTTCCCACATCTCTCCTTTATTTTTATTGTTTTAATCAATTAATAATCAGAATGAATCAAACAGAATGAATCAATCAGAATTGATCAATCAGAATGAATCAATAATGGCTCACATTAGGATTATTTTTATTTTACAACCACTTCTCTCTTTTAGTTTTCTCTTTTAATCAATTAATAATTAATCAGAATTAATCAAGTAGAATTAATCAATTAATCAGTGATTTACCTGCCTTTCACTGCATTCTCTCCACCTCTATTTCCCTGTACTACCCTCGGGACTCAGATCTAGTACTTGATTAATGAAACATTCTATGGGTCCTGGGGCATCAGAACATTTTTTGGTTGGGAGGGGGGCAAGATTTAATCTCAGTTTGGCGTCTCTAGCTCCTGGCCACCATAGACAGGTCTCTTGCACCTGTGTGGAACTCTATGAAGCAGCTGGGAGTGGACTCTTGTACACATTGCACATGGTAGAGCCCTTTATACACATTATGCCAGGTAGAGACCATTACACACATTATGCCAGGTAGAGCCCATTACACACAATATGCCTGGTAGAGCTGCTTGTACACATTACGCCTGGTAGAGCCCATATACACATTATGCCAGGTATTGCCCATTGTACATATTACACCAGATATAGCCCATTATACACATTACGCCTGGTAGATACCATTATATACATTACGCCTGGTAGAGCCCCTATACACATTAAGCCTGGTAGAGACCATTATACACATTACACCTGGTAGAGCCCATTCCACATTCCACATAATGCCTGATAGAGCCCATTACACGTTACATTTTACGCCTGGTACAGCCCGTTACATTTTACACATTATGCCTGGTAGAGCCCCTTACACGTTACACATTATGCCTGGTAGAGCCCCTTACACGTTACACATTATGCATGGTAGAGCCCATTACACAGTTTTGCCAGGTAGAGTGTCTCCTCCTCCTCCTCCTCCTCCTCAATGCTCCCCTCCCTAATCCTTCCCCACAGCGAGCAGCTATGCTTCTGCTTACCTTTGCTGTCACGGGCAGCATGTCTCCGGCTCTCCACAGAGTGCAGGTACTCCATAAAACGAGGTAGGGGGAGCAAGGAACACGGGAAAGGCAGCTCCAGCGCTGCCTGCTAGGCGGGGCCAATGCTAGGGTGTACGGCGCCCCCCTGCAAACTATAAATTTGCGCCCTCCTACAAGTTGGAAAGGCAGTTGGTGACACTGGGGAGAGGCAGTGGGTGACATTGGGGAGAGACAGTGGGTTACAGCCAATAGGTGACATGGAGAGGGAGACAGTGAGAGGGAGTGGGTGATAAGGAGACACAAAGGGTGATGGGGAGAGAGTGACAGAAGAGGCACAGGGTGACAGGGAGAGGCAGGAGGTGACAGGCTGGCACAGAGGAAAGGAAGAAAAGCTGGCACAGAGGATGTGCAGAAAGGCTAGCACTTCGGAAGATGGGCAGAGAAGCTGGTACAGAGAATAAAAAGACAGAATGCTGGCATAGGCAGGAGAAGGACTGAGAGGCCGACAAAGGCAAAGACAGATAGAGGAGAATAAGGAAAAAAATAAAGACAGGAAGAAACTGACCTGTTGGAGGAGGAGATGACATGGGATCAGGGGCTGGCCGCAAACTATATGGTACTAACTGACTCAGTGTCGGACTGGGACATGTAGGACCCACCGGGGGGATGCATTGGTTGGGGCCCATGTTTAGGGGTGTAGCCAGTCTGCAGAGGGGGTGTGGCCTGCCACCTCATTGGTTTGACTAACCATTAGAGAGGGCAATGTCTGGGCCCCTTCACAAATATATACAGTAAATTCAGATGCTGCATGCATGATAAGATTAGATTAATAACAGCAATGCACTGTAGAAAATTAACCTTAGTACAGTATAAGGTAACATATGCAGTAGCGGCTCTTGCCACGGACAAGCAGACTATTTGCCCGGGGCGCCGCTACCCTAAGGGCACCGCCATGGCAAGAGCCGCTACTAATCCTCCCTCCCCGGCCCCCGGCCCCCAGCTGCAGCGAGAGCCGTGTGCATCCGCTGCAACCGGCGTCGCTGACTGGCGCTAGAGGTCAAAATTGACCCCTAGTGTCAATGCGGCACTGCTATGGGAGAGACGTCATGACGTCTCTTCCATAGAGAGGAGCCGGCGCCCGGAGATAGCAGCAGCAATGGTCCGGAAGCAGGAGCGAGCCTGGTAAATATTGTTTTTTTCTTTTAGGGTATGAAAGCATCACTACTACAGGGGACACATACTGGGGGCACTACTATAGGGGGCACAGCTACAAGGGGCACAGCTACTGGGGGCAGATCTACAGGGGGCACATACTGTGGGCACTGCTACAGGGGGAACAGCTACTGGGGGCAAATCAACTGGGGGCAAAGCTACAGGGGGCACTACTACAGGGGGTACTGCTACAGGGGGCAGATCTACAGGGGGCACATACTGGGGACACTGCTACAGGGGGAACAGCTACTGGGGGCACAGCTGCTGGGGTCACAACTACTGCAGGCACAGCTACCGGGGGCAAATCTACAGGGGGGAACAAGAACAGAGGGCACAACTACTGGGGGCATAGCTACAGGGGGCAAATCAACTGGGGGGCACAACTACTTAGGGCAAATCTGGAGGCACAGCTACTGGGGGCATAACTGTGGCCACGACCCTGGAAACTTACGCACTGGGCGCCGCAAGGGGTAGAACCGGCCCTGAAAATATGTATGATGTATAATTCAAGTGCACAGTCTGGAATCTGATCCTTAGAGCAGGAGGTGGACCCCCAGGCAGTGAGGCCCACCGGTGGTTTCCCCTGTACACCTGTGGGCCAGTCCAAGCCTAAACTGACTCCTGCCTGCTGCTCTCTCCACAGATAAATATGTTGGAATCATGATATGGTACCTCAGCCAGTCTCCTGGTACGAGACTTGGCCAGCCAGGCAGTCATTCCAACAAGGCTCACATAGGGCACTAGGAGCCACAGTGGACAGTTCTTGTGATGTCACATGCACAGAGGCGTAACTAGGGTTGAATGGCACCTATGGCAAATAAAAAATGTCAACCCTTGAAAACAGTTCTTCCTCCTGCAGAGCAAGCAAACACTCTTTCTTGCTAACATATCTAAACACGCACTCATTGCCACTCAGACCACACCACAGGCCACCCCATGCCACTAAGATCACACCACAGTCCTCTACATGCCACTCAGACCACACCACAGGCCGCCACATGCCACTAAGATCACACCACAGTCCTCTACATGCCACACCACAGGCCTCCCCATGCCACTATGACCACACCACAGGCCGCCACATGCTACTCATACCACACCACAGTCCTCTGCATGCCACTCAGACTACACCACAGGCTGCCACATGCCACTAAGACCACACCACAGTCCTCTACATGCCACTCAGACCACACCACAGGCCTCCCCATGCCACTATGACCACACCACAGGCCGCCACATGCCACTCATACCACACCACAGTCCTCTACATGCCACTAAGACCACACCACAGGCCGCCACATGCCACTCATACCACACCACAGTCCTCTACATGCCACTCAGACCACACCACAGGCCTCCCCATGCCACTATGACCACACCACAGGCCGCCACATGCCACTCATACCACACCACAGTCCTCTACATGCCACTCAGACTACACCACAGGCTGCCACATGCCACTAAGACCACACCACAGGCCTCCCCATGCCACTATGACCACACCACAGGCCGCCACATGCCACTCATACCACACCACAGTCCTCTACATGCCACTAAGACCACACCACAGGCCGCCACATGCCACTCATACCACACCACAGTCCTCTACATGCCACTCAGACCACACCACAGGCCGCCACATGCCACTAAGACCACACCACAGGCCGCCACATGCCACTCATACCACACCACAGTCCTCTACATGCCACTCAGACTACACCACAGGCCACCACATGCCACTCATACCACACCACAGTCCTCTACATGCCACTCAGACCACACCACAGGCCGCCACATGCCACTAAGATCACACCACAGGCCACCACATGCCACTCATACCACACTACAGTCCTCTACATGCCACTCAGACTACACCACAGGCCGCCACATGCCAATAAAACCACATCACAGGCCACAACATGCCACTAAGACCACACCACAGGCCGCCACATGCCACTATGACCACACCACCAACCTCCACATGCCACTAAGACCACACCACAGGCCTCCACATGCCACTCAGACCACACAGATCTCCAGAAGCTACTAAGACAATGCCACGAGCCTCTACATGCCACTAAGACCACAGCACAGGCCTCCACATGCCACTTGGACCACCTCATGTGTCTTCACAAACCACTTAGACCACCACATGCAATTCTGACCTCCCCACATCCCACAACAAAAACCTCACTGATCCTCCACAGGTCCTACAACAAATATCAGACTGACCCTCAACACGTCCCACAACAAATACCACACCGACCCTCCTCACGTCCCCACATGTCCCACAACAAATACCACACTGATCCTCCACATGTCCCCACATGTCCCACAACAAATACCACATTGACCCTCAACACATCCACAACAAATACCACACTGACCCTCCACACGTCCCCACATGTCCCACAACAAATACCACACTGGCCCTCCACATGTCCCCACATGTCCCACAACAAATACCACACTGACCCTCAACATGTCCCACAACAAATACCACACTCACCTTCCACACGTCCCCACATGTTTCACAACAAATACCACACTGACCCTTAACACGGCCCACAACAAATACAACACTGACCCTCAACACATCCCCACATGTCCCACAACAAATACCACACTGACCCTCGACACGTCCCACCAGTGCTGCAATAAATAGAAATATAAAATCATTATTAATAGAAAATTTTACTTACCAGCCATGCCTCAGAATAGTTATGTGGTGCTGTACAGTCTTACTTCTGTTAGTCTGTGCCTCTTCTGATGGCAGCCTCCAGCGATGGAGGGGGGAGTGGAGGCGAGGGGGGTATCAGACACAGAGAGAGGGGACAGAGGCATGGATGGAGAACATGCCATAGATATACAGACTGTACAGTATATAGGTAAGTGAGCAGAGGCACTAATGGGAAAGAAGACTGAGGCATAGAAGGGGGAGGGGTAGAGGCACAGTTGGAGGGGTGGCAGAAACATAGCTGATATAGGGGAAAGAGGCACACATGGGGACACAGGGGAAAGAGGCACACATGGGGACACAGGGGAAAGAGGCACATAGGGGAAAGAGGCATACGTGTGGACATAGAGGAAAGAGGCACACATGGGGACATAAGGGAAAGAGGCATATGGGGAATAGAGGCATATGTGTGGACAAAGAGGAAAGAGGCACAGATGGGGATATAGGGGAAAGAGGCACATAGGGGAAAGAGGCATACGTGTGGACATAGAGGAAAGAGGCACACATGGGGACATAAGGGAAAGAGGCATATGGGGAATAGAGGCATATGTGTGGACAAAGAGGAAAGAGGCACAGATGGGGATATAGGGGAAAGAGGCACATAGGGGAAAGAGGCATACATGTTGACATAGAGAAAAGAGGCACACATGGAGATATAGGGGAAAGAGGCACATAAGGGAAAGAGGCATACATGTTGACATAGAGAAAAGAGGCACACATGGGGATATAGGGGAAAGAGGCACATGGGGAAAGAGGCATACATATGGACAGAGGAAAGAGGCACATATGGGGATATAGGGGAAAGAGGCACATAGGGGAAAGAGGCATACATGTTGACATAGAGAAAAGAGGCGTTAGGCGTAGCGCAGTTTGGTGTGGAGCTGGATATATACAGTGTGGCACTGGGGGATATCTGGCACTGGGGGCATATCTGGCACTGTGGGGCAATGTGTATCTGGCACTGGCGGGCAATGTATATCTGACACAGTGGGGGCATTTGTGTATCTGGCACTGTGGGGCAATGTGTATCTGGCACTGTGAGGCATTGTGTATCTGGCACTCTGGGGGCATTTGTGTATCTGGCACAGTGCGGCAATGTATATCTGGCACTGTGGGGCAATGTATATCTGGCACTGTGGGGCAATATATATCTGGCACTGTGGGGCAACATGTATCTGGCACTATTGGGGTCATATGTGTATCTGCCCCTCCCCCCATATGTGTATCACACCCCCATTTTAATTGGCAACGCCCCATGTGGCATTTGGCCACACCCACAGTACCCGTAAGACATTTTTTCTACTTGCACCACTGCAGGGGAGGAGGAGAACGGAGGAGCAGCAGGAGAACTGGTTGCGGGGCTACATGCAGATGAGTGAGGAGGAGAAGGGAGTTGAGCTTGTCAGGAGATCTAGGTGATTCCCCTGCGAGGCTGCCACTCCAGAGTAGGGGAGCGGGGGAATACAACCCCCATGCAAGTAACCACAATCTGGATATAATGATAAAGTGCTGGCAGAGGGGGCCGCTGGCATTGAGAATCCCAGCTTCGAGCTGCTCCTTCTTACCCAGATACATGTCTGCAGCCACAAACATCAACACCAGCGGGGCCCCTGTAGACCATGTTCTCCCTGTATACCAACCTCTCTAGTGCTTAGCCTTCAGTCCCACTCTCAGATGTACGTGCGCCTGCTTTTTTAATTGGCTCAGCCCATCAGCATTCACCAGCTGGCTTAGTAAATATCTGCCCCCCCGCCTCACCTAGCGCTAGTTCAAATAGCGCTGTCCGCCTCTGAGGGGAGAGAAAACCCAGCCTGGGGACTGCAGTGAAGTGCTCACTCCTCCACTGCTGTAGCTTGCCACAACCTGTCAGCAGTGTGACAGGCGCAGCAAGCAGCGGAGCGAGGAGAGCGACTTTCCAGGCCGGCGCCTCCCTGCATTGCAGACCAGGGCGAGAGGCTAGTGTCGGCTCTGCCGCTGAGTAACATTATAGTAACAGTGCCGGACGCACCGCTACTAATACAGCAGCACGGGCAGCGCTGAAGCTGGCGGCTGCACAGGCGTGCGGGTCCAGGTGGATGGCGCCTCTCTCAAGTTTTGGGGGGAGCGAGCTGACCCCTTGCTCCCCCCCCCCCATTCCAATGCCCCTGTATGGGTCGTACAGTTTGTTAAAGTGTCACCCTGTGCAGCAATGTTTCATAGATATGTTCTTTGAAAGTAACTGCTGTGTGTTTGTGTCGCTGCTCTGTCACTTCGTTTAGCCAGTCATCTCACTGCAGCATTGGGTCAGATTGGTGAACAATATTGTGAGCTGTGAGGTGGTCAGAATAGACTGGAAATTAATGTTATTGAGACCAGTAATACTGTTGTACATGATTTTTGCTGTTTTTATAAATTTTCAAGAAATCCAAAAACAGATCTGAACCGAAACACTGGCCCTCATTCCGAGTTGATCGGTCGCAAGGCGAATTTAGCAGAGTTACACACGCTAAGCCGCCGCCTACTGGGAGTGTATCTTAGCATCTTAAAATTGCGACCGATGTATTCGCAATATTGCGCTCACAAACTACTTAGCAGTTTCTGAGTAGCTCCAGACTTACTCTGCCTGTGCGATCAGTTCAGTGCTTGTCGTTCCTGGTTTGACGTCACAAACACACCCAGCGTTCGCCCAACCACTCCCCCGTTTCTCCGGCCACTCCTGCGTTTTTTCCGGAAACGGTAGCGTTTTCAGCCACACTCCCCTAAAACGGCCTGTTTCCGCCCAGTAACACCCATTTCCTGTCAATCACATTACGATCGCCGGAGCGATGAAAAAGCCGTGAGTAAAAATACTATCTTCATAGCAAAGATACTTGGCGCAGTCGCAGTGCGAATATTGCGCATGCGCACTAAGCGGAATTTCACTGCGATGCGATGAAAAATACAGAGCGAACGACTCGGAATGAGGGCCACTGCACGTGGTTTTGGAGAAAACCAAAATATAAGCGTCCACACACATATTTAATCTTAAGAAATTATTATTAAGACAAATTGCTTAAAGTACAAAAGAAAAAACCCCAATGGCACAAAGGCAACTTAAAAGTCTGACAACACAAATGTATAATACAAAACAATTTATTGAAATGACACAATAGCAACTATATTATCTCCGGAGATACTTAGACATATTATAGACTGTATATGAAAATGTTATGCGTCTCTTGTAACCGTTTAAATGTTACTTAGTAAAATTGTAACAGATAAAATATGTGTCAATACAAAACACGCAATGTTGCCATCATTATGCTTATGTATCTTACCTGAATTCCCCCCATAAAACGGCCGCACATGTCACTGATGCATCTTGCGTTTTCCCAAACTTTGCATACAGTACTATTACAATGTTCTATTTTAGTGAATGCAAATGAGTGTATTACCCCTTTCACACCATATTGCCGGGTCGACACGGGTCGGTGTGCGGTGTGAAAGGGCCATGGTGGAATTCCTGGGTCGCCTGACCCGGTAATTCAACCTGGGAGTAAAGCAGTGTTATTCCCGGGTTGAATGCCGGGACAGTGGCAGCGTAAATGGATTCCCGGGTTGATGCGACCTGGGACCTGTTCACTCCATAGGGAGAGGCAGCGCGGAGATGAGCTAAACTCCAGTGCCGCTCCACCCCCGCTGCCGGCTCCGCCCCCTGCTGCCATGGAAACCAACCCGGCTAATTTCTGGGTCCGGAAGCCTACAGTTAGGGTCCAATGCCGAATCCCACCTGGGAAGGACCCATTTCCAATTCCCGGGTGGGAAAGGGGTATATGTTTACTGTGTGTTCTGGGATGCAAACCCCACCACAAGGGGCTAAGACGTCTTCTGAAGAGGTAATAGTGGTACATGCGCAAGGCAAGGTCTGACTACCAATACCGCCTGGAGAGTAGGGTCAGGTGCGTGTCTGATGACATCGGTGATGACATCACTGGTTATCACTTGTTTCTAGTGAATTGAGAACCAATGGGTTCAATAGAAAGGTGCAAAAATAGATAATGCGTCCCGATTCTGAGTTGGACACAAGGCAGCGGCAGACAGCTACGACAGCCAGATTTACTACCATATGCTAATGTAATTATCCGTACGGGTTCATTCATATGCATCGCTTCATTCCACTATTTCCATTCACAGACGCAGCTGGCGTCATTATTATTGGGGTTTACACCCATAGGAAAATGCAGGGGGGTTTCAGTTGCAGGGCAACCCCTCTCCTTTTAGCCAGTGGCTCAAATAATCACCACAATAGCAACAGTATATAATACGCTTACTACAGCTGCTGCCACAACATGAAGTTTAAGGGACAGAGTGGAGGTGCTACACATGCCCAGTATATCAACTTTGCTGTGTGTCCTCAATCAGTGCTCTGGACCAGAGGGCAGCTGCAAGGAAGAAGAGACAGGCACCTTACCATGAGGTGGGAGAACGTGTGCTTAGAAAATGCAGTTCTGTCTCCTACTGGTTCTATTACAGTATGTTTCTTTATTTATTATGGAAAGTATAACCTTTAGTTAAATATGTTGGACTGTTAGTGCGCTTGAGGACTGAGGTTGGGAAACACTGACCTATACTGTCTACACCAACTAGTTTTTAATACTGTATTCAATAAACTAGGTTCTTCTACAGCTCCCCCTGACTCCTGCGCTTCCTCCAGTTTTCCGCAGAACAGGAGATTGTCCCAGCAGCAGCAGCATGAAACTTGTAACAGCAAGGATGTCTTTCTACATACTATACACACAACACTCCTACGAAACGCATACAGGTAGCCACCAGTATATATGGGGCCCATCTAGACAAACCAGGTGGTGCTCTCCTTACAGTATGTGAATAAAAAATATCCAACAAATACTTTGCAATAAAGAATTAAAGGGGTCTATTTACTAAGCCTTGGATGGAGATAAAGTCGCTGGAGATAAAGTACCAACCAATCAGCTCCTAACTGTCAGTTTTCAAACACAGCCTGTAACATGGCAGTTAGGAGCTGATTGGCTGGTACTTTAACTCCAGCGACTTTATCTCCATCCAAGGCTTAGTACATAGGGGGTCATTCTGAGTTGATCGCTAGCTGCCGTTGTTCACAGCGCAGCGATCAGGCTAAAAATCGGCACTTCTGCGCATGCGTATGGCGCGCAGTGCGCACGCGCAACGTACTTTCACAAAAGCCGATGCAGTTTCACACAAGGTCGAGCGACGCTTTTCAGTCGCACTGCTGATCGGTGAGTGATTGACAGGAAGTGGGCGTTTCTGGGAGGTAACTGACCGTTTTCCGGGAGTGTGCTGAAAAACGCAGGCGTGTCAGATACAAACGCAGGCGTGCCTGGGGAAACGGGGGAGTGGCTGGCCGAACGCAGGGCGTGTTTGTGACGTCAAACCAGGAACTAAACAGTCTGATGTGATCGCTAGCTAGGTGTAGGTCTGGAGCTGCTCAGAAACTGCACAATCTTTTTTTGTAGCAATGCTGCGAGCCTTTCGTTCGCACTTCTGCTAAGCTAAGATACACTCCCAGAGGGCGGCGGCTTAGTGTTTGCACGGCTGCTATAAGCAGCTAGCGAGCGATCAACTCGGAATGAGGGCCTTAGACCCCTAAGCCCAATATATTGTATTAGAAAAAAGATGAAAGGCAGAAAGTAGGTGCGCTCACTAGCAGCCAATAAATCTGTGCTGTGTCTAGGAGGGAACCCTCAACCTCCACCACAAAATATTACATACACAAGTGACATATACAGATAAAAGCGCTTTGAGGGAATAAAATAAACTGATAGGGTCACCGGTTTTTCTTTTCCATTGCTGCAAGTGCAGTTATTTTCCTCATGTGCATGTAAGGAAGAAATAGGAAAAGATATCCATATGGTGAACCACAGTTATAATAACAAGAATTCATAAATCAATGACAATAAAAACATCTCACATTAGATGAAGTGCAAGTGCATGGCTATATGAATAAATGGGGATCCCTAATGGGCTACAGACTTAATGATTACCGGCTGAATATAGGGCTGTTAATGAACAGTCCTTTAAGCACATGAGTCTCGGTAGATGGAATACTCGGGTTCAGTCGACCACCCGCTCGGATGTCATATCTGCCGGTCTCCAATGGTGTCTGCCGCTCCCGTCTCCCCAAACGACCACCAACGCGTTTCAACCCGCCTGTATCGGGTCTTTTTCAAGGTGTAAAATGTTCAATGTATATATTGTATTGCCTATTCATTCTGCGTTCTGCAATATAGGTTGGGAGCAGACACTTTTTGTTTTAGTTTTTTCCCCAAGCGTCTTATATTATAAATGATACATAGTAAACACAAGCAGATTTGCACTCGTCTGTAAACTGTTGCTTTCAGAGAGTAGGCTAAAGACTGATTCTACCATGGGGAACCTCCGCTGCACATGCCAAACGTTCTTGCTCAGAGACAACAAGACCTGAGAGGATGAGAAAATTCAATGCACTGTGTATCTGTGGAGGGGACAGAGAGTTTATGTTGTATATACAGGGATATGACGGGAAAAGCTACAGAATGTCCTGTGACTTGTGAATAGGGCGCAGGTTGGTGTAAGTCTGGGCATATGTGTAATCTTTCCCCCAAACTCAGTCATATCCAGAGCTCAGGTCAGCCAGGTCACCAGAGGCAATTGACCTCTACTTTCCATTGGACTGGGATTGATGTGGTATTATTTGTAACGCTTAATGATCATTATTGATTTACAAGAGTATTTATGTGTATTAATGTCTGTAACATATTGATTTTTCCTTTATTCTCCATACTTTATACTCATTTATTTTAAGCTTGATTGGAGTAGACGAGAGTTATTAGGTAATAAAGTATACATTTTTAGTACATTAAACCTTGGAAAACATACTTGATAAATGTAGACGTGACTGGCGGTTGGACAGTAACTGGTGGACTCCAAATGAGCTGCTGTTTTGTAAGAAGTATTGCAGGAGCGAGATGCCGAACTGCTCTGTGTGGTGGACGTTGTACACTGCTAATACATTAGTGATGGATTACAGGCACCATAGATTGTGCTCACATCAAGTGTCTCCACTACGTCTGCCACATACACAACTTGTTATTCCAAATCAATGACTCCTATAAGGGCTTGTGCTATATGGAATCCAGTTAATAATATACTGTAGCACAGGGTGATTTATCGCGCCCGACGAGTGCTCTTCACACTGTCGCAAGGGGCTACACCCCCTTACCCCCTGCACGTCCTTTGGGCGGGCAATATTTGTATTGAATGGAATATTACGTTCAAGCATAATGTTGTTAGTGGTTAAATATTTTACGGCCAAAGGGCGTGCGATGGTGCGATGGCGTGAAGAGCGGACTCAGCACGATGAATGACCTAGTGTGTTAATAATATGTTATGTGTACATAATTTAGGTATAAAGACAATGTTTGGCAAATGTATTTTTTACATATGCCCCACAGTGTGAGATACACATATGCCCCACAGTACCAAATATGCACTACAGTGCCAGATATACATATGCCCCACAGTGCCAGATATGCCTCACAATGCCAGTTATACATATGCCCCACAGTGCCAGATATGCCTCACAATGCCAGTTATACATATGCCCCACAGTGCCAGATATGCCTCACAATGCCAGTTATACATATGCCCCACAGTGCCAGATATGCCTCACAATGCCAGTTATACATATGCCCCACAGTGCCAGATATGCCTCACAATGCCAGTTATACATATGCCCCACAGTGCCAGATATGCCTCACAATGCCAGTTATACATATGCCCCACAGTGCCAGATATGCCTCACAATGCCAATTATACATATGCCCCACCCATCCCACCCCGCACCCCCCACCTCCCTCCCACTGCTCACCCGCTGCTGCTGTGTCAGGGTAGGGGGGAAGAAGAGGAGAGCGCCAAACACATATAAAAAAACATTTTTCACTTCACTTATGGTTAAATTATATGGCTGTGATAGCTCATCCTTAATTTTATGTGGTGACTTTAATCTGGTTTCCTCCCTATACATGGATAAATCCCAATACTCTAACAGAGCTAGACCTCTTCCTAAACTAGGTGTTCCGTGGTTAGCCAAGCGATTGAATTTAGTTGATACCTGGCGAGCTTTAAACCCTACTGAAAAAGAGTTCTCATGTCTATCTATGGCTCATAACACTTGGTCCCGTATTGACTACATTTTAATCTCCTCTCAGCTCTTCCCTAACATTTCTCAGGCCACCATTGAACCGATTTCTATATCGGATCATGGGATGGTTTGGACTGAAATAATTTATTCAATGGAAAGAACCTCTCCTCCAATGTGGAAATTCCCCTCCCATCTAGCATCATCGGATGGGTTTCAACATAAATGCAATAAGACATGGGAGAATTTCCGAATGGATAACTCCTCACATGAATCAGATAACCCTTCCCTTTTCTGGCAAACTGCTAAGACGGTATTAAGAGGTGAAGTGATCTCTTATTATTCCCACCTCAAGAAATCTCTTAATAAGGCATACTTGGAATCACAAACTGCCTTATCCATTGCTTATCAAGCTTTTAAAATACATCCTTCTACTGACAATAAAACAACTTACTTATTAGCTAAATCTACTTTTAATGACCTTTTGAAGCTGACAGGCGATAAATATAGATTTAATTTAAGCTATAAGTTCCATCGTTTTGGAAATAAGACGGGCAAACTTCTCACCTCACTGTTACAGGGAACTAGAAAACCGATGTTGGTTCATCCTTTACAAAACTCGGATGGCTCCCTCTCTAGTTCTAACATACAAACTGCGGCCATTTTACGTGAGTACTATACATCCTTATACTCTGCCCCAGATCCAAATGATACCCCTACATCTCAAGACGATTATCCTCCCCAGTTCTGGGATACTTTACACTTGCCTCAAATACCTGCTGAATTAATCTCCTCATTAACAACTCCCATTACACTCACAGAAGTCTTAGCGACTATAAAAAGACTTAAACAGGGTAAAGCCCCAGGACCAGATGGATACACAAATGAATTTTATAAACAAATGTCCCCTAAAATAGGCTCGACTTTGCAGGCTGTCTTTAATAGAATTTTGACCGAGGGGATCATGCCAGATAGATTTACAGACGCAGTGATTAAAGTTCTACCTAAGCCAGGACGGAATCTTTCCTTGCCAGGCTCATATAGGCCTATATCATTATTAAATGTGGACTTCAAAATTTTTACCTCTATTCTAGCCCAGAGGCTAAAACCAATCATGCCGATTCTTATTCACAAGGACCAGACTGGTTTTATAACTGGTCGGCACTCGGTTGTAAATCTCAGGCGTGTCCTATCGGTCATCCAGCATGCAAACTCAAACTCCTCTGACACCTCTTCCCCTGCTCTCATATTATCTATAGATGCAGAAAAGGCCTTTGACCTTTTACTGTGGCCTTTCCTTTTTAAAACCTTACACAATTTTGGTTTCCCTGAGACTTTTATCTCAATTTTACGTACTTTATATTCATCTCCTTCTTCCTCTATTTCCTGCAATGGCCTTCTTTCCTCCCCATTTGTATTACAAAGGGGGACGAGGCAGGGTTGCCCCCTCTCCCCGCTCCTTTTTGATCTTTCGATTGAACCACTAGCGCTAGCAATACGCAGTTCACCCCATATACACGGATTTTCAATTGACTCGCAGATATTGAAAATTGCTTTATTTGCTGATGATACTCTTTTATTTTTAACAGATCCAGAACAATCAATACCCTCCTTATTAAAATTGATATACTCCTTTGGAAAAGTTGCCGGATATAGAATAAATGTTAATAAATCAGAACTCTTACTATTAAATAAACCATCACCATCTTTACTCTCCCATCCAGATGTAAAAACTTTTAAAGTGACACATTCCCATTTTAAATATTTAGGTATTAACGTTTGTGCAGATTTATCTAATCTCTACAAAATTAATTTCTCGCCTGTTATAGAAAATTTAGCCCTCAAACTAGATTCCTGGAAGGACTTACCCTTGTCTCTATTAGGCAGAATGGAAGTGCTTAAGTGCATTATTTTCCCCAAATTATTTTATTTTATACAAATGCTCCCTATATCATTAACCCGTTCCGATATTCTCAAGATTGAGGCACTCTTTTCGAAGTTCCTTTGGCAAGGGAAAAGACCAAGAATTGCAAGACAGAAATTGAAATTCCCTAAATCAAAGGGCGGTTTTGCAGCTCCGGATATACAGGCATACTCCTTAGCAGTTCAGTTTAGATACATTGCTGACTGGCTCCATTGTTCATCTCAATATATTGATTATGATTTGGAAACAACGATATTTTTCCCATACGCTCCTAGTGCACTTCTACACCTACAGTACATCCGACTCGAATACCTACATCAATAAAAAGCCATATATTATTCAGAGACACCTTTTCTGCATGGTTAGCCATTAATACATTATGCCATCGAGATCCTCGCTTTTCACAATATATCCCATTATGGGGAAATCCAATGTTCCCACCCTCGTTGCTTAATGCCACTTACTTACAATGGAAAGAGAAAGGTCTTAATGCTTTCTATAAAGTTTTTGACCCTGGAGGATCTTTATATTCCTTCTCAGATCTATGCCAAAAATATGGACTATCTCCGCGACACATGTATATGTATTTCCAGGTGCGTCACTTTGTACTCTCTTATGGTGAACAGTCTCAAGGGGGAGAACCTAATGGCTTAAACTCAGCCTCTCAGGCTATAGATGCTCTTTTGCGTTCTCTTCAGACACGGCCATATAAAGTTAAATATGTGTACTCTATATTAATAACTTGTTTGCCCACTATACAATGGGATAACTTATTCTCTAAATGGAAAGCTGATATACCTGCCTTGTTAAGTATTGCTGATCTCACACATTCTTGTGAGAGATCACTAAAATTGTTGTCCTCAGCGTATTTTCAGGAAGTTCACCTGAGATTTCTGCACAGAGCCTACATCCCTCCCTCTCAAAGAGCCCACATGGTTCCCTCAGAGACCGGCGACTGCCAGAAATGTGGAAGGTCATCAGCAACATTTATGCATTGTGTGTGGGAGTGCAGAAAAATTAGGCGTTTTTGGTGTAAACTTATCGCGTATATTAATAGATTAATTTCTTCACATATAATTCCGGATCAATTGGCATGTCTTGCTTTGAATTTTGCAAACTGGCAGATTGCTCCGAAATATTTTCCTTTAATTAGTGTAATTCTCACGCTCGGCAGAAAATGTATACTGATTAAATGGGTAAATCGTTCAGCCCCAAACATTATGGAAATTCAACAAAAACTATTGCAATTGATGTACTATGATAGAAAGACAGTGTTATTATCACCCTCCTTTAGCACTCGAAAGTTCTGCCTCAAATGGAGTCCTGTCTTAGATACTTTACCTACTAACACTAAACAACATATATTAAGAACTCTTGATTGTTCTTTGGCCTCATATGATCTATATACATACGACTGATTATCTCATGGATATAGTTCATAAATGGTTTTCTCTGGCAATAAAATTATATATGCTGAGTATGAGGGCTAGCCCCTTCACTGGTCTTTAACGTGCATCCCCCCCCCCCCCCCACCCCACCCCCTACCTCTTGTGTTTTTCCCTTCTTTGATTTCTGTTACTACTTTATCTTGCTGTCCTTGTAAGCTCTATTTGAATTTTGTTTCTCGTTGAATATTACAGTGTGACGTTACAATTTCACAGAAATAAATGTATAGTTGTGGGTCTGCCACCCTTTTCTAAAATTTGAAAGGTTTAAGATTGTTTTAACCTACATTTGCCTTATCGTGTCACGATCTCACAATAAGGTCTTATTTTTCCAAATATATTAAGACTTGTTATTTGTCATAGTCCTTTTCTCTACTTAGAAATCTTTGTAATAGAATGTTTCTTTCCAATATGTATTTCAATATATATGTATATCCAGATCAGCATTTTGTGGATTTGATGATCCTTTTGTTCTTTTCTGTAAAATTGAAAAACTTTCAATAAATATATTTGAAAAAAAAAAAAAGTATACTATCCATCCATACCTGTGGTGCATTTCAGTTTTGCACAGTTTGCTGACCAACAGTATATACTATATAGTAGTACGGTACAGAAGGCCACTGCTCTACCTACCTCTGTGTCGTCAAGTATACTATCCATCCATACCTGTGGTGCATTTCAGTTTTGCACAGTTTGCTGACCACCAGTATATACTATATAGCAGTACAGTACAGAAGGCCACTGCTCTACCTACCTCTGTGTCGTCAAGTATACTATCCATCCATACCTGTGGTGCATTTCAGTTTTGCACAGTTTTCTGACCACCAGTATATAATATATAGCAGTACGGTACAGAAGGCCACTGCTCTACCTACCTCTGTGTCGTCAAGTATACTATCCATCCATACCTGTGGTGCATTTCAGTTTTGCACAGTTTGCTGACCACCAGTATATACTATATATATATAGCAGTACGGTACAGTAGTCCACTGCTCTACCTACCTCTGTGTCGTCAAGTATACTATCCATCCATACCTGTGGTGCATTTCAGTTTTGCACAGTTTGCTGACCACCAGTATATACTATATAGCAGTACGGTACAGTAGTCCACTGCTCTACCTACCTCTGTGTTGTCAAGTATACTATCCATCCATACCTGTGGTGCATTTCAGTTTTGCACAAATTGCTGACCACCAGTATATACTATATAGCAGTACGGTACAGAAGGCCACTGCTCTACCTACCTCTGTGTCGTCAAGTATACTAGTATCCATCCATACCTGTGGTGCATTTCAGTTTTGCACAGTTTGCTGACCACCAGTATAACTATATATATAGCAGTACGGTACAGTAGTCCACTGCTCTACCTACCTCTGTGTCGTCAAGTATACTATCCATCCATACCTGTGGTGCATTTCAGTTTTGCACAGTTTACTGACCACCAGTATATAATATATAGCAGTACAGTACAGTAGGCCACTGCTATACCTACCTCTATGTCGTTAAGTATACTATCCATCCATACCTGTGGTGCATTTCAGTTTTGCACAGTTTGCTGACCAACAGTATATACTATATAGTAGTACGGTACAGAAGGCCACTGCTCTACCTATCTCTGTGTCGTCAAGTATACTATCCATCCATACCTGTGGTGCATTTCAGTTTTGCACAGTTTGCTGACCACCAGTATATACTATATAGCAGTACGGTACAGAAGGCCACTGCTCTACCTACCTCTGTGTCGTCAAGTATACTACCCATCCATACCTGTGGTGCATTTCAGTTTTGCACAGTTTGCTGACCACCAGTATATACTATATAGCAGTATGGTACAGAAGGTCACTGCTCTACCTACCTCTGTGTCGTCAAGTATACTATCCATCCATACCTGTGGTGCATTTCAGTTTTGCACAGTTTTCTGACCACCAGTATATACTATATAGCAGTACGGTACAGAAGGCCACTGCTCTACCTACCTCTGTGTCGTCAAGTATACTATCCATCCATACCTGTGGTGCATTTCAGTTTTGCACAGTTTGCTGACCACCAGTATATACTATATAGCAGTACAGTACAGAAGGCCACTGCTCTACCTACCTCTGTGTCGTCAAGTATACTATCCATCCATACCTGTGGTGCATTTCAGTTTTGCACAGTTTGCTGACCACCAGTATATACTATATAGCAGTACGGTACAGAAGGCCACTGCTCTACCTACCTCTGTGTCGTGAAGTATACTATCCATCCATACCTGTGGTGCATTTCAGTTTTGCACAGTTTGCTGACCACCAGTATATAATATATAGCAGTACAGTACAGTAGGCCACTGCTATACCTACCTCTATGTCGTTAAGTATACTATCCATCCATACCTGTGGTGCATTTCAGTTTTGCACAGTTTGCTGACCAACAGTATATACTATATAGTAGTACGGTACAGAAGGCCACTGCTCTACCTATCTCTGTGTCGTCAAGTATACTATCCATCCATACCTGTGGTGCATTTCAGTTTTGCACAGTTTGCTGACCACCAGTATATACTATATAGCAGTACGGTACAGAAGGCCACTGCTCTACCTACCTCTGTGTCGTCAAGTATACTATCCATCCATACCTGTGGTGCATTTCAGTTTTGCACAGTTTGCTGACCACCAGTATATACTATATATATATAGCAGTACGGTACAGTAGTCCACTGCTCTACCTACCTCTGTGTCGTCAAGTATACTATCCATCCATACCTGTGGTGCATTTCAGTTTTGCACAGTTTGCTGACCACCAGTATATACTATATAGCAGTACGGTACAGTAGTCCACTGCTCTACCTACCTCTGTGTTGTCAAGTATACTATCCATCCATACCTGTGGTGCATTTCAGTTTTGCACAAATTGCTGACCACCAGTATATACTATATAGCAGTACGGTACAGAAGGCCACTGCTCTACCTACCTCTGTGTCGTCAAGTATACTAGTATCCATCCATACCTGTGGTGCATTTCAGTTTTGCACAGTTTGCTGACCACCAGTATAACTATATATATAGCAGTACGGTACAGTAGTCCACTGCTCTACCTACCTCTGTGTCGTCAAGTATACTATCCATCCATACCTGTGGTGCATTTCAGTTTTGCACAGTTTACTGACCACCAGTATATAATATATAGCAGTACAGTACAGTAGGCCACTGCTATACCTACCTCTATGTCGTTAAGTATACTATCCATCCATACCTGTGGTGCATTTCAGTTTTGCACAGTTTGCTGACCACCAGTATATACTATATAGCAGTACAGTACAGAAGGCCACTGCTCTACCTACCTCTGTGTCGTCAAGTATACTATCCATCCATACCTGTGGTGCATTTCAGTTTTGCACAGTTTGCTGACCACCAGTATATAATATATAGCAGTACGGTACAGAAGGCCACTGCTCTACCTACCTCTGTGTCGTCAAGTATACTATCCATCCATACCTGTGGTGCATTTCAGTTTTGCACAGTTTGCTGACCACCAGTATATACTATATATATATAGCAGTACGGTACAGTAGTCCACTGCTCTACCTACCTCTGTGTCGTCAAGTATACTATCCATCCATACCTGTGGTGCATTTCAGTTTTGCACAGTTTGCTGACCACCAGTATATACTATATAGCAGTACGGTACAGTAGTCCACTGCTCTACCTACCTCTGTGTTGTCAAGTATACTATCCATCCATACCTGTGGTGCATTTCAGTTTTGCACAAATTGCTGACCACCAGTATATACTATATAGCAGTACGGTACAGAAGGCCACTGCTCTACCTACCTCTGTGTCGTCAAGTATACTAGTATCCATCCATACCTGTGGTGCATTTCAGTTTTGCACAGTTTGCTGACCACCAGTATAACTATATATATAGCAGTACGGTACAGTAGTCCACTGCTCTACCTACCTCTGTGTCGTCAAGTATACTATCCATCCATACCTGTGGTGCATTTCAGTTTTGCACAGTTTACTGACCACCAGTATATAATATATAGCAGTACAGTACAGTAGGCCACTGCTATACCTACCTCTATGTCGTTAAGTATACTATCCATCCATACCTGTGGTGAATTTCAGTTTTGCACAGTTTGCTGACCAACAGTATATACTATATAGTAGTACGGTACAGAAGGCCACTGCTCTACCTACCTCTGTGTCGTCAAGTATACTATCCATCCATACCTGTGGTGCATTTCAGTTTTGCACAGTTTGCTGACCACCAGTATATACTATATAGCAGTACAGTACAGAAGGCCACTGCTCTACCTACCTCTGTGTCGTCAAGTATACTATCCATCCATACCTGTGGTGCATTTCAGTTTTGCACAGTTTGCTGACCACCAGTATATAATATATAGCAGTACGGTACAGAAGGCCACTGCTCTACCTACCTCTGTGTCGTCAAGTATACTATCCATCCATACCTGTGGTGCATTTCAGTTTTGCACAGTTTGCTGACCACCAGTATATACTATATATATATAGCAGTACGGTACAGTAGTCCACTGCTCTACCTAAATCTGTGTCGTCAAGTATACTATCCATCCATACCTGTGGTGCATTTCAGTTTTGCACAGTTTGCTGACCACCAGTATATACTATATAGCAGTACGGTACAGTAGTCCACTGCTCTACCTACCTCTGTGTTGTCAAGTATACTATCCATCCATACCTGTGGTGCATTTCAGTTTTGCACAAATTGCTGACCACCAGTATATACTATATAGCAGTACGGTACAGAAGGCCACTGCTCTACCTACCTCTGTGTCGTCAAGTATACTAGTATCCATCCATACCTGTGGTGCATTTCAGTTTTGCACAGTTTGCTGACCACCAGTATAACTATATATATAGCAGTACGGTACAGTAGTCCACTGCTCTACCTACCTCTGTGTCGTCAAGTATACTATCCATCCATACCTGTGGTGCATTTCAGTTTTGCACAGTTTACTGACCACCAGTATATAATATATAGCAGTACAGTACAGTAGGCCACTGCTATACCTACCTCTATGTCGTTAAGTATACTATCCATCCATACCTGTGGTGCATTTTAGTTTTGCACAGTTTGCTGACCAACAGTATATACTATATAGTAGTACGGTACAGAAGGCCACTGCTCTACCTATCTCTGTGTCGTCAAGTATACTATCCATCCATACCTGTGGTGCATTTCAGTTTTGCACAGTTTGCTGACCACCTGTATATACTATATAGCAGTACGGTACAGAAGGCCACTGCTCTACCTACCTCTGTGTCGTCAAGTATACTATCCATCCATACCTGTGGTGCATTTCAGTTTTGCACAGTTTGCTGACCACCAGTATATACTATATAGCAGTATGGTACAGAAGGTCACTGCTCTACCTACCTCTGTGTCGTCAAGTATACTATCCATCCATACCTGTGGTGCATTTCAGTTTTGCACAGTTTTCTGACCACCAGTATATACTATATAGCAGTACGGTACAGAAGGCCACTGCTCTACCTACCTCTGTGTCGTCAAGTATACTATCCATCCATACCTGTGGTGCATTTCAGTTTTGCACAGTTTGCTGACCACCAGTATATACTATATAGCAGTACAGTACAGAAGGCCACTGCTCTACCTACCTCTGTGTCGTCAAGTATACTATCCATCCATACCTGTGGTGCATTTCAGTTTTGCACAGTTTGCTGACCACCAGTATATACTATATAGCAGTACGGTACAGAAGGCCACTGCTCTACCTACCTCTGTGTCGTCAAGTATACTATCCATCCATACCTGTGGTGCATTTCAGTTTTGCACAGTTTGCTGACCACCAGTATATAATATATAGCAGTACAGTACAGTAGGCCACTGCTATACCTGCCTCTATGTCGTTAAGTATACTATCCATCCATACCTGTGGTGCATTTCAGTTTTGCACAGTTTTCTGACCAACAGTATATACTATATAGTAGTACGGTACAGAAGGCCACTGCTCTACCTATCTCTGTGTCGTCAAGTATACTATCCATCCATACCTGTGGTGCATTTCAGTTTTGCACAGTTTGCTGACCACCAGTATATACTATATAGCAGTACGGTACAGAAGGCCACTGCTCTACCTACCTCTGTGTCGTCAAGTATACTATCCATCCATACCTGTGGTGCATTTCAGTTTTGCACAGTTTGCTGACCACCAGTATATACTATATAGCAGTATGGTACAGAAGGTCACTGCTCTACCTACCTCTGTGTCGTCAAGTATACTATCCATCCATACTTGTGGTGCATTTCAGTTTTGCACAGTTTTCTGACCACCAGTATATACTATATAGCAGTACGGTACAGAAGGCCACTGCTCTACCTACCTCTGTGTCGTCAAGTATACTATCCATCCATACCTGTGGTGCATTTCAGTTTTGCACAGTTTGCTGACCACCAGTATATACTATATAGCAGTACAGTACAGAAGGCCACTGCTCTACCTACCTCTGTGTCGTCAAGTATACTATCCATCCATACCTGTGGTGCATTTCAGTTTTGCACAGTTTGCTGACCACCAGTATATACTATATAGCAGTACGGTACAGAAGGCCACTGCTCTACCTACCTCTGTGTCGTGAAGTATACTATCCATCCATACCTGTGGTGCATTTCAGTTTTGCACAGTTTGCTGACCACCAGTATATAATATATAGCAGTACGGTACAGTAGGCCACTGCTCTACTTACCTCTGTGTCGTCAAGTATACTATCCATCCATACCTGTGGTGCATTTCAGTTGTGCGCATTATATATAGTAGTAGGCCATTGCTATTGATATATTACTGGCATATAATTCCACACATTAAAAAATGTTGAACAAAAATGTGGAGGGTAAAATATGGAAAGATCAAGATCCACTTCCACATCGTGCTGAAGCTACTGCCACTAGTCATGGCCGAGACGATGAAATGCCATCAACGTCGTCTGCCAAGGCCGATGCCCAATGTCATAGTAGAGAGCATGTAAAATCCAAAAAAATAAAGCCCAGTAAAATGACCCAAAAATCTAAATCAAAATCGTCTGAGGAGAAGCGTAAACTTGCCAATGTGCCATTTACGACATGGAGTGGCAAGGAACGGCTGAGGCCCTGGCCTATGTTCATGGCTAGTGGTTCAGCTTCACCTGAGGATGGAAGCACTCATCCTCCTGCTAGAAAACTTAAAAGAGTTAAGATGGCAAAAGTAAAGCAAAGAACTGTGCGTTCTTCTAAATCACAATTCCCCAAGGAGAGTCCTATTGTGTCGGTTGCAAAACCTGACCTTCCCAACACTTGACGGGAAGAGGTTGCGCCTTCCACCATTTGCACGCCCCCTGCAAGTGCTGGAAGGAGCACCCGCAGTCCAGTTCCTGATAGTAAAATTGAAGATGTCACTGTTGAAGTACACCAGGATGAGGATATGGATGTTGCTGGCGCTGGGGAGGAAATTGACAAGGAGGATTCTGATGGTGAGGAAGTTTGTTTAAGTCAGGCACCCGGAGAGACACCTGTTGTCCGTGGGATCGAATATGGCCATTGACATGCCTGGTCAAAATACAAAAAAATCACCTCTTCGGTGTGGAATTATTTCAACAGAAATGCGGACAACTGGTGTCAAGCCGTGTGTTGCCTTTGTCAAGCTGTAATAAGTAGGGGTAAGGACGTTAACCACCTAGGAACATCCTCCCTTATACGTCACCTGGACCGCATTCATCAGAAGTCAGTGACAAGTTCAAAAACTTTGGATGACAGCGGAAGCAGTCCACTGACCACTAAATCCCTTCCTCTTGTAACCAAGCTCCTGCAAACCACACCACCAACTCCCTTAGTGTCAATTTCCTCCTTAGACAGGAAAGCCAATAGTCCTGCAGGCCATGTCACTGGCAAGTCTGACGAGTCCTCTCCTGCCTGGGATTCCTCCGATGCATCCTTGAGTGTAACGCCTACTGCTGCTGGCGCTGCTGTTGTTGCTGCTGGGAGTCGATCGTCATCCCAGAGGGGAAGTTGGAAGACCACTTGTACTACTTCCAGTAAGCAATATACTGTCCAACAGTCCTTTGCGAGGAAGATGAAATATCACAGCAGTTATCCTGCTGCAAAGCGGATAACGCATGCCTTGGCAGCCTGGGTGGTGAGAAACGTGTTTCCGTTATCCACCGTTAATTCACAGGGAACTAGAGACTTGATTGAGGTACTGTGTCCCCGGTACCAAATACCATCTAGGTTCCATTTCTCTAGGCAGGCGATACCGAAAATGTACACAGACGTCAGAAAAAGAGTCACCAGTGTCCTAAAAAATGCAGTTGTACCCAATGTCCACTTAACCACGGACATGTGGACAAGTGGACAAGTGGAGCAGGGCAGACTCAGGACTATATGACTGTGACAGCCCACTGTGTAGATGTATTGCCTCCCGTAGCAAGAACAGCAGCGGCGGCACCAGTAGCAGCATCTCACAAACGCCAACTCGTTCCTAGGCAGGCTACGCTTTGTATCACCGCTTTTCATATGAGGCACACAGCTAACAACCTCTTACGGAAACTGAGGAACATCATCGCAGAATGGCTTACCCCAATTGGACTCTCCTGGGGATTTGTGACATCGGACAACGCCACCAATATTGTGCGTGCATTACTTCTGCCAAATTCCAGCACGTCCCATGTTTTGCACATACATTGAATTTGGTGGTGCAGAATTATTTAAAAAACGACAGGGGCGTGCAAGAGATGCTGTCGGTGGCCCGAAGAATTGCGGGCGACTTTCGGCATTCAGCCACCGCGTGCCGAAGACTGGAGCACCAGCAAACAGTCCTGAACCTGCCCTGCCATCATCTGAAGCAAGAGGTAGTAACGAGGTGGAATTCAACCCTCTATATGCTTCAGAGAATGGAGGAGCAGCAAAAGGCTATTCAAGCCTATACATCTGCCTACGATATAGGCAAAGGAGGGGGAATGCACCTGACTCAAGCGCAGTGGAGAATGATTTCAACGTCATGCAAGGTTCTGCAACCCTTTGAACTTGCCACACGTGAAGTCAGTTCAGACACTGCCAGCCTGAGTCAGGTCATTCCCCTCATCAGGCTTTTGCAGAAGAAGCTGGAGACATTGAAGGAGGAGCTAAAACAGAGCGATTCCGCTAGGCATGTGGGACTTGTGGATGGAGCCCTTAATTCGCTTAACCAGGATTCACGGGTGGTCAATCTGTTGAAATCAGAGCACTACATTTTGGCCACCGTGCTCGATCCTAGATTTAAAACCTACATTGTATCTCTCTTTCCGGCAGACACAAGTCTGCAGAGGTTCAAAGACCTGCTGGTGAGAAAATTGTCAAGTCAAGCGGAACGTGACCCGTCAACAGCTCCTCCTTCACATTCTCCCGCAACTGGGGCTGCGAGGAAAAGGCTAAGAATTCCGAGCCCACCCGCTGGCGGTGATGCAGGGCAGTCTGGAGCGAGTGCTGACATCTGGTCCGGACTGAAGGACCTGCCAACGATTACTGACATGTCGTCTACTGTCACTGCATATGATTCTCTCACCATTGAAAGAATGGTGGAGGATTATATGAGTGACCGCATCCAAGTAGGCACGTCAGACAGTCCGTACGTATACTGGCAGGAAAAAGAGGCAATTTGGAGGCCCTTGCACAAACTGGCTTTATTTTACCTAAATTGCCCCCCCTCCAGTGTGTACTCCGAAAGAGTGTTTAGTGAAGCCGCTCACCTTGTCAACAATCGGCGTACGAGGTTACTTCCAGAAAATGTGGAGAAGATGATGTTCATCAAAATGAATTATAATCAATTCCTCCGTGGAGACATTCACCAGCAATTGCCTCCTGAAAGTACACAGGGACCTGAGATGGTGGATTCCAGTGGGGACGAATTAATAATCTGTGAGGAGGGGGATGTACACAGTGAAAGGGGTGAGGAATCGGACGATGAGGTGGACATCTTGCCTCTGTATAGCCAGTTTGTGCAAGGAGAGATTGATTGCTTCTTTTTTGGTGGGGGCCCAAACCAACCAGTCATTTCAGTCTCAGTTGTGTGGCAGACCCTGTCGCTGAAATGATGGGTTCGTTAAAGTGTGCATGTGCTGTTTATACAACATAAGGGTGGGTGGGAGGGCCCAAGGACAATTCCATCTTGCACCTCTTTTTTCTTTCATTTTTCTTTGCATCATGTGCTGTTTGGGGACTATTTTTTTGAAGTGCCATCCTGTCTGACACTGCAGTGCCACTCCTAGATGGGCCAGGTGTTTGTGTCGGCCACTTGTGTCGCTTAGCTTATCCATCCAGCGACCTTGGTGCACCTCTTTTTTTCTTTGCATCATGTGCTGTTTGGGCACTATTTTTTTGAAGTGCCATCCTGTCTGACACTGCAGTGCCACTCCTAGATGGGCCAGGTGTTTGTGTCGGCCACTTGGGTCGCTTAGCTTAGCCATCCAGCGACCTTGGTGCACCTCTGTTTTTCTTTTCATCATGTGCTGTTTGGGGACTATTTTTTAAATCTGCCATCCTGTCTGACACTGCAGTGCCACTCCTAGATGGGCCAGGTGTTTGTGTCGGCCACTTGGGTCGCTTAGCTTAGCCATCCAGCGACCTTGGTGCACCTCTTTTTTTCTTTGCATCATGTGCTGGTTGGGGACTATTTTTTTGAAGTGCCATCCTGTCTGACACTGCAGTGCCACTCCTAGATGGGCCAGGTGTTTGTGTCGGCCACTTGGGTCGCTTAGCTTAGTCATCCAGTGATCTCGGTTCAAATTTTAGGACTAAAAATAATATTGTGAGGTGTGAGGTGTTCAGAATAGACTGAAAATGACTGGAAATTATGGTTATTGAGGTTAATAATACTATGGGTTCAAAATGACCCCCAAATTCTATGATTTAAGCTGTTTTTGAGGTTTTTTTGTAAAAAAACACCCAAATCCAAAACACACCCGAATCCGACAAAAAAATTTCAGGGAGGTTTTGCAAAAACGCGTCCGAATCCAAAACACGGCAGCGGAACCGAATCCAAAACCAAAACACAAAACCCGAAAAATTTCCGGTGCACATCACTAGTTCTGAGACGGATAACTCCCCACACTCCTTATTATCAATCCTACATATAGGGCCTGGTTCTGAGATGTATAACTCTACACACTCCTTATTATCAATCCTACGTATTGGGCCTGATTCTGAGATGGATAGCTCTCCACACTCCCTTATTGTCCTCCCCCCCTCAACCTGTCTCCTGGACCCCCTCCCATCTTCTCCGCTCCCTCTCCCCCACTGCCTTGCTCACCTCTTAAACCTATCACTTTCTACTGGCATCTTTCCCTTACCATTCAAACATGCTCTGGTCTCACCTATTCTCAAAAAACCCAACCTCGACCCTTCATCACCCACTAGCTAGTGCACCATCTCTCTTCTCCCATGCGCCTCCAAACTACTTGAACGACTGATCTACAGCCATCTCACAAGTTACCTCTCTGACAACACCATCCTTGATCCACTAATATCTGGCTTTCACCCACTCCACTCCACTGAGACTGCCTTGGTAAAAGTCACCAATGACCTGTTTTTGGCTAAATCCAGGAGCCACTTCTCTCTGTTTATCCTTCTGGACCTCTCTGCTGCCTTTGACACCGTAGATCATCCTCTCCTCCTCCGCACACTCCAAAACATTGGACTCTCTAGCACTGTCCTTGACTGGTTTAACTCTTACCTCACTAACCGCTCCTTCTCTATGTCTGCCTCCAGCACCACCTCACACCCTTACATCCTTTTTGTTGGAGTTCCTCAGGGTTCTGTCCTTGGCCCCCTTCTGTTCTCCCTGTACACCTCCTCTCTGGGTGCGCTCATCAATTCCTTTGGCCTTCAGTACCACCTCTATGCTGATGACACACAACTCTACCTCGCCTCTCCTGATATGCCCCCCTCAGTCCTATCTCAGGTTTCTAGTTGCCTCTCCGCCATCTTCTCCTGGATGGCTGAGCATTCTCTGAAGCTCAACATGGACAAAACTGAACTCTATCTTTCCCCCAGCAAGAGTTACACCTCCTACCAATATCTCTATCACTGTAGACAATACCATCATCTCCGCCGTTCCTCAACTCCGCTGTTTGGGTGTCATTCTTGACACTTCCCTCTCCCTTGCACCCAACATCCAAGCTCTGTAGAAATCCCATTGGTTCCAGCTATGCAACATTGCTCACATCAGGCCATTTCTCTCCCAGAGTGCAACTAAACTTATCATCCACTCACTGGTCATCTCACAGCTCGACTACTGCAATGTTCTCCTCACTGGCCTCACTTGCTCCCATCTTGCTCTCCTCCAATCTTTCCTGAACTCCGCAGCTAGGCTTATCTTCCTCTCCCACCACTCCACATCCTCCACTTCCCTTTGACAAAATCTGCACTGGCTCCCATTCTCTACAGAATCCTCTTCAAACTCCTCACCTTCACATACAAGGCCATCTCTAATTCCACTGCTCCTTATATCTCCAACCTCCTCTCCCTTCCCTCCCACCCCTTATGGTTGGCCAATGACCATCGCCTATCCTCTGCCCTGGTCACTGCTTTCCATGCTCAAGTTCAAGATTTTGCCCTTGCTGCACCCCTTCAGTGGAACGCGCTCCCCCGCTCCTGTAGGCTCTCCCCGACTTTGCAAAGCTTCAAACGGGCCCTGAAAACTAACCTATTCATCAAAGCATACCCTCCTGACACATAACCTAGTCCAGAGGCCGCTCCTCCATCCCCCTGCCTCATGCCTTCAACATCTCTGCTTTGCTTACATCCTGCCATCAGGCTACCTCCCGCTTGCTTGCACCTCATGTCATCTGTCTGTCGCCCCTTTCTACTAGATTGCTAGCTCTTCAGAGCAGGGCCCTCTTTCCTCTTGTTGTCAAAACCCTCTTCTCGACACATTTCACTCACAGCTCTCTCCTACTCAGCGACCATCTGTACCTGCTTTTTCTCCTGCTGGTAAAGGTTCATCTCTATCTATGGCCACCAGCCCCTAGTAGTACGATGATCACTCCCTCGCTACTAACATCTTATCTGTATTATGTATGAGAATTGTGGTGCTCCGTGTTACCTGTACTTGTGGAGCATTATAAATAAAATGTAATAATAATAATAATTATTATTATTATTATTATTATTATTATTATTATTATCATCATCAATACTACGTATAGGGCCTGATTGTGAGACGGATAACTCTCCACACTCCCTTATAATCAATCCTACGTATGGGGCCTGATTATGAGATGGATATTATTCTAATATTGACGCAAACGGCCAAGGTTGATTATCTTAAGACTGCAAAAACAGACGCAGCCACAGACATGTCAGCATCTGACTAAGAATTAGCCCCATAATGTTTCTGCCTCTAAATCCCCATCCCTACTACTCCTGTCCCTCTCCCTAAAGCATGCACTCCTATTGTTAAATCCTACAAACAAATGCAGCAAGGTTTGGGCCCTGGCTCCAGAATGCAACATGTCTCAGTGATGTCACTGGTTCCTATATCCTGTATTTTCCATGTACATAGACCACACTCTTGTTGCCTCTGCTGGATGTACGTGATACTGTAGGTGCACTTTAAACCTACTGACTTCTGCCTATTGACCTGAAACCCCTACTACTGGGCAACACGGGGGGTGGCCGGGAACACATCTGATTCTATCAATACTTTATATTGCTTTCAAGCTTAAGTAGAAAGGGCATTTTACAGCCAGCATGGTTGCTAAGTATTCCAGTCTCCACAGTCTTCTTTGGAATACTTACCCAGCCTGCCTGGAGTTGATCGACTTTGGAATGTGTGTTTAATAATGTATCACAGAGATTACGAGAGAGAACCCTTCCCAGCAGAAGGAGAGGGAAAGGCTGCGTGTGTGTGAACGCTCTGTACATCTAGGTTATCCCGGTGTGAAACCTACCACGGCTCATCCACACCAATATTATTTCCGTCTTTATAAAGTCTATAACCCCCTATGATGTCCTGTCGTTGGCATAAAGTATGAGTTCAATTAATCTCAAGGTGGGCAATGAAACCAGGCTCTGCACATCTTGTTAATTGATTGGGAGATCTATTAAAGACTATTTGTCACACTGTATAAATCATTATTTTAGCTAAAGAGGAGATTGGAACAGGTGCATTAATCTGGTATTGATTATCATAGGCTTACAGGTGCCAGCGACCATTGTTAACCCCTTGTTGTCATCATCTCCTGCAATATTTGCTCTCTCTTTCAGCAACAATGTCACAATGTATATTTAAAACAAAAAGACTTTACTTGATCAAAAATAATGGCATGTATCAAGTTCAGTTAAGTGTTTTAAATATACATTGTGTCATTGTTGCTGAAACACAACAGTAATAAGAATACAAGGTAACAATGGACATATACTGTAGGTGGTCATTCCGAGTTGTTCGCTCGCTAGCAGATTTTAGCAGCTGTGCAAACGCTATGCCGCCGTCCACTGGGAGTGTATTTTATAGCTTAGCAGAAGTGCAAACGAAAGGATCGCAGAGCGGCTACATTTTGTTTTTCTGCAGTTTCTGAGTAGCTCAAAACCTACTCAGCGCTTGCGATGACTTCAGACTGTTCAGTTCCTGTTTTGACATCACAAACACGCCCTGCGTTCGCCCAGCCACACCTGTGTTTTTCCTGGCACGCCTGCGTTTTTCCAACCACTCCCTGAAAACGGTCAGTTGACACCCAGAAACGCCCACTTCATGTCAATCACTCTGCGGCCAGCAGTGCGACTGAAAAGCTTCGCTAGACCTTGTGTGAAACTACATCGTTCATTGTAATAATACATCGGGCATGCGCATTGCGCCGCATACGCACGTGCTGAAGTGCCATTTTTTTGCCTCATCGCTGCACAGCGAACGAATGCAGCTAGCGATCAACTCGGAATGACCACCATTGGGCCAAATTCAGAGTTGGTCGTAGCAGTAAACTTGTTAGCAGTTGGGCAAAACCATGTGCACTGCAGGTGGGGCAGATGTAACATGTGCAGAGAGAGTTAGATATGGGTGGGGTGTGTTCAAACTGAAATCTAAATTGCAGCGTAAAAATAAAGCAGCCAGTATTTACCCTGCACAGAAACAATAACCCACCCAAATCTAATGGGCCCTACACACTGCGCGATTTTAGTGAAAAATATGAACGATCTCGTTCATTAGTGTGGAGGCACCAGCGATGAACAATGTGCGGCCCCACGCTCGTTCGTCGCTGGTGCCCCGTCGCCTGTGCATGCAGGCCAATATGGACGATCTCGTCCATATTTGCCTGCACGTCTATGGAGCCAGGTGACGGGGGGAGTGAAGAAACTTCACTCCCCCTGTCACTGCCCCACTGCCGCCTGGTCGCCCGTCAGCCGCTCAATGTGTAGGGCCCATTACTCTTTCTGCACATGTTACATCTGCCCCACCTGCAGTGCACATTGTTTTGCCCAACTGCTAACAAATGTGCTGCTGCGATCAACTCTGAATTACCCCCATTATCTAACTCTGTATCAAGGAGGTCATTCCGAGTTGTTCGCTCGCAAGCGGATTTTAGCAGATTTGCTCATGCTAAGCCGCCGCCTACTGGGAGTGAATCTTAGCATCTTAAAATTGCGAACGAAGTAATCGCAATATTGCGATTACACACCTCGTAGCAGTTTCTGAGTAACTTCAACCTTACTCGGCATCTGCGATCATTTCAGTGCTTGTCGTTCCTGGTTTGACGTCACAAACACACCCAGCGTTCGGCCAGACACTCCTCCGTTTCTCCGGCCACTCCTGCGTTTTTCCCGGAAACGGTAGCGTTTTTTCCCACACGCCCATAAAACGGCCTGTTTCCGCCCAGTAACACCCATTTCCTGTCAATCACATTACGATCGCCAGAACGATGAAAAAGCCGTGAGTAAAAATCCTAACTGCATAGCAAATTTACTTGGCGCAGTCGCAGTGCGGACATTGCGCATTAAGTGGAAAATCGCTGCGATGCGAAGATTTTTACCGAGCGAACAACTCGGAATGACCTCCCAAGTGCAGAGCTGCTAGAGATTAACCATTTCCTAAATTTAGCGTCTCATTCACATTGCAGCTGCACTAAAACTCTCCTCCAGTGTCCATACAAGGAATTAGTATTGTGAGGCAGAGGAATTGGTAATAAGCCGCAGAAGAAGCACAGAACACTGCGGGCACAATAAAAGGTCCGGCTTACTTATGTATGTCTTTCATCCTCTTACCTATGGTAGCCTCTGAATTGCACACAGCAAAATGCGTGCAATTCTAGTTCCAGTATTCAGGGGACTCGTGCACTCTTATTTTTCTGCATTAATAGACAATTTTGTGAAAGAGCGAGTAGCGCAGCTTATTCACACAGTCCGTGGCGCAACAAATAGGGCTATCTACAGATAGGTGTATGAGGACAGATCTATATATTTGCCCATATGTGGTGTTATAGGCATCGTCCACTATATGTACGCTTGGTTGCTACCTGCAGCCCTATACAGTACAAGGGGTAAAAGATACATCTGAATACAGGGATAGGTGTGCACACAGCTCTGTGCAGGCCGCAGTTCCGTTGACACGCCCTTACGAAACATTACCTTGACCCTGCTACAACATACAGTATGTGAATAATTATACAGTATATCGCCTATACCAAGCATGTCCAAACTGCGGCCCTCCAGCTGTTGACAAACTACACATCCCAGCATGCCCTGACATAGCTTTTGCATTCTCTGACGGCAAAACTGTGTCAGTGCATGCTGGGATATGTAGTTTCACAACAGCTGGAGGGCCGCAGTTTGGACATGCCTGGCCTATACTATGTAGACTTTGCAGCACGCACATTGAGAAACCATGCAAGGTACGCCCTCTGCCTGCTGGTACCCCTGGCGGTATTATAGTGTTATTTGTACCCCCAACACTGGCCAAGCCATACATTTGTAATGAAAACTATAATGCTGAATGCTATAGCAGCGGATGGATCTGGCACTACAGAATACAATAGCAAGCCCTGACAGACCGGCCAATCACGTACAGCTGTATGTTGTAAATAGTGTTTTTAGTACAGTAACACAGTACGGTGGGCTAAGATATCACGGAACACAGTAGTCAACTCCCATTCTCGGCACGAGAAAACCTTGTATTGCCCTTGCAAATTTATAGCAACTTCTGCTGTGCATATTGGGGATCATTCCGAGTTGATCGCTAGCTGCCGTTGTCCGCTGCGCAGCAATCAGTGTAAAAAAAGGCATATCTGCGTATGTGTAGGCACCGCAATGTGCACGTGCGTCGTACGAGTGCAAAGTCCATTGTGGTTTTGCACTGGTTTCTAGTGACGATTCCAATCGCACAGACGGCCGCAAGGTGATTGACAGAAAGAGGGCGTTTCTGGTTGTCAACTGACCGTTTTCATGGAGTGCTTACAAAAATGCAGGCTTGTCGGGGAAAACGCAGGTGTGGCTGGGCGTTCGCTGGGCGGGTGTGTGGCGTCAAAAGCCGTCCTCCGACGTTAGAATCAATGCACACGAAGAGTAACTACCGGGCTGGTCTTGTTTTGCACAAAAAGATTTTGCAGGCGCTCTGCTGCACAGGCGTTCGCACTTCTGCAAAGCGAAAATACACTCCCCGGTGGGCGGCGACAATGCGTTTGCACGGCTGCTAAAAACTGCTAGCGAGCGATCAACTCGGAATGACCCCAATGTTCATATGTTAGCGGCAGTTTTGGCAGTGATGTGCGGCACTCACACAGAGCTGACTGTCTTTACGGGCTTGATAGGGTTGAAAGATGCTCCGTAAAATCACCGCTCAACTACAAGTTTCATCACAGAGAAAAAGTCTATTTGTATTAAACACTGGCTATGCATCTATTGTAGCAAACTAGCCTCAATTACTTTGTCTAGCCGCAAAACACTGAAAGTCGCACACACAGCAATTGACACTGAAAGTATGTACAGTAAATGCCGAGTTGGGTAACAAATCAAACATTGCATTTTAAGAAAACAATTAGTAAAAATTGGGGATTTTTTTATGATTATGTCTAATACAATGTTTTTCAATAACAGAAAATATTCCCGAGCCCAGTTTAATCCTTATGATATATATTACCAGCAATATTAATGTCATATTAGAATACAAAACAGAAATATTAAAAAATATTGTGGTGGGAATGCGTGGAAGGGGGGTGTTGCACCTCTGGCAGCCAGGAGTACTTAACTCTCATTAACACATCACTCATCTCCTGATATACTCTGTTCTGCTGGGGACTATGCTCCTTCCACTATATAACTCTCAGTCTGTGGCTTCCTGCTGCCTCCATTCCCCTTCTCACAACATGTCACTGCCCCTGTCACATGCAGCCCTGTCCTCACTGACACATCAATCATCTCCTGATATACTCTGTGCTGCTGGGGACCCTGCTCCTCCCACTATATAACTCTCAGTCTGTGGCTTCCTGCTGCCTCCATTCCCCTCCTCACATCATATCACTGCCCCTGTCACATGCAGCCCTGTCCTCACTGACACATCAATCATCTCCTGATATACTCTGTGCTGCTGGGGACTATGCTCCTTCCACTATATAACTCTCAGTCTGTGGCTTCCTGCTGCCTCCATTCCCCTCCTCACATCATATCACTGCCCCTGTCACATGCAGCCCTGTCCTCACTGACACATCACTCATCTCATGATATACTCTGTGCTGCTGGGGACCCTGCTCCTCCCACTATATAACTCTCAGTCTGTGGCTTCCTGCTGCCTCCATTCCCCTCCTCACATCATGTCACTGCCCTGTCACATGCAGCCCTGTCCTCACTGACACATCACTCATCTCCTGATATACTCTGTGCTGCTGGGGACCCTGCTCCTCCCACTATATAACTCTCAGTCTGTGGCTTCCTGCTGCCTCCATTCCCCTCCTCACATCATGTCACTGCCCTGTCACATGCAGCCCTGTCCTCACTGACACATCACTCATCTCCTGATATACTCTGTGCTGCTGGGGACCCTGCTCCTCCCACTATATAACTCTCAGTCTGTGGCTTCCTGCTGCCTCCATTCCCCTCCTCACATCATGTCACTGCCCCTGTCACATGCAGCACTGTCCTCAGGGCCGGCAACAGAAATCTTGGGGCCCGGTACAATTAAGTCTCTGGGGGCCCCTCGCGCCCAACCATTTTCTGCTGAAATTTAAGCCAAGAAAGATTTGGTAATATATATATATGTAGCGATGAATCACCTAGTGTGTATATATATATATATATATATATATATATATATATATATACACATGCACGCACGCGCACACACACACACACACACACACACACACCTATCTATCTGTCTATCTATCTATCTATCTATCTATCTATCTATCTATCTATCTATCTATCTATCTACATACACACACATTAGAATAAAATTAAATGTACACACTTAAATACCACACAAGTGTACCCCTCCCAGGGGTGAGAAATGCAGTGCTGCTGATACTACAGCCAGATTCTTCTGCTTGCAGCCAGATTGCGCTGCAAGCACGGTCTCTCCTCCTGCTCTTCGCTAGCCGCTGGAGGCAGGGAGTAGGTCAGAAGAGTCGGGACGGGCACAGTCAGCTTCTCGTGTAATGATGCCAGGATAGCGCCATCATTCATTTCCATGGCGCATGCACTGCATGTATGTGTTAACTGGGGTTGCCACGGGTTGATGGGGAGGAGGTCGCGGTGGCGGGTTGCCGTAGCGGGGGATTACTTTAGCCAATTGGCTTCATTGTTTGTGTAGCAGTGACCGGCCAGCATGCAAATCAAAGGTGCCGCTGCTCCGTTTTGTATGTCTCTGAGCCTCGGGGCCCCTCCGAACCTTGGGGCCCGGGATGGCTGTCCCCTTTGACCCCCCCTGTCGCCGGGCCTGACTGTCCTCACTGACACATCACTCCTCTCCTGATATACTCTGTGGTGCTGGGAAACCTTCTCCGCCCACTATATAACTCTCAGTCTGTGAATTCCTGCTGTCTCCATTCCCCTCCTCACATCATGTCACTGCCCCAGTCACATGCAGCCCTGTCCTCACTGACACATCACTCATCTCCTGATATACTCTGTGCTGCTGGGGATCCTGCTCCTCCCACTATATAACTCTCAGTCTGTGAATTCCTGCTGCCTCCATTCCCCTCCTCACATCATGTCACTGCCCCTGTCACATGCAGCCCTGTCCTCACTAACACATCACTCATCTCCTGATATACTCTGTGCTGCTGGGGACCCTGCTCCTCCCACTATATAACCCTCAGTCTGTGGCTTCCTGCTGCCTCCATTCCTCTCCTCACATCATGTCACTGCCCCTGTCACATGCAGCCCTGTCCTCACTGACATATCACTCATCTCCTGATATACTCGGTGCTGCTGGGGACCCTGCTCCTTCCACTATATAACTCTCAGTCTGTGACTTCCTGCTGCCTCCATTCCCCTCCTCACATCATGTCCCTGCCCCTGTCACATGCAGCCCTGTCCTTACTGACACATCACTCATCTCCTGATATACTCTGTGCTGCTGGGGACCCTGCTCCTCCCACTATATAACTCTCAGTCTGTGGCTTCCTGCTGCCTCCATTCCCCTCCTCACATCATGTCACTTCCCCTGTCACATGTAGCCCTGTCCTCACTGACACATCAGTCATCTCCTGATATACTCTGTGCTGCTGGGGACCCTGCTCCTCCCACTATATAACTCTCAGTCTGTGGCTTCCTGCTGCCTCCATTCCCCTCCTCCCATCATGTCACTGCCCCTGTCACATGCAGCCCTGTCCTCACTGACACATCACTCATCTCCTGATATACTCTGTGCTGCTGGGGACCCTGCTCCTCCCACTATATAACTCTCAGTCTGTGGCTTCCTGCTGCTTCCATTCCCCTCCTCACATCATGTCACTGCCCCTGTCACATGCAGCCCTGTCCTCACTGACACATCACTCATCTCCTGATATACTCTGTGCTGCTGGGGACCCTGCTCCTCCCACTATATAACTCTCAGTCTGTGGCTTCCTGCTGCTTCCATTCCCCTCCTCACATCATGTCACTACCCTGTCACATACAGCCAGGGCCGGTGCAAGGTTTATTGGCACCCTAGGCAAGATTTCAGATAACTCCCCCCCACCCCCACCCCCACCCTCCTTTCCTCCTCTTTTATTTATTATTATTTTCTGTTCGGCGTTGAAGCATAAATCAGCAGATCCCTCTGTTGTGCAATTGTATAAAAATATATACACACTGGTGGTGCCTAACCCTAACCCTTCCTGCTTGGTGCCTAACCCTAACCCTCCCTTCCCCGCTGCCTAACCCTAACCCTCCCTTCCCCGCTGCCTAACCCTAACCCTCCCTACCCTAACCCTCCCTTCCCCGCTGCCTAACCCTAACCCTCCCTTCCCCGCTGCCTAACCCTAACCCTCCCTTCCCCGCTGCCTAACTCTAACCCTCCCTTCCCCGCTGCCTATCCCTAACCCTCCCTTCCCCACTGCCTAACCCTAACCCTCCTTTCCCCGCTGCCTAACCCTAACCCTTCCAGACCGGTCCATAACCCTAACCTTCCCTGTGCTTTCCCCTAACCCTAAAACCCCTTCTTCACCCTAAACTTAACCTCCTAAACCTAAAGCCAGTGCGTACCGCTATCAGGACGTTAAGGATGCCAACTGTCAGTTGTCAGTATTGTGACGCTGGCATCCCATACGGCATCGGTATGTTGACGCCGGGATGGTGTCCTTGTTCAGGATGCTGGCGTCGGTATAGCGACCGTCGGTATCCCGTCCCACTGTCACCCACTGCCACACACACTCGCACACAGCAGTCAACCACTGCCACCCATACACAGCAGTCACCCACTGTCACGCATACACTGCAGTCACCCACTGTCACCCATACACTGCAGTCACCCACTGTCACACATACACTGCAGTCACCCACTGTCACATATACACTGCAGTCACCCACTGTCACCCATACACTGCAGTCACTCAGTGTCACCCATACACAGCAGTCACCCACTGTCACCCATACACTGCAGTCACCCACTGTCACACATACACTGCAGTCACCCACTGTCTCACATACACTGCAGTCACCCACTGTCACACATACACTGCAGTCACCCACTGTCACCCATACACAGCTGTCACAAACACTCTCCCACTGTCACGTATACACTGCAGTCACCTAATGTCACCCATACACAGCAGTCATCCACTGTCACCCATACACTGCAGTCACCCACTGTCACCCATACACTGCAGTCACCCACTGTCACACATACACTGCAGTCACCCACTGTCTCACATACACTGCAGTCACCCACTGTCACACATACACTGCAGTCACCCACTGTCACCCATACACAGCTGTCACAAACACTCTCCCACTGTCACGTATACACTGCAGTCACCTAATGTCACCCATACACAGCAGTCATCCACTGTCACCCATACACTGCAGTCACCCACTGTCACCCATACACTGCAGTCACCCACTGTCACCCATACACAGCTGTCACAAACACTCACCCATACACTGCAGTCACCCACTGTCACCCATACACAGCTGTCACAAACACTCACCCACTGTCACGTATACACTGCATTCACCCAATGTCACCCATACACAGCAGTCACCCAATGTCATCCATACACAGCTGTCACCCACTGTCACAAACACTCACCCACTGTCACCCATACACTGCAGTCACCCAATGTCACCCATACACAGCTGTCACCCACTGCCACACTCACCTTCTGTCACCCATACACTGCAGTCACCCACTGTCACCCATACACAGCAGTCACACAATGTCACCCATACACAGCAGTCACCCACTGTCACCCATACACAGCAGTCACCCACTGTCACCCATACTCTGCAGTCACCCACTGTCACCCATACTCTGCAGTCACCCACTGTCACCCATACACAGCAGTCACCCACTGTCACCCATACACTGCTTTCACCCACTGTCACCCATACACTGCTGTCACCCACTGTCACCCATACACTGCAGTCAACCACTGTCACCCATACACAGCTGTCACAAACACTCACCCACTGTCACGTATACACTGCAGTCACCTAATGTCACCCATACACAGCAGTCATCCACTGTCACCCATACACTGCAGTCACCCACTGTCACCCATACACTGCAGTCACCCACTGTCACCCATACACAGCTGTCACAAACACTCACCCACTGTCACGTATACACTGCAGTCACCCAATGTCACCCATACACAGCAGTCATCCACTGTCACCCATAAACTGCAGTCACCCACTGTCACCCATACACTGCAGTCACCCACTGTCACCCATACACAGCTGTCACAAACACTCACCCACTGTCACGTATACACTGCATTCACCCAATGTCATCCATACACAGCAGTCACCCACTGTCACCCATACACAGCTGTCACAAACACTCACCCACTGTCACGTATACACTGCAGTCACCCAATGTCACCCATACACAGCAGTCATCCACTGTCACCCATACACAGCAGTCACCCACTGTCACCCATACACAGCAGTCACCCAATGTCATCCATACACAGCAGTCACCCACTGTCACCCATACTCTGCAGTCACCCACTGTCACCCATACACAGCAGTCACTCACTGTCACCCATACACTGCTGTCACCCACTGTCACCCATACACTGCTGACACCCACTGTCACCCATACACTGCAGTCACCCACTGTCACCCATACACAGCTGTCACAAACACTCACCCACTGTCACGTATACACTGCAGTCACCCAATGTCACCCATACACAGCAGTCATCCACTGTCACCCATACACTGCAGTCACCCACTGTCACCCATACACTGCAGTCACCCACTGTCACCCATACACAGCTGTCACAAACACTCACCCACTGTCACGTATACACTGCAGTCACCCAATGTCACCCATACACTGCAGTCACCCACTGTCACCCATACACAGCAGTCACCCACTGTCACCCATACACAGCAGTCACCCACTGTCACCCAAACACAGCTGTTACCCACTGCCACACTCACCCTCTGTCACCCATACACTGCAGTCACCCACTGTCACCTATACACAGCAGTCACCCAATGTTACCTATACACAACAGTCACCCACTGTCACCCATACACAGCAGTCACCCACTGTCACCCATACTCTGCAGTCACCCACTGTCACCCATACTCTGCAGTCACCCACTGTCACCCATACACAGCAGTCACCCACTGTCACCCATACTCTGCAGTCACCCACTGTCACCCATATATAGCAGTCACCCACTGTCACCCATACACTGCTTTCACCCACTGTCACCCATACACTGCTGTCACCCACTGTTACCCATACACTGCAGTCCCCCACTGTCACCCATACACAGCTGTCACAAACACTCACCCACTGTCACGTATACACTGCAGTCACCCAATGTCACCCATACACAGCAATAATCCACTGTCACCCATACACTGCAGTCACCCAATGTCACCCATACACAGCAGTCACCCAATGTCACCCATACACAGCTGTCACCCACTGTCAAAAACACTCACCCACTGTCACCCATACACTGCAGTCACCCAATGTCACCCATACACAGCTGTCACCCACTGCCACACTCACCCTCTGTCACCCATACACTGCAGTCACCCACTGTCACCCATACACAGCAGTCACCCACTGTCACCCATACACAGCAGTCACCCACCGTCACCCATACTCTGCAGTCACCCACTGTCACCCATACACAGCAGTCACCCACTGTCACCCATGCACAGCAGTCACCCACTGTCACCCATACACTGCTGTCACCCACTGTCACCCATACACTGCTTTCACCCACTGTCACCCATACATTGCTGTCACCCACTGTCACCCATACACTGCTTTCACCCACTGTCACCCATACACTGCAGTCACCCACTGTCACCCATACACAGTAGTCACCCACTGTCACCCATACACTGCTTTCACCCACTGTCACCCATACAGTTGTCACCCATACACAGCAGTCACCCACTGTCACCCATACACTGCAGTCACCCACTGTCACCCATACACAGTAGTCACCCACTGTCACCCATACACTGCTTTCACCCACTGTCACCCATACAGTTGTCACCCACTGTCACACATACACAGCAGTCACCCACTGTCACCCATACACTGCTTTCACCCACTGTCACCCATACACTGCTGTCACCCACTGTCACCCATACACTGCAGTCACCCACTGTCACCCATACACTGCGGTCACCCACTGTCACCCATACAGTTGTCACCCACTGTCACCTAATCTCTCACACACACAAACAGTGCACCCAGTAGTGCTCACCTAGCGTCATCTCACACTGGCCCTCATTCCGAGTTGTTCGCTCGCAAGGCGAATGTAGCAGAGTTACACACGCTAAGCCGCCGCCTACTGGGAGTGAATCTTAGCTTCTTAAAATTGCGACCGACGTACGCGCAATATTGCGATTACAAACGAGTTAGCAGTTTCTGAGTAGCTTCAGACTTACTCTGCCTGTGCGATCAGTTCAGTGCTTTTCGTTCCTGGCTGACGTCATAAACACACCCAGCGTTCGCCCAGGCACTCCCACCGTTTCTCCGGCCACTCCTGCGTTTTTCCCGGAAACGGTAGCGTTTTCAGCCACACGCCCCTGAAACGCCGTGCATCCGCCCAGTAACACCCATTTCCTGTCAATCACAATGCGAACGTCGGAGCGAAGAAAATGCCGTGAGTAAACTTACTTTCTTCATAGTAAAGTTACTTGGCGCAGTCGCAGTGCGAACATTGCGCATGCGCACTAAGAGAATTCTCACTGCGATGCGATGAAAATCTCCGAGCGAACAACTCGGAATGAGGGCCACTATGCAGTGGGCTGTGATGAGCATGGGCAGCAGATGTCATCTGCAGGGGTTATGTGCCTAGCTCTAGATCACTTGTGGTAGAGTAACTGCGGCTGGTGTGACGGCTGCTCGGTGGCTAGGAGAAGCTCTGCTCCACCCGTCAAGATCAGCCACAGCAGCAACAGCCGGAGGAGGGACAGGGAACTTCTGGCATGGAGTGTGCACGGAGGATGTACCGTGTCCCAATGCTAATGTGTTCTCAGTAGCGGGAAGTGTCTGACTCTCCTCCTCAGGCTAGGGGGCGGGCGCCACACAGGAACAATTCATTGAAGAACACGGCATGTCAGCACTAGGGGCGGGACTCGAAGAGACCAATAGACTGCAGGTGGTGAGGTTAGTGATGGACGGACCCTCGCCGCTGCCGCTCCCAGGCTAGCAAAATGTATTCTTTACAAAAAATGTATTTAACTGGAGCATGCCGCCCTCTAGTGGCCGGCGCCCATAGGCAGCTGCCTAAAGCTGCCTAATGGTGGCGCCGGCTCTGCATACAGCCCTTTCCTCACTGACACATCAGTCATCTCCTGATATACTCTGTGCTGCTGGGGACCCTGCTCCTCCCACTATATAACTCTCAGTCTGTGGCTTCCTGCTGCCTCCATTCCCCCTCACATCAGGTCACTGCCCTGTCATATGCAGCCCTTTCCTCACTGACACATCACTCATCTCCTGATATACTCTGTGCTGCTGGGGAATCCTGCTCCTCCCACTATATAACTCTCAGTATGTGGCTTCCTGCTGCCTCCATTCCCCTCCTCACATCATGTCACTGCCCCTGTCACATGCAGCCCTGTCCTCACTGACACATCACTCATCTCCTGATATACTCTGTGCTGCTGGGGACCCTGCTCCTCCTACTATATAACTCTCAGTCTGTGGCTTCCTGCTGCCTCCATTCCCCTCCTCACACCATGTCACTGCCCCTGTCACATGCAGCCCTGTCCTCACTGACACATCACTCATCTCCTGATATACTCTGTGCTGCTGGGGACACTGCTCCTCCCACTATATAACTCTCAGTCTGTGGCTTCCTGCTGCCTCCATTCCCCTCCTCACATCATGTCACTGCCCCTGTCACATGCAGCCCTGTCCTCACTGACACATCACTCATCTCCTGACATACTCTGTGCTGCTGGGGACCCTGCACCTCCTACTATATAACTCTCAGTCTGTGGCTTCCTGCTGCCTCCATTCCCCTCCTCACATCATGTCACTGCCCCTGTCACATGCAACCCTGTCCTCACTGACACATCACTCATCTACTTATATACTCTGTGCTGCTGGGGACACTGCTCCTCCCACTATATAACTCTCAGTCTGTGGCTTCCTGCTGCCTCCATTCCCCTCCTCACATCATGTCACTGCCCTTGTCACATGCAGCCCTGTCCTCACTGACACATCACTCATCTCCTGATATACTCTGTGCTGCTGGGGACCCTGCTCCTTCCACTATATAACTCTCAGTCTGTGACTTCCTGCTGCCTCCATTCCCCTCCTCACATCATGTCACTGCCCCTGTCACATGCAGCCCTGTCCTCACTGACACATCACTCATCTCCTGATATACTCTGTGCTGCTGGGGACCCTGCTCCTCCCACTATATAACTCTCAGTCTGTGGCTTCCTGCTGCTTCCATTCCCCTCCTCACATCATGTCACTGCCCCTTTGTGCTTCTGTGTGCTGTGAGCAGGTGTGTGCAGGAGAGCTCCATCAGTGGTAGCTGTGATATCGTGCTGCAGGGAGTTTCCCTGCTGGCTTCCCCAGGGGGATGGATCCTCCTGGGGGAGAGAGCTCCCAGAGTGCAGGCCATGGCTCGGGCCCTAAACCAACAGCCAGACTAAAGACTTCCGGTGCCCTGACAGATTGTGCGGCTGGCCAGTCGGGGACATCCAGAAGAGGCAGCAGTGGCAGTGCTAATGGTGCGGATTCAGTGAGGCAACTGGAGTCGCAGTCAGTTCCCCATAACATACCGGAGGGTGCTGCTCTCCTGTGTGAGGAAACACAGGATCGAGCGGTGGTGGCTGCTACCAGCCCTGTCGGTGTGGCTCTAGTGAAGGAACTAAAGCCTTCAAATCCCCCCAAACTGTCCGAGGGTGCTCCCCCATGTGCCGTAACATGGGGTGGAGTGGCAGCAGCCGCTGTCTGCCCTATGGACAGTGAAGTAGTGGGGGAGGGGATGAAGCCCTTTGATGCCAAAGAGAATGTGCCTGAGTCTCCTGGAAGTACTGATGATGAGGAAGAGACTTTTGACAGCCTCAGTGTGGAGGAGCTGCAGAAAGAATCAAAAAGAATAAGTGCAAGAATCGCTGATAAGAAAAAGAGAAGATACTCTTGCTTTAAATGGGAAAGACCTGTGCTGAGAGAAGCCATCAAGTCGCTTTCTAAAGACCTGGATAAGGTAAAAAGCAAGCTGCATGAAAAGCGGCAAGAGAGAAAAGACAAAGAAATGGCAGCACAAGCAGCAGTGCAAGGGTTACCTGACCAAGCAGCAGAGCATGAGTTACCTGATCAAGCTGCAGCTCAGGTGTTGCAAGTGTCTATGCAGATGAGCTCTCAGGAAGCAGACGGGTGTGGTGTCCAGAGCATGATCACAGAGGCTCCAGTGCAGACAGAAAGCAGTGCACACCCCGGCCTACTGACTGATCTGGAGACTGACAGTGGTGTGCAGGAGAATGCAGGTTTGCCGGTCCATGCGGGATCAGAGGTGCCTACCACATCAGCAGCAGCTCAGCTTGGTCCTGCTCCCCCAGCAGTGGGGCCTCCTTCTGTAGTGATGGCTGCCATGGATGAGCTTGAGGAAGAGGAAAAGCGCACAGACTTCCAATTGCGCATGGAGGTAATCAAAGCAGAACTAATGTTGGCCACAAATGCAGAGAAAATAAAGTTAAAGGTTGGTGTACAAAGTAAATTGGCAAATGTCAGTAATGTGCCAGTGACTGGGGAGGCTCTGGGGGTTAATGCTGGTGGGGACACTGTGCAATCCTGCAGTACAGCACAGGGTATGCCAGCACTAGATAAAAATACTCTATCAGACGGTGGTAAAGACATTATTCAGTCTGTATATGGACAGATGGCTGCCCCAGCCAGGGTCAAGGCTGCTGCTGAATTGATTAGCCAGGAACAAAAGAGGCGCGAAGGGTTAAGCAATATAAATGTGGTTAATGCAAATGCTATTGGAAATGTGAATGAACAGCCTGTTCCCGGTACAATGTCTTATTCTAACGTGGCTGCAAGGCCAAATGTTGTTAATAATGTGTCACCTGTAATGGTCGGGCCTGGTCAGGTCAGTAAAAGAAGAAATCTGTTACAGTTTAAATGGGCAGGAACAGGTGAAGTTCCCACTAAAGAAGTGTTCCTACAAATGATTTTCAGCCTTGGGTTCCATGCCTCGGATCTGTATGCCTGCATCCATCCAGTTAAGACGCCAGATTTTGATGTGAGCTTCCAGTCCTATCAGGGACTGCAGACGTTTTGGACGAAGTGGCAGGCATGCAGATCCGTGGCACCCTACAGTAGTTACAAAACAAACTTGGTCACTAAACAGGATAAAGTTAAACTGACAATCTTGGTTAGGAACGAGTCAATTCCAGCCCAGGATATATTGTTCTGGTTATCCAGATTCTGTACTGTACAGTCCAACTTGATCAAGGTTGGTTTTACAATGGGAGTTTGGGGGGGAGCGTGGTCAGCCATGGTCCAATTAAAAAGTACAGACAGAGGTTTTATACATGTGCCTTCTGCTGCGTATATAGGCCGAGACCGAGTTCAATGTTTTTATTCAGGGCAACCCCGCACCTGCTTCAGATGCGGGGATTTTCGACACATGAGCAGTGATTGTAATGTTACCAAATGTACATTATGTGGGAAAATCGGACATGTTTCCAGGGATTGCAGTAATGTTAAATGTAATTTGTGTGGTGAGGATGGCCATCCTTACAGCAGGTGCCCCTGGGCAAGTCACAATATGGAAAGTGAGAGAGAGCAGAGTGAGGAAACAACTAGGAATAAGAATGAAGGTCAGGGAAAAGAACAGGGACCAGTTTTTGTGGGAATAAGGACACGGAGTTCTGTAGACAAGGAAGATGCCTTTCAAATGGTGAAAAACGGTAACAATAAAAAAAAGAGGAAAGGTGATGATGAGCAGGTAATCCTTACTAACAGATTTGATGTGCTTTCCACTGATGAGGAAGAGGAGGGTGAGGTGGCAAGGAATGGTGGGGAACCAATTTTTGTACCCAGAGTGAGTAAAAGAAAAGCAAAACAGAATAAAAAAACATCTGAAGGGGTAACTATTGAAAAGGGTAAAAGTAAAAGAAGGAAAAAGAAAAAACAAGTACTGGTAGAAGATGATAGTGGAGAAAGCGGAGGAGAGGAGGTACAGGAGGGTCTAGAATGGGACCCCATGGGCACAGAGTTGGTGGAAAAAGAGGTGGCCAAGGATTCAGAAGTTGGAAACGGGCATACTCCTATTGATGAAATGGTAATAGAGGAGACTCAAGAGGTAGAGGAAGAAGAGATTAACATGGACTCTTCTGGTTCAATAATTAAGCCGAGTGGGGCACCTGCATGTGATTCACTGGGGGTTCCAGGCTTGACACACAGGTCTGAGCGTAAACCACCAGATCCTGGACCCTCACAGAGTAAGGATGGCCTGTCCCAAGGGTTAGGCAAGGGGGATGGCATGTTGGGTGTCATTGGGGAGAGGGAAACCCCTCCCAAAGGGAAAGAGACACAAGGGGCCGGGTCTTCAAATATGGGGTCAGGGAAAGATGTAAAGGAAAAGTGAGCAAGGTTCTGCTTCTATAACCAAAAGAAACATGGATCCCCAACCCATACGATGTGCCACCATTAATGTGGCTTCCGTAATTTCCGAACGTGCTCGTTTTCTGGCCTTTGATTTTTTCAATACGATTGAGATTGACTTTTTATTTTTGCAAGAGACTAGAATTACTAAGTTGGACACTCTCCACAAGGTGAAGCGTGAGTGGAGGCGTGGGCCTTCTTACTGGTCTCTTGCGGCCGAGCCGTACGGTGGGGTGGCAGTACTTTTTACTGGTATGGTAACCGTGCACAAGGTTATAGAATTACAGGCAGGTAGGTGTATGATTTTGGATGTCAACCTGAGGGGACATGACCTGAGACTCATTAACATTTATGGGCCACAGTCTTCATGGGACAGGAAATGTCTCTTCAGGGAGATAAAACCGTTCCTTTTTACGGCCCAGCAGATTGTCTTTGGAGGTGATTTCAACACCATTATCAGGCCAAAAGACAGGGGAGGTTCAAGGACAACATTGGGTCCTGATTCCAATTTTTTAGTTAGCATGGTTAGACAGGCCGGTCTGGTGGATGTGCATGTTCGCCATTTCCCAGACCTCACGGGTTACACCTATTTTAGTGGTAGTCGTAGGTCTAGGATAGATAGGTTTTTTGTTAAGGGAACTTCGAAAACTTTGCCTCCAGAGGTAAAGCTAGTAGAGTTCTCTGATCACGCTTTTCTCTCTATTACTTTGAATGCTTCAAAAGCTACTCAGAAAGGACGGGGCCTATGGCGCTTGAGCTCTGAGCTCCTAAAGGAAGAAAGGGTTAGACAATCCTTTAGAGACTTCTTTCAATCCCAGGAAACACTTTTGGAGGCGGGTTGGAGTAGATCTGAGTGGTGGGAAGATACTAAAAAGAGAATTCGGAGACTCTTCAGTAGGCTGGTAGCAAAAAAGAACTTGATAAGACGGAATATCTATCAGAACCTGAGAAGGAAATTAGATTTCTTAATCTCTGAGTGTGGAGATAGTGGGGAAATCTCCCGGGTGAAGGCTCAGATGAAGGAATATCAGTATAACCGGCTGGATTCCTTGGTTCTGGAGAGGGATTTTGGAAAGTACCACTCACCTGATCCCTACCAGAGCTGTGGAAAATCAGTTGAGGTGAAGGAGGTGAGGGGTCTGTATGACAGACAGGGTGTCCTTCAAGAGGACAAGGAAGGCATCCTGAATGTTATTGGATCCTATTACTCCGATCTTTTGTCTGAGCAGCCACTTATCAGAGAGAGGATGGAAACATTTCTAAGGGAGACTCCTGGTCTTCGTAACCCAGATGCCTCTTTTGAAACTTTGGGTAATAATGTGACAGCAGAGGAAATCAGGAAGGCGATTGATGGGTTAAATTTAAAGAAGTCTCCAGGCCCAGATGGGTTAACATCTGAGTTTTAATAATAATAATAATAATAATACTTTATTGTCATCAATAGTTCAATGAACAATCAACGAAACTAAAAAGCAAGCATATACAGAGACCATAAGAACAGAACGAAGAGAGCACTCCTAAACCCAAGACATTCCCAATTGTCAATTTATCTCAGTCCTATCTGGTTTAACATGTTTATTGCTTTTGGGAAAAAACTACCCCTTAACCGGTTTGTCCGACAAAGAATAGAACGGTAACGCCTATTAGATGGCAACACAGAAAACATCCCCCCATTTGGATGAGATAGATCTCCCAGAATACTTTTCACCTTAGTGAGGAGCCTTTTTTCATATATATCCTGAATACAGGGCAGGCTGACTCCAATTACTCTACTTGCAGTTTTAACCACTCTCTGAAGGGACTTACGTTCTATAGCAGTACAGTTTCCAAACCATACTATAATTCCGTATGTGAGGACACTCTCTAAAATTGCTGAATAAAAGTTTACTAAAATCTCCTTACGTATCCCTGCCATGCGCATTTTCCTCAATAAAAACAGGCGTTGTTGAGATTTTTTAACAACACATCGTGTATGGATACCCCAAGACAGGTCATTGGAGATGTTAATACCCAGGAATTTAAAGGACTCAACTGTCTCCACAACCTGGTTATTTACGACTAGGGGACAAGAAGGCTGCATGTGAATTTTCCTAAAATCTACAATCATTTCTTTTGTTTTTTTTACATTTAAAATTAAGTGATTAGTTTGACTCCAAGCTTCTAACCTAGCGACCTCAGATCTATATTCTGACTCATCGTCCTTACTTATTAAACCTACGACTGCGATATCATCGGCAAATTTAATAATGTGAACTGACTCCGAATTTGAATGGCAATCATAGGTAAACAGAGAGTACAGCAGGGGACTCAGTACACAACCCTGAGGCACCCCTGTACTGATTACAAGTTCGCTTGACAGGGAATTGTACAATCTAACAGATTGGGGCCTGTTAGTCAAGAAATCCAAGATCCATCTACATACAAAGTTATTCAATCCCAACTCAGATAATTTAAACACTAATGATGTTGGGATTACTGTATTAAATGCCGAACTGTAATCCACGAACAAAATTCTCGCAGAGGAACATGTGGATTCTAGATGGGTAGCCACACGATGAATCAAGGTGATAGCAGCGTCATCTGTCGACCTATTTGCTTTATATGCAAATTGAAAAGGATCCAGATTGGCTGGGATACTTTTTTTTATGTGTCCCATAACCAATCTTTCAAAGAGTTTTATATAGCTTTTGCAGACCTCTTGATTCCCCGCCTTGTAGAAGTATATAATGAGTGCCTGGACGAGGGAATTCTCCCTCCTTCTATGAGGTTATCTGCTCTCATATTGTTGTCCAAAGGTAAGGATCCATCTCGCATTGAGAACTGGCGCCCCATCGCCCTTCTCAATACAGATAGAAAGATTTTGGCAAAAGTACTTTTTAATAGGTTGTTGGAATTTTCTGAACAACTGCTTTCTCCATCTCAGCACTGTACTGTGAAGGGCCGCAGCACCTTTAGTGCAGTCCTTGGCGTCCGGGAGGCCATAGAGCGGTGCCGTGCTGAGAAATGGGGAAAGTACTTGCTGGCATTAGATCAGTCTAAGGCTTTTGACCGAGTAAATCATGAGTACCTGTGGGCCTTGCTTGAAAGGTATGGTTTTCCAGTCAGGGTGGTGAATTGGCTAAGAACAATATACAGTAAGGCCGAGAGCTTCCCACTTGTTAATGGTTGGGTGGGTCCTACCTTTGGCGTGAGCTCTGGTGTTCGTCAGGGATGCCCCCTGAGCCCCCTTCTATATGTATTCGCGATCGATCCCTTCATCAGAAGGGTAGAGAACGGTGCAGTGGGAGGAGTGCAGCTGGGACCGGAGTTCCCTCTGAAGGTAGTGGCTTACGCAGATGATGTCACAGTGGTTCTGTCATCAGTGGCAGAGGCACGTGAAGTAGAAAATCTCATCTGTGAATACTCTGAAGCTTCATGCTCCAGAATAAACCATGAGAAGTGTGACGTTTTCTGGATGGGGGAGGAAGGCGAGGAATTCTGCCTTCCGGACAGCCTCCCCCTGGCCAGTTCACAGATAAAGATTTTAGGCATCTGTTTCGACCATGGTGACTATGCCACTCTAAATTGGGAGAGAACTCTGGAAAATGCTGCCCGGAAAGTAGAGAGCTGGAAGAGATGGAAATTCTCTTACAGGGAAAAGGTTGACTTGTGCAAAACCTACCTGATCCCGATCTTTCTGTACGTCAGCTATGTGTGCTTCTTGCCTCAATCTTTATGGACCAAATTGAACTCTCTGTTCTTTATGTTACTTTGGGGGAACAGAATAAATATAGTCAAGAGGGGCATCACTTATAAGTCGAGGAAAGACGGGGGTTTGAGTATGGTCAACCCTGTGGTCTTTTTTGTAACAACCTTTGTAAAACTTAATTTTGGGAGCCTACTGTTAGAGACTCCCCCTCGATGGGCAAGTGGCTTTGAGATCTGGGTGTCTCCCTTCCTCAGGTTTTGGTTAGAAGGGGGCCAAGTGAAGAGTCCCCAAATTCGGCATGGGTATCTCCCGATCTACGTTATCCAGTGCTTGAAAGTGATAAAGCGTTGGGGACTGGAAGTGGGGGAAGTCAAAAGTCTTTCCAGGAAGGAGTTGGGGGAGAGGATTTTGCGAACCCACTTTCATGTTCCGCTGTCACTAAGGGATTGCCCGAGTGATGTCGCTTCAGCAGGGTTGGCTCTGATTAATTCGGAGAGAATACCGCTGAAGTTCAGAGATATTGCTTGGCTTTCTTTCCACGGGAAGCTTTACGTAAAGGGGAACATGATGTGGAGAAATGCCAGTGATCGTGGTTGTCCACGGGAGGAATGTCTAGGGGAGGTGGAGACAATGGACCATTTCTTCATCAGGTGCCCCTTTAACGTAGAAATTTACAAGAGAGTTTCAAGAGCTTTACGTATCCCGTGCCTTTCGGGGCTTAGTTACCCTGAGTGGGCTTATGGAGCATTCAAAAGATATGGTAGATTTAATTTGACCACCATTTTTTTAGTCAGTTTAGCAGTTAGATATCACACTTGGATGGCACGGTGTCAGGTGTCCATAAGAAATAAAGTCCTTCCCTGTGAAGTGGTGGTGGATTTAATTCTGCACGAGGTGGAAAGGATGATGGTCCTGGATAAGGAGAGGATGGATGCTGTCAGCTGGTCTCGTTGGTGGGGCCACCTGAAACCCCCTTGAGTGGGTGAAGAAGTCCTCTCTAAATCTAGCTTTAGGGTCTTTTCTTCCTTTCACATCCCATAGATTTTGAGTACTTTCATGTTTTGTGGAATAGGTTTGCATACATTTAACTAGATTTGCTCAGTTTTTCTTAAACATAAGTGTGTAGATTTGGGTGGAGTGTTGGTGAGGGTGGTGGTTGGTTTGGAGAATTATTTCTGAATATTTATATATACAGTGTATATTATTTATTCAAGGGATGTAAATTTGAGTTGTTTGTTAATCATCATCATTATTATTATTATTATTATTATTTTGTATAATGTATTTATATATTTGTTTTATTCTGTATATATTGTAAATTTTGATGCAAGTTTTAAATAAAAAACATTTCCTGATATACTCTGTGCTGCTGGGGAGCCTGCTCCTCCCACTATATAACTCTCAGTCTGTGGCTTCCTGCTGCCTCCATTCCCCTCCTCACATCATGTCACTGCCCCTGTCACATGCAGCCCTGTCCTCACTGACACATCACTCATCTCCTGATATACTCTGTGCTGCTGGGGACCCTGCTCCTCCCACTATATAACTCTCAGTCTGTGGTTTCCTGCTGCCTCCATTCCCCTCCTCACACCATGTCACTGCCCCTGTCACATGCAGCCCTGTCCTCACTGACACATCACTCATCTCCTGATATACTCTCTGCTGCTGGGGACCCTGCTCCTCCTACTATATAACTCTCAGTCTGTGGTTTCCTGCTGCCTCCATTCCCCTCCTCACACCATGTCACTGCCCCTGTCACATGCAGCTCTGTCCTCACTGACACATCAGTCATCTCCTGATATACTCTGTGCAGCTGGGGACCCTGCTCCTTCCACTATATAACTCTCAGTCTGTGACGTCCTGCTGCCTCCATTCCCCTCCTCCCATCATGTCACTGCCCCTGTCACATGCAGCCCTGTCCTCACTGACACATCACTCATCTCCTGATATACTCTGTGCTGCTGGGGACCCTGCTCCTCACACTATATAACTCTCAGTCTGTGGCTTCCTGCTGCTTCCATTCCCCTCCTCACATCATGTCACTGCCCCTGTCACATGCAGCCCTGTCCTCACTGACACATCACCCATCTCCTGATATACTCTGTGCTGCTTGGGGACCCTGCTCCTCCCACTATATAACTCTCAGTCTGTGGCTTCCTGCTGCCTCCATTCCCCCTCACATCAGGTCACTGCCCTGTCATATGCAGCCCTTTCCTCACTGACACATCACTCATCTCCTGATATACTCTGTGCTGCTGGGGACCCTGCTCCTCCCACTATATAACTCTCAGTCTGTGACTTCCTGCTGCGTCCATTCCCCTCCTCACATCATGTCACTGCCCCTGTCACATGCAGCCCTGTCCTCACTGACACATCACTTATCTCCTGATATACTCTGTGCTGCTGGGGACCCTGCTCCTCCCACTATATAACTCTGTCTGTGGCTTCCTGCTGCCTCCATTCCCCTCCTCACATCATGTCACTGCCCCTGTCACATGCAGCCCTGTCCTCACTGACACATCACTCATCTCCTTATATACTCTGTGCTGCTGGGGACCCTGCTCCTCCCACTATATAACTCTCAGTCTGTGGCTTCCTGCTGCCTCCATTCCCCTCCTCACATCATGTCACTGCCCTGTCACATGCAGCACTGTCCTCACTGACACATCACTCATCTCCTGATATACTCTGTGCTGCTGGGGACCCTGCTCCTCCCACTATATAACTCTCAGTCTGTGGCTTCCTGCTGCCTCCGTTCCCCTCCTCACATCCTGTCACTGCCCCTGTCACATGCAGCCCTGTCCTCACTGACACATCACTCATCTCCTGATATACTCTGTGCTGCTGGGGACCCTGCTCCTCCCACTATATAACTCTCAGTCTGTGGCTTCCTGCTGCCTCCATTCCCCTCCTCACATCATGTCACTGCCCCTGTCACATGCAGCCCTGTCCTCACTGACACATCACTCATCTCCTGATATACTCTGTGCAGCTGGGGACCCTGCTCCTCCCACTGTATAACTCTCAGTCTGTGGTTTCCTGCTGCCTCCGTTCCCCTCCTCACATCATGTCACTGCCCCTGTCACATGCAGCCCTGTCCTCACTGACACATCACTCATCTCCTGATATACTCTGTGCTGCTGGGGACCCTGCTCCTCCCACTATATAACTCTCAGTCTGTGGCTTCCTGCTGCCTCCATTCCCCTCCTCACATCCTGTCACTGCCCCTGTCACATGCAGCCCTGTCCTCACTGACACATCACTCATCTCCTGATATACTCTGTGCTGCTGGGGACCCTGCTCCTCCCACTATATAACTCTCAGTCTGTGGCTTCCTGCTGCCTCCATTCCCCTCCTCACATCCTGTCACTGCCCCTGTCACATGCAGCCCTGTCCTCACTGACACATCACTCATCTCCTGAAATACTTTGTGCTTCTGTGGACTTTGCTCACCCTCAGAATTAAGCTTTCCTGCCTATCTGGTACAATGCATCAGTTGGAGCATGATGTTGCTCTATTCTCGTGTACTTACTGTACTATACTATATGTATGTTTATAAAACATGAACAAGTGACACTTTGAGCCACATTGCATTTGCTCCATGGACAAGTAATTGGTCAGTGCAGGTGGAACTAGCTCATTAGTGGTAGACAGTTCGAGGTCAGGTCAACCTGAGTTCTACTAAGGTCAATAATGAAGAAATGTAAAATACTGTATAGTTACTTTGAACAGTAAATGTCAGCATATAGCTAAATGTAGCCCAATACATCGACAATTAATCGGCACAATTCTAGATTGTGCCAATGGTTGCATAAAAAAATCGGCAAAGCCAATATTTTGGAAATCTGCAATTTGCCGATCGCCGAGGTTGGGGATTCTTTAACATGTATTATGCAGATCATCCAAGAATCGACAATCATCTGAGTTCTCCGATCAACTAATCGGATCGGTTATCGGTGATGTGCCTAATTAATGTATTGGCAGGGCAGTAGAGAGCCTGGCCGGACCCAGATACTTTTTAGGGGGCGTGGTCTAATTATGGGAGGCGTGGCCCTGCATGCATATAAATATTGAAAAAAAATTACAGAACAAATAGTACTTTAAGTGCCTCCCTGGCTGCACTGCCACCCAACACACAGCAGCCTGTGCTGGGCTGAATAGAAGAGCTACCAGTGCTGCTTCCAGGTAAGTGTGTGTGTGTGTGTGTGTGTGTGTGTGTGTGTGTGTGTGTGTGTAGGGGGGGGGGGGGGGCAACTTGAGCCCACTCTGGGCCACTCCGTCAGGCCTGGACTTAAAAGGCGAATACGGTGAAAAGAAGCATCTGAGGCCACGTGCACAAACTCAAATCTAAATTGCAATGTAAATATAAAGCTGGCCAGCCTGTGTGAGCTACATGCAAAAGCAGCCAGTACTTACCCTGCATACAAAACCCAGAATTGTATTGCACCCCTTGCATTGCAGCACGGTCTTTTCCAGGCACACGGTTACAGGTGTATTGTTCTTTTGCTTAAAATCCCAAATCAGCCTCTTAGTCTACAATTTGTCTTAGAGAAAATGAAGATGTAAATGAGTAGGGATGTTAGTGACCCTTGGGATATTCTCCCCTGCATTAAGCTTTCTGGAGGCCACTGATACTTATCACATTCTCTGGTGCAGTTGTCCGTGTGTAAAACACATTTTCATTAAAGGACATTTCATTGCTTCCTTGGAGCAGGTCGCTTGACTTTATAGCCTCATAAACCTTTCTCACGCGGCCTTGTTGCTGAGAGGATTCATAACTGTTCAGCCTTGTTCTATAAGAGACCATAGAATTCCGGAAAAAAGCTTGGCGTTTTATGTTGATTAGATGCCTGGTGCTGCTATTATAATGCATCTTAATAAGCCGGGATATATGAACGATGGATACATTGTTGTTTTCAGTGTGTCATTTTTCTTCTTAATAAGCATGAAAAATGCATGTATTTCACAAATAACATTTTCTTCCCCAACTCATTCTAGCACCTGTATGTTTCCCAAAGGTCCTCGCGCCGCCACTGCTTGCCAAGGAACGCGTCAAAGCGTGGTTCTGCAGAAAAAAGGCATTTGGTTTGTGTCACACAAATAACCTTTAAGATGAATCTGCAGTTTCTATTGGAAACTGTGATCAAACGTGCAACGACTTTTACTGAAAACAAAACATTATTCTGTTGTCCTGTTACTCGTTATAATTTACACTTTTACTTTCTAGAATTGTTCAGTTACTGCACAGCACCGGTCACTTGTGCAAGAGGTGAGCGCTGTGTCTCACTAATATCTTACCCATAATAATAACATGGACGCAGATCGCTGCATACGCGGCCTGCGCTGTCAAGTGGTTTGCCACCCTTTTTAAACAAAATCGTAGCGGCTGCATGTAATTTCACGCAGTCACCACGAAATGGTCACGGCACACCCCTGTTTTGCCAGCCCCCCCCCCCCCCCAGCACTGCGTTGTTTCCCAGGGAACATCCACCAATGTCAATCACTTTGCTGCTGCATCATTCTGGGATGCGGCAGCAATGTATGAGGCCACACAGCCACAATGCGCCCACTGCGCAAGCAGGCACGCTGATGTGGCCAGGTCTAAATCTGGCCCATTGTCCAGTGTCTGCCTTCTTAGAGGCTCTCTGCCCTTTGTCTTACCTCTAATTATGTCTGAGCATCTTTAACTCATCTTCCCTGGGAATGTAAGTACAAAGGGGGTCATTCCAAACTGACACAGACATGCGGGGGGACGCCCAGCACAGGGCTAGTCCATCCTGCATGTCTGGCCGTCCCCATCGCACAAGTACAAAAGCATCGCACAGCGGCTATGTTTCTGTAGTCGTAGAGTAACTCCCAGTCAGCGCAGCTACTGCAGCTGGCCGGGAATTACTTGTCGCTGCCAGGGTTGCAGCGGCTGCATGTGACATCACGCAGTGGCTGCGGCCCGCCCCCCCCTGCATTGGCCGGACGCGCCTCCTCCCGCTCAGTGACCGCAACTGCCTGTCAATCAGGCAGAGGCGATTGCTAGGCAACGACGACCATCGGCCATCTGGCATGCGCCGGCGCACTGCGGTGCCGGCGCATGCACAGTTCTGACCCGATCGCACCGCTACGAAAAACTGCAGCGTGCGATCGGGTCGGAATGACCCCCATAGTTTTTACCATTTATGATACCTAGGAAAGGGGTGTAGCGTAGCCTAGAGGCCAAACAGAATTAGGGATTCAGCGGTGCTCCTAGGGCACTCAAGCCTAGTAACTGTTACAATCACCGCTAACGCAAATTCTACCACCGTACAAGCCGGCAGTATTTACTAACTTTCCAGTAACTCTCAGGTGTGACACTGCTCTTGTATAAATCAGGGATACAATGTACAAAATATATAGAGGGTCAGTTATGTAAGCGCTTATGAAGTTACTTGATTCAGATCTGATCGCTGCTGTGCATTTTCGCACAGCGAGCAAACATCGATTAACTGCGCATGTGTATTCACCGCAATGCGCACGCACATATGCAAACAACAACAGGCATCGCCAGTCAGCAACAAGATGGTGTGAAAATTCTAATCGCACTACATTCGCATACTGATTGACAGGAAGAAGCCGTTTGTGGGTGGTAACTGACTGTTTTCCCAAGCGGTTTCAGGGAGGGTGTGACGTCAGCTCCGGCCCCAATCAGCCTGTTCTGATCGCATTGTAGGAGTAAGTCCTGGGCTGCACACACACTGCACACACTGGAAAAACCATTCACTGGTGAGTGAGGTGCGAACGGATTTGTAGCTGTCCGCTGACTGAGGGATTTTTTGCAGATCGTCATGCGATTGCGCATGCACACGTGATTGCTCGGCGTATATACACTCCCCTTGGACGTCGACTATCTGATCGCAGGACAATTTTAGCAGCCCAGTGATTTGGTCTGAATTAGGCCCAAAATTTAGAATGGTTTCCAATATTGGACTGTCAGTAGTGTAATAACACCGGAAACTGGACACTTCTATTTCACTGTGATCTGGCTTTCACTGGAACCATCATCTTATCCTCTGGAGCCTAAAAGGACTTGATTAAAGATCATGTACATACCACCTATCATGACTGGATCATTGTGCAGCATACCACCACTGTTGGACTGTGATATACCATGCCTTGTTATCACATGCTGTATAGGACTTGTCACACCTAAGCTGCAGTATCACTGTGACACTCTGAGAGCAATGGAAACAAATTGGGGTCCAGTCACACTTAAAACCATTCATTCATGCCTGCCTTGAAAACGGTAAAGAGCTTTTAATCTTCAATACTACCACGAGTGCCGCAGATTCTACGTCTGTTATATATATACTAGGTGCTTCATCGCGCCCTACGGGCGCTCTTCACACTGTCGCAAGGGGCTACGCCCCCTTAACCCTTGCATGCCTTTCTGGGGTTCAATATTTGTATTATATGGAGTACATTCCTTTGTTAGTGGTTAAATATTGCACAATGAAAGGGCGTGCAATGGTGAAGGAGGCTGTCAAAATCGAAAAATATCGTGCTTCACATTGCCATATACTAACCCCATGCACATGCCCGCTGCTCGTGCATTTAGTCTGCTGTACGTGCACATGTCCGCAAATTGCATACGCTCGCTCCGGCGATTACGCGCGGTATATGCGTATTTACAGTAGAGTTTATGAGCTTGTAGCGGGCGACTCGTTTATAGCATAGTTAACCTTTATAGTGTGTTTTATAGATATTAATCCCCTTAATAATGTCTGCAAGTATGTTTAGTTTAAATGGTTTGTGGACATGGGGATTCCTCTTTGCATGATATGAAGGGTCAGACAAAGGTTAAATGGTGGTGTCTAGTGTCTAACTAAAGAGTATTTTATTAGAAACATTCCGGTGTTGGTTAGGAAGAGATCGGTCGCTCCAGCGTATAGTTATATGTAAAAGAAGTTTATGGACTTTAAATGTATTTGCTGTTTTATTACACATGAGGTGGGAGTCCTGAGGATGCCTCCCACCTGAGCAGTTTGAAATAGTCACAGCCCACCTGTTCGAATCCACCTATGACCTTTGGTTATAATGCAGAGGGACATTCCTGTGTCCAATGAACAATGAGATTGTAGGGCCCTTTGTAGTGTACAGTATGCTGTGTATATAAAGACCCCCATAGCCAGACCAGCTCTCACTTCTCTCCACAAGGTTAAATAGCGTATGAAGTGCGTAGCACATGCACGTGGTTTAGCGGCCATTACGGCTACACGGTATTAGTAAATAGCTTATGTTAAAAGGTAAATAATTAGCTTTATCAATTGGGGGCAAGTCCGGTCCACCTCATATCCGCAGTCAGGCGAAAACGCGCAGACTTTATCGATCAGCAAAGGGCGGAAAGGTGGTATCTTATAGTGCTGATCAGATGAGCGTCTGCATCTGATTCGCTTGGTTTGTAGGAATGCTGGTGGAATCTGGAACCGGAAAGTAAGAACGTTACGCTATTGTCTTTTTAAACGGTTTTTAATTTCTGTTAAGTAGGTTTGAAAGTATTTTAATCGCTCTGCATAGCTTGATAGTTTTATTTAACCCAGGCCTAAAATAACTTCAGGGGCTTGTATGATGATTTTCTTTGTGACAAAAGAAGCCGCATGGTCTGTCCTCCATTTTGTGTAACCCTCATGGATGTGGAAGGGGGAGGAGCAGCGGCCATTTTGGGAAGGTCAAAATTTTTTGTTTTTTTCTGAATGGCTGATTTTCAGTTGACTCAGGAATAATCAGCCGTCCTTCGTCAAAAAGAAATCACCATTTATGAGTTTCCAATGCATTTATTTAATCCATATCATAATCAATTATAAATAGTTTAGATGGGGTTTAATGTAAGTTAATAGTAAAATGAATATTTGATTTAAGAACGATACACAGATAAAACAAAGTTTTTTTTTTTTTTTTTTTGTTTCTTTACCTCCAAGCTTCTAGGATTCTCTGCTTGTTGTAGGATAGCCATTGAAATGCAAATTAACCTGTGTAATTGTTTTTTTTCCCCAGCAGTGAAGAGACTCACCCTCACACACAGTCAAGGGCACATTCATATGCAAATTAGAGAAGTGAATGGGTCTCATAGATGTAATAGTGATTAGTACATAGATGTAATACTATATATGTGTGCTTACATCAATGTATGTTATTAGATTTTTTTAGAATTGTATTGTATCTGTGTATTTTCACCTATCTACCTTCCTGTTTGCCATTTGCATTGAACGTACTGAGAAAATTTGCTGCTATTTTAGTTAAAAGTAAAACAGTAATATTTAAAGGAGTAATTATAAGAGGCACGCACACAGCATAGCGGATACTGTGTGGTGTTCGATAAGCGATTATAGTTAAATATCATTTATATTTATAGAAGTGTGTTATTTGCGTTACTGTGAGCGTATCTGGCCTTTTGCATACGTGTCTCGGGCAACGTGTGAGATTACGTACGCAAACGCAAAGACCTTCACACGTGGCGTGTTTACGCAACAAGCGTACAGATACGCCCACTAAACACAAATCACACGATAGTATTGTTTTAGTAAGGCGACACGGAAGCCACGAAGATAATAGCACACATTTGGTCAGTTTCCAAAATTTAGTTTAAATACCTTACTTTACTGTAATGCCTCTGGGGAGAGCTATCAGATTACGGGAAATTATTATTTTTTTCTGATCAGAAAATTATAGATTGATAGTGTGGGCAAAAAGAAAAAAAGGTATGAGTGTATTGAACTCCTCTTGGTGAAGTCTTGGTGAAGTCTTGGTGAAATCTTGGTGAAGCACGGTCTAGGTGAAGACGTGCGACGAAGTGTGGTACTACGCTCCGGCTGTTTTGGAGCACAGTAAGGAGACTCCAATGATCTTACCATTTATAGATAACAAGTATCTATAAGTGGTACGATTGGACCGCACGGTTGTATGTGTGACCAATAACGCAACGTGATATGAGGTCGTATATTTAAATTGCCCTCATGCGTGTTGTAGGGAGCACATGCAAGCGTGATTTGTGTAAAATATAAAGGTAAGGAATTTTCACTGGTAGGGCCTGCAACGATTACGTGGGTCTGCTAAAAGGGGCGGATTCGTTGTACTCGGAGCAGAAGAAGCTGGTGGAAGAGCTTGGAAAACTCCCACCGTAGACTACTGTGTTTGGTGCATTTTAGGAAGTTTTTCTGTGTTAAAGAGGTCCACAATGGAAGCCAAGTGCACAACACAGGGACGTTTAGCAGTCAGAGTTCAGGCTGCAGAGATTTTCAGACCCCGAGGGTCTGCTCGGTTAGTAATGTGGGGGAAGTATGGTCCCCACACTGAGACCTTTTGTGATGAATGGACACGAATGACTGTGGGGGATAAAGCACCATTTCTTGGGATAGGTAGTTTTGACTCAGAGGTATTGCATAATTTAAGGAGAAGGATCTGTCTCATAAAATCCGGGAAGCAACGGATTAGACATTATGATTGTTTACAGATATGGCAACAGGAAGGTGAGATACAAAGGGAATTAGCTTACACAGCTGGTTCTCACCTTAGCAGGATACATATGGCAACTGGAGAACAAATGGCTGCAGAGAATGACATAGGGGATATGATGATAATTGTACACTTAGTAACTGTATTAATGATAAGAGTAAATGTAATAACTGTAATAAATGTAAGAATGATAGAAGGAAAACTGATAAATATACAAATTCTAACCCGTGCAAGTTGCACTCCATGTTAAACTTCCCTCAGGATTACAAGCAAGAAAGTGAGCCCAGCAGGATGTCGGCACCTCTTCCAGCAGCCATCATACAAGACACCCAGGTGGGCACGGCCCAATCGGTAAAGGCAGTAGTCAAGCCCCCTAACGGAGGGTCAGGTGAGGTCGTGTCCACAGGTAAGTATGGTATTGTATATCATGCACAGACAATTGCACCTCACATTGTAGAGTCAACACAAGATGGTGTAATAGAACTAAATCCTGTCAGGGTGATCACAGTCCCCAATGGGAGGACTGACGCTCAGGGAATCACTCCCGTCAGAGACATTGCTATGCATTGTCCCTGGTCCCGGATGGAATTGAGGACAATTATGTCTGAATTTCCTGATCCCAGGAGAGATCTAGCCGCATGTCAGAGGTTTATTAAAGAATTAGGTAACACCGCAGAACCCACAAACAAAGATTGGTGAACAGTGCTACGAGTATGTTTACCTTCCAACATTGATCCTGCAAAATTCATCACTGATTGTAGATTAGACGCAGACGTACCCCTCACTGAGGAATACACCCAGGAGAATGTACGACAAATCAATCTGCAATTAGGAGTATATTTCCCAACTATTGTCGAGTGGAACAAAATTTTCTCCATTAGACAAAAAGAAGGTGAAATGGCAGCGGAATATTTCCATCGAGCACTGCAGGAAATATCTAGATACACTGGGATCACGGACATTGAGGATAATGTACATCATAGGGAGGTAGCTATGTCCGTATTAATGGACGGCTTAAAAGACACACTAAGAATCAGAGTAGAAACCTCTCTACCTCACTGGAGAGGTATCTCGTGGCTGCATTAAGAGAGTCCGCTATCGAGCATGACCGTAATATCCAAAGAACCAGGGAAGCACAGGGAGAGCGGTTGGTGGTGATGAGCATCCAAGCACTAGAGGAGGCATCAAATCGACCAAAACCCCAGGCCACTGGCACATGGAGGAAGCCAAGGGTTTGTTATCTTTGTAAAAGAGAAGGGCATTATGCCAGCAACTGTAACAGCCCACATAAAGTCAGACCCCCTAGACAAGAACACGAGCAAAGTTATGACACACGAAATTGTAATCAGGGATCATATATGAAGAATTTTGGGCCGCACCTGTAATGTGCAGCCAGTAAAGTTGATCATTAGCCTTGATAGTAAGCCTGAGGTTACAGTTAATGAAATTGGGAGGTCATTTCCTTGCTAGACACAGGGACGGCCGGGTAAACTTTGTAATTTATCTTTAAATGTTTTCTTCTCATCTGTAACTTTCACCAACAGAACTCAAATGTCACATGGCTACTTGGTCTTTTCAGAGGTCTACCTAACCCCAGTATGTCTTACTAGCATCGTTGTGTTTGGCCAGACACAAAGGGTGGAGAGGGGAAATACTGGTGGGGGGGAGACTATGCAGAGATAAGGGTGGACATGTTGATGCGACAGCCTGTTGATGAATCTGACAATGTTTTTTTTCTTTTCAAATTGTTCTCTCTCTTTTTGTTCTTTCATGTTTTACGGATGGTATGTCACACAAAAGTTAGACAAATGGTAATGCAAGATTTATGCTCCTTACAGAAAGATCGCTGATTTGGAAAGAATATTGTATCACCGGAGTGTTCGTTTTGGGAAGACTGAGAGACAGCACCTTTTGAGATGACATCTGAGCAAGAAGAACAACAAGACTAGAGGACAAATCATCGTAACAAGTTTTTTTTCCCCCTTCAATTATTTTCTGAACCCCCATTACAACTATCTTTCTCCTCCTGTAAGATGGACTCGCCCCAAGAGACTGCAGTCCGTGTTTTCCTGTTGACCCTGTTGTTGACCAGAGCAGTCTGTTTCGGTGAGAGTACCAGTGAGGTCGAGAAAGGATCTGGAATGGATTCTGATGATCAGGATGGAGGCGTAGAATTCCAAGAGCAACACAATCACGAGAAAAGGCGAGTATCAGAAAACGATCTGGCAGCCATGTTATTAATAGACATTGTGAAGGATTGTTAGCTGAAGAGAATTGTATCTGTAGGAATTGTGACAACATAGTTGAGGACGGTTGCATCAAGGAATGTCAGTCCCGTTTTAATATCAACATGGACCGGCATCCATTGAGTGACTATCACTCATTGGTGGGTAAAGTGTTAAATCAGACAGACTGTTGGGTGTGCTCACAAGTACCTCAAGGTCATAGAAAGTCAGGACTAGTGCCATATCCTTTAACGGTAGAAGAGGTGCTTGAGTTAAAGTGTGGGAGACCGGTGGACAAGAGATTTAATATTTCTAGTCCTCCTAGTTTGAAGCTCCAACAATACCACGTAGATAGGTCCCTAATATGTTTTAATATTTCCAATCCCCGAAAGCCGGAAAATTGGGAGGTGTCATGGAACAACCAAACCATGACATTTTCGCACAGAGCCGACAGAATGCCCATAGATTCAGAGCTTATACGCCACATAGCCAACAGTGGAAAATATTTCCAGTATAGGTACACTCTAGGAAGTAGGATCATGCGAGTTGGAGAAGTATCACCAGGATACTGTGCACATGTCATACAGCCTGATACGTGTACTAGACAAATGAGAGAGTTAGGGATAGGACTGTTTTCATGGAAGGTTTGCAATATGGTCATGTCCTTTTCTATCACATATGTTCTCCCCGATGAGTCATATTTCATATGTGGGAGAAAGGCGTATAAGTGGCTTGCCCCAAACTCAGAGGGATTGTGTTACGTTGGAAAAGTACTGCCTGAAATAATGACCATTACCCATAAAAAAATGAAAGACATTCACAGCAATGCTCCAGCTCCTTACACTCACACTCATTACGAACACATTGTTAAAAGACACCTTGTAGATAGAACAGAGCATGCAGCCTCTGATTTGATTCACGAATCCACCGGGATTCAAGTCCTTTTCGCGATAGATATCACCCGTACCGCCAGAGGAGTTATAAATTATAGGCATATTAATGCGCTAGCGAACCTGATAGATAATATCACCGAGATGTACGATGACACCTTTAGGTATACTGGAAGAGAGCTGCAAGCCTACAAAACAGAGCTGGTCCAGCATAGAATGGTTCTCAATTATCTCACAGCGGTAACAGGCGGGTATTGTGTCACCCTAGCGACTCAGTATGGCGTGAAATGTTGTACATACATCACTAACAGCACTGAGGACCCAACCGAGGTTATAGATCGAAAAATGGGAGTTTCGAAGGAGGCACAACCTTACACTCGCTGCTGTGGGAAATGAATTGACTGGCTGGGTGTCATGGTTGAACCCACGAAATTGGTTCTCAGGTTTAGGCGAATGGGCTCAGGGAGTCATCATGGATGTAGGAAAGTTCCTCTTGTGTGTTTTGGGAGTTATCGTACTGATTGGTCTGGTATTCAGATGTGTTCGAATTCTAACAAATTGCAAGCGTAGTACCAAATTGATGAGTCTGAGGAGTGAAGGCATTGTAACAACAACTAATTTGACATATGACCCGTCAATCGAGATAATGTTGTGATAAAATGTGATTCCACGGTCCGTTTCTTTCACCCGTTTCTCCTTTGATTTTCCCCGAGGTACCAAGAGATCAGCCTGGAAGAAGAATTTGATGACCATTTATACAAGACCAATGATGAACTGTGTCACAGACACCTGATGTGCTTTTAGAGACCGAAATTTCTTTTTGATACCTGATGAGCTTTTTAGAGACTAGGGGGTAAATTTACTAAGGTCCCGATTTTGACCGAGATGCCGTTTTTTCTTCAAAGTGTCATCTCGGTAATTTACTAAACTCAAATCACGGCAGAGATGAGGGCATTCGTATTTTTTTGGAAGTAGTTGTAAAAAAATACGAATGAATACACCATCGGTCAAAATACGCCAGCAAATTAGTAGAACTCGGTAATTTACTAAAAAGTGCAAATCTCCAAAGAGGAAAACACTGCCGTGAAAAATTACAAATCGCAAAAAAGTGCTAAAAAAAAGCAGACCTGCTTTTTATATTCGTGATTGCATAGGCATGCAGGGATCCATGAGATCTGTGCATGTCTATCAGTGGGAAGGGGTGGGAAAGTGGTTTTTTTCCAAAATAAATATTGCGTGGGGTCCCCCCTCCTAAGCATAACTAGCCTCGGGCTCTTTGAGCCGATCCTGGTTGCAGAAATATGGGGAAAAAATTGACAGGGGTTCCCCCATATTTAAGCAACCAGCATCGGGCTCTGCGCCTGGTCCTGGTTCCAAAAATACGGGGGACAAAAAGAGTAGGGGTCCCCCGTATTTTTAAAACCAGCACCGGGCTCCACTAGCTGGACAGATAATGCCACAGCCGGGGGTCACTTTTATATAGTGCCCTGCGGCCGTGGCATCAAAAATCCAACTAGTCACCCCTGGCCGGGGTACCCTGGGGGAGTGGGGACCCCTTCAATCAAGGGGTCCCCCCCCCAGCCACCCAAGGGCCAGGGGTGAAGCCCGAGGCTGTCCCCCCCCCAATCAATGGGCTGCGGATGGGGGGCTGATAGCCTTTTGTGATAATGAAAAGATATTGTTTTTAGTAGCAGTACTACAAGGCCCAGCAAGCCTCCCCCGCATGCTGGTACTTGGAGAACCACAAGTACCAGCATGCGGCGGAAAAACGGGCCCGCTGGTACCTGTAGTACTACTACTAAAAAAATACCCAAAAAAAGACAAGACACACACACCGTGAAAGTAAAGATTTATTACATACATGCACACAAACATACATACATACTTACCTTATGTTCACACGCAGGTCGGTCCTCTTCTCCAGTAGAATCCAAGGGGTACCTGTTGAATAAATTCTACTCACCAGATCCAGGGTCCTCGGGGCATCCATTTGTAATCCAGGTACTTGAATAAAATAACAAAACGGATACCCGAGCCACGAACTGAAAGGGGCCCCATGTTTTCACATGGGACTCCTTTCCCCGAATGCCAGAAACCCACTCTGACTTCTGTCTAAGTGGGTTTCTTCAGCCAATCAGGGAGCGCCACGTTGCAGCACTCTCCTGATCGGCTGTGTGCTCCTGTACTGAGTGACAGGCGGCACACGGCAGTGTTACAATGTAGCGCCTATGCGCTCCATTGTAACCAATGGTGGGAACTTTCTGCTCAGCCGTGACGTCACTTTAGGTCAACCGCAGGGCAGAAAGTTCCCACCATTGGTTACAATGGAGCGCATAGGCGCTACATTGTAACACTGCCGTGTGCCGCCTGTCACTCAGTACAGGAGCACACAGCCGATCAGGAGAGTGCTACAACGTGGCGCTCCCTGATTGGCTGAAGAAACCCACTTAGACAGAAGTCAGAGTGGGTTTCTGGCATTCGGGGAAAGGAGTCCCATGTGAAAACATGGGGCCCCTTTCAGTTCGTGGCTCGGGTATCCGTTTTGTTATTTTATTCAAGTACCTGGATTACAAATGGATGCCCCGAGGACCCTGGGACCCTGGATCTGGTGAGTAGAATTTATTCAACAGGTACCCCTTGGATTCTACTGGAGAAGAGGACCGACCTGCGTGTGAACATAAGGTAAGTATGTATGTATGTTTGTGTGCATGTATGTAATAAATCTTTACTTTCACGGTGTGTGTGTCTTGTCTTTTTTTGGGTATTTTTTTAGTAGTAGTACTACAGGTACCAGCGGGCCCGTTTTTCCGCCGCATGCTGGTACTTGTGGTTCTCCAAGTACCAGCATGCGGGGGAGGCTTGCTGGGCCTTGTAGTACTGCTACTAAAAACAATATCTTTTCATTATCACAAAAGGCTATCAGCCCCCCCATCCGCAGCCCATTGGATGGGGGGGACAGCCTCGGGCTTCACCCCTGGCCCTTGGGTGGCTGGGGGGGGACCCCTTGATTGAAGGGGTCCCCACTCCCCCAGGGTACCCCGGCCAGGGGTGACTAGTTGGATTTTTGATGCCACGGCCGCAGGGCACTATATAAAAGTGACCCCCGGCTGTGGCATTATCTGTCCAGCTAGTGGAGCCCGGTGCTGGTTTTAAAAATACGGGGGACCCCTACTCTTTTTGTCCCCCGTATTTTTGGAACCAGGACCAGGCGCAGAGGGCGCAGAGCCCGATGCTGGTTGCTTAAATATGGGGGAACCCCTGTCAATTTTTTCCCCATATTTCTGCAACCAGGATCGGCTCAAAGAGCCCGAGGCTGGTTATGCTTAGGAGGGGGGACCCCACGCAATTTTTATTTTGGGAAAAAAAACACTTTCCCACCCCTTCCCACTGATAGACATGCACGGATCTCATGGATCCCTGCATGCCTATGCAATCACGAATATAAAAAGCAGGTCTGCTTTTTTTTAGCACTTTTTTGCGATTTGTAATTTTTCACGGCAGTGTTTTCCTCTTTGGAGATTTGCACTTTTTAGTAAATTACCGAGTTCTACTAATTTGCTGGCGTATTTTGACCGATGGTGTATTCATTCGTATTTTTTTACAACTACTTCCAAAAAAATACGAATGCCCTCATCTCTGCCGTGATTTGAGTTTAGTAAATTACCGAGATGACACTTTGACGAAAAAACGGCATCTCGGTCAAAATCGGGACCTTAGTGAATTTACCCCCTAGTCTTCTTATGGACACTTGAAGAAGCTTTTTGTTTGCCAATAAACCTCAAAGCTACAGTAAAGACCCAACGATCCCAACAAGACACCAGACAAGACATCAACAAGACCCCAATCGGCGACTGTATACTAAACGTCACATAGTTATATGACTGCATTTATAACGCTTGTTTCTTATCTTCATCTTTACAACCTCCAGGTAGTATCCCACATAGTCGACAGGTGATTTTCACATATTAGCATTCACATATTCTCCCCCTTCATGTATCATCAACTAATGTGCACCCCATTTGTTGTAACCAAAAGCCGGAAAGAGCTCGGTAGAGTTTGACAGCCCGTCCACAGACCCTTAATAAGGGATAAGAAGGATTCAAATGTATACTTCGCAATACCTCGAAGCTTGATTTAAAACACGTACGGCACGATGATACATGACCCCTCAGACATGGATCTCATACACACATGCTTTTATTATCTCACTAGGTCATATCTTTCCCACCTTCTCCTCTCCTCCCTCTACCCAATCATAAAAAGGTATTTACATGATGACATATATTTTTCTGTTTGAATTGTTTAGGAAGTGGCAGTTATTGGTGACTGCCAAAGGGTGGACTGTCAAAGTCGAAAAATATCGTGCTTCACATTGCCATATACTAACCCCATGCACATGCCCGCTGCTCGTGCATTTAGTCTGCTGTACGTGCACATGTCCGCAAATTGCATACGCTCGCTCCGGCGATTACGCACGATATATGCGTATTTACAGTAGAGTTTATGAGCTTGTAGCGGGCGACTCGTTTATAGCATAGTTAACCTTTATAGTGTGTTTTGTAGATATTAATCCCCTTAATAATGTCTGCAAGTATGTTTAGTTTAAATGGTTTGTAAACATGGGGATTCCTCTTTGCATGATATGAAGGGTCAGACAAAGGTTGAATGGTGGTGTCTAGTGTCTAACTAAAGAGTATTTTATTAGAAACATTCCGGTGTTGGTTAGGAAGAGATCGGTCGCTCCAGCGTATAGTTATATGTAAAAGAAGTTTATGGACTTTAAATGTATTTGCTGTTTTATTACACATGAGGAGGGAGTCCTGAGGATGCCTCCCACCTGAGCAGTTTGAAATAGTCACAGCCCACCTGTTCGAATCCACCTATGACCTTTGGTTATAATGCAGAGGGACATTCCTGTGTCCAATGAACAATGAGATTGTAGGGCCCTTTGTAGTGTACAGTATGCTGTGTATATAAAGACCCCCATAGCCAGACCAGCTCTCACTTCTTTCCACAAGGTTTTCCCCGTGATGACTGAGAGCTGGTTTCCAGATAGCGCATGCGATTCTTTCCCACGTGTGTAAGTTTTCTCTGTGGCCATTTCATTACTCTGTGTGTATGCAATTCGTTCTCATCTTGTTATCCTTTAAGTGTTTGCCATTTTATTCTCTTTGTGTTTATTATATGTATCTGTGTTACGATCGTTCGCTATTGTGTATATTTCTATTTAGTTATTCCTTTTAGTTATTAATGTTAGGTTTGTAGTGTATAAGCTGTAATCTGTATTCTTTTCCCTTTTACTTACTAAAAATCATCTGGTAAGGTGTTGGAACCTTAACAAGTGTTTGTGTGATTCACCATATTAGTGCTAAGGGTTTCAGAGCATCTCAATTGCTCAAACAGCTTGCATACTCACAAAGGTTCAGTGTTACACCATTATAGTACCACGGTATTAAGGTTTACAGTGTAAGCATATTCTGTGTTTAAAGTTTATAAAGGTTACTGTCTGTGTGTACGCTCGCTGTGTGTATTCCGTACACCCAGCGCAGCGTGTGTACGTAACTTGCGTACCACGTGTGAGGTCTTTGTACGCAAATAGCGTACGAAGTGCGTAGCATGTGCACGTGGTTTAGCGGCCATTACGGCTACACGGTATTAGTAAATAGCTTATGTTAAAAGGTAAATAATTAGCTTTATCAAGGCGCAGCCCCTTGCGACAGCGTGAACAGCACCTGCAGGGCACGATGTACAGAATGTAGCGGGTGCGGGGGGGACTGCGGATGGGGGAGGGTGTCTGTAAATGCTGCGGGTGGAGGGGGGGCGGAAACGCGGGGGGGGGGATGGGGAAGGGTCGGGAGGTGCTGCGGGTGGGGGAGGGGCAGAGGAGTGGGGGCTGCAGATGGGGGAGGGGTCCGGAGGCACTGCAGGTGGGGGAGGGGCAGGGGTGCCACGGGTGTGAGAGGGGCAGGTGTGGGGATGTTGCGGATGGGTGAAGGGTTCCGGAGGTGCTGTAGGATGGGAAGGGGCGGGGGTGCTGGGGGTGGGGTAGGGGTTCGCAGGCGCCGTGGGTAGGGGAGGGGCAGGTACGGGTGGTGCGGCGGATATGGAAGGAGGTCCGGAGGTGCTGCAGGTGGTGGAGGGGCAGGTGCAGGGGTGCCATGGGTGGGGGAGGGGTGGGTGAGGGGGGGACCGTGGATGGAGAAGGGTAGGGTGTCTGCAGATGCTGCAGGTGGTGGAGGGGCAGGTGCAGGGGTGCCATGGGTGGGGGAGGGCTGGGTGAGGGGGGGGACCGCGGATGGAGGAGGGTGTCTGCAGATGCTGCGGGTGGAGGGGGGCAGGTGTGGGGGGAGACGTATATGGGGGGTGGATGGTGGAGGGGGTCTGGAGGTGCTGTGGATGGTGAAGGGGCGGAGGAGTGGGAGCTGCGGGTGGTGTAGGGGGTCTGGAGGCACAGCGTGTGGGGGAGGGGTGGAGTGCCGCATGTGGTGGAGTGGAAGGTGCGGAGGTGTGGTGCATTGTGAAGGGGTCTGGAGGCGCTGCGGGTACTGTACCTGCCAAAAAGGTAGTTGGAGGGTATGCAGTAACAGGGCCAGGACAGGGGTGACAGGGTCAGAACAGGGGTGATGGGGCCAGGACAGGGGTGACGGGGCCAGGACAGGGGTGACGGGGCCAGGACAGGGGTGACGGGGCCAGGACAGGGGCGACGGGGCCAGGTTAAGGGTGACAGGACCAGGGTAGGGGCGGCAGGACCAGGACAGGGGTGACAGGGCCAGTATAGGGTTGACAGGGCAAGCACAGGGGTGACAGGGCCAGGATAGGGGTAACAGGGCAAGCATAAGGGTGACATGGCCAGGATAAGGGTGAAAGGGCAAGGATAAGGGTGACAGGGCAAGGCCAGGGGTGACAGGGACATGACAGAACACAGGGCACGGGAGAGATTGGTATTAGGGACAGGACAGTGGTGACAGACAGATGTGTGTTACCGGAGTCACTGCTGCTGGCTGCTGCTGTTCCACTCCAACCTGTTGGGATCTGCTGCTGGTGGAGACTTGGCATGGCTGACTCTCTTAGGCTGGAGTCCTGCTTCCTCTGCCCGTCCGCATCCCTCCCCCCTCCTCAGTCACACATCGCAGACCTCGCGCAGCTGCCGGGCACTGTGGTAAGGGGAGACTGAGAGTGACTGGTTAGCCCCCAGGAGACGCTGCGGCTGGAGGGAGGAGGGGGTCATAGCATGCACGTGGCGCGGACCTTGCGGCTGCTGGGCACTGTAATAAGGGGAGACTGGCAGTGACTGGTTAGCTCCCAGGAGACGCTGCGGCTGGAGGGAGGAGGGGGTCGGAGCCTGCAAGCAGCTCGGACTTCTGCAGCGCTGCCCGCCAGCTAAAGTGTGTGAAGGAGCTGGGCGCACCTCACTGTGGGTGGCAGTGCTGCAGCTAGCGGTGGGGTTGCCGGGGCTGGAGATAACAGAGGCAGTACGGAACCTGCACAGCGGCAGGTGCCCCACAAAACTGCAGCTAAGAAGCGTGGAGTGTGGCAGAAAGTGACGCTCCTCCGCGCCAGAGAGACCCTGCTGAGTATGCTGATGTGGGGGGTCAAGCACACAGTGAGCCGGTGCCCGTCTGTCTGTACGGCATACCCCCTCACACACCCCCATACCTCCCAACTGTCCCGATTTTCGCGGGACAGTCCCATTTTTTGGGGTCTGTCCCGCTGTCCCACCCGCGGGTCGCAGTGTCCCGCGGTGGGGGGGGGGGCAGTTGGAAAGCTCCTGTACTCGCTGTTCTGCTTAGCAGAGCAGCGGTGAATAGTGGAGACAGAGGGAGAGGGGGCATCAGGGGATACGGATTAAAGGGGGGTTCCAGCAGCAGAGCCGGATTAAGGGGGGGCAGCACAGAAGCTTCCCCGTCCTGCCAGCAACAGCGGCAGCATTGTGCTACAGTCAGCACACGCTGCTGCGTGTTGGCAGGTCTGTGGTGTTTCAGGGAGGCAGCAGTCTCCCTGCTTTCTTCTGCCTGTGCGGGTGTGTAGGGGGGAGCGATTTAGCCCTAGCTGAGGGGCGAAAATTCATTAAAAAATAAATAAATCCGGAATTTGCATAAGGGGGCGTGGCCTCGCGGGCGCGATTAGACCACGCCCCCAACCCCACAGCAGGCACAGCAATGAGATAGGGCTCCCCTGTCTCAAGTGCCCTGGGCCCCCGAACTCATAATCAGCCCCTGGGGGCATGCCAGCAGCTCACAGAGCGCTGGGCATGCCCCCTCACTGACAAAAATGGGGGGCCCTCCCATAAAGCCACGCCCCTTTTTGTTGGCCACGCCCCCTTTTCGCCGCTTGTGTGTCCCTCCTTCTGCCTATAGAAAGCTGGGAGGTATGCACCCCTGCCTGTGCCATGCCCATACCATCTGCTTCTGCTCCTAGTCTCCTATAGATGTGGCCAGATCTGTGACTCATTTGACTAACTCCGCACAGTGTTGTGACTCCGCCCAGCGTTAGCAAATGAGTCACAAAGTCACAGATCTATGCTATTATATAGGAGATATATATATATATATACACATTTATATAAAAGGAAAGCCCTTACCTTTTCAAATCATACCAGGTTCACCCATAAGCATCAGCAAATATAAGTGAGTCCATCTTGCCTCATATAATCGCCGTTAGCCCAGTACAGGTGAAAATCCCGCACCTGCCAATTTGTGGCGTGCCAAATCACTTATGGGCCAGTAATTGCTCTGTTCTATCATAATTCCCTCAGAATACTCCTCAAAGACAGGTAGTAAAATTGCGATTACTGTGTACAGTACAGTTTGAGCACTGAAATATTTATAAAGCCCCAACATATTGTGCAGGACTTCAGAGGAGCGAAACTAAACCAAAAAATCCCTGTACTTTATTCAGGATCTTATCCCTCTAATCAGGATTCATTTCCACGCTCTGTTTCAGCTGGTCATGAAGCTATGAAACGCAATGTACTGTACTGTTATGCTGTCTGATGATATTCTTGGGAGAGGGAAAGAAATGTGTTCCATGGACGAACGCTTTCCATTTTTTGTTCATCTGCAGGTTATATCGCAGAGTCCAGTGATCAGGACCCATAAAGTTATAGATCAGAGGGACCCTGGTGTAAAATGGAATTGCCGCTGTTTGTACGGCTCCGCTTGCAGAGACTGGAGATTGCATTGTTTCTGCTGTGCGCTGCAGACGTGGAGATATGTGATTTAGGGCTCAATGTAAATGTAATATAGAAAGAGAGTTGGGAAGAGTTCATCTAGCTGGAGAGGAAATATGTCAGTACAGCGTCCTTCACCATTACTGTAATCCCACTTATGGGCGGCCATCCATCACCCTGTCACACTGTGCCACTCTACACAGTGGATGAGAGACGTGTGTGTGCGTTTCTGTGTGTGTGTGTGTGTGTGTGTGTGTGTGTGTGTGTGTGTGTGTGTGTGTGTGTAATGTATGTGTGTGTGTGTGTGTGTATGTATGTGTGTTTGTGTGAATGTGTGTGTGTTTGTGTGAATGTGTGTGTGTGTATGTATGTGTGTTTGTGTGAATGTGTGTGTGTTTGTGTGAATGTGTGTGTTTTTGTGAATGTGTGTGTGTTTGTGTGAATGTGTGTTGCATTCCGAGAAAATCTGCTAAATTTAGTTACCTTGTCAAACCAATGATGTGGCAGGGCACACCCCCTCTGCAGACTGGCCACACCCCTAACATGGGCCCCAACCACTGCATTCCCCCGGTGGGCCCTACAAGCTCCAGTCCGACACTGATTCCAATGACGCCCCATTGGTTGGGCAGAGCCCTCAATCCGGGATTGTTGCACTTATTAATGGAAATCTAACAAGTAACAACAAATATTAACGTGTCAGCTACTAGTGCTCACATTTTAAAAGTATAAATGATATTATTTATTAACATAGTGTTGTAAGATCACAAATATGTTACATATAATGATTGCCACCAGTAATACCCATGAATAAGTCATTAGACCCTTAGAACCGCTACTGGCAGTGTTCACCTACAACAGTCGCCTACCCCTTACAACTGAACGCGCTTACCGGAAGACATTCAGCCCTACGGAGTTGAGGTTAGGATATTATTCGGCTTTACAAGAAGGCGGCGCACAAACCAGGTCTTATTAGATGTTGTGAAGTGTTCCAGCTCAAATGTCCAAATAATGTAAAGATAGCATCATACTGTACTGTATGTTATAATATAAAACCAATGCTTCACGGCCAATGGGTCAGGGTCAGACTCAGGAGATTCATGCAGAATCAACGTTCATCAGTGGGTCCCATCTCACAGTCCAGCAGCACCGTCCCTTTCTCCAGCGCAGGCTGAGCGGCAGGCCCGCCATCAGGGGGTGGTGCTGAGAGGGCACAGCTGTCCCAGGCCCTGCCTCTCTAACAGAGAGGAGAGGACCCAGGCCGCTCGTGTCGCCGTCCGTCCATTGCGATGCTCTGCCCACTTTTCATGACCGAGTTCTGTCACTGTCACAGGTGGGGGAGAGTACCCTGCAAGCTTCTATTGCAAACATCCCTCCAAAAATGGCCGCCGCTGAGGTTCCTCTAGTACCTTTCTAGTACCTGTCTCCTCTGAGGCGGCGGCCATTTTGGCAGGGACTTTTCAACAGAAGCTTGCAGCGTACTCTCTCCCTCCTGTGTCAGTGCTAGATTTCGGTCATAAAAAGGAGGCGGGGCTACACAAGTAGTCATGGGCAAAGTGATTCACTGAACTGAGCTGAGACACATGACTCAGTTCAGTGAAGTGTCTTGAGTCAGTGTCTCGGCACAGGAGTCATGACTCATTACTGGAATGTATTGCAGAGACTGCACATGAATCAGTGCGTTACCAGTGCTGGCAGATCAGTGCTGGACTCATGGAGGGAGTTATTCAGCTGCAGTGATTGTGCAGTGTATCTGGGGGAGGCAGCTGCTTATATATAATATATTAACATAGATTAACTGTTATGTTGATATATTATTAATAACCACTTATTGCATACTAGTTATAGAATATGACATTACTTCTGGCTGAGGAGAGAAAGCTTAACAGCCATGAAACACATCATTCAGTCTGTAACTAAACCAAATAAAAACATTTTTTTTTACTTTGCATACTTTGCTAATTGGATGATTTTAGGTGGGCTTGGATTTATTATATTATACACTATCTAGCCTCCAGGGAGTTTGCCACCCACAATCACACTGAGCAGGATCAGTGAGCACTGAGCCGAGAGCCCTGTACCACAGGGGCTCCACCTCCTGCTGCATGAATCAGATTCATTCACTGAGTCACTGAGTCTACACAGTGTACAACTGTCTCACTCACTGGCAGACTCAGGATGAATCATGATTCATGACATGGATCAGGCACAGCAGCAGAGCACTCACTGACTGGTGAGTCGTGACTGCTCCCTCCCCCCTCCCACTGGGTGTCACCTGGTATAGCCTCTGGCCAATCACAGCTAAAGACACAAGATGGAGGGGGCAGACTACACGGGACTAGGCTGCTACCACATCTGCTACAACTCCGGCCAGCCTGTGATAGATAAGTTGAGGGAGAGTGAGTGGGAGAGTAAAAGTGTGTGTGTCTGAGTGTGTGTGTGTATGTGTATTTATTTTTTGTTTTTTTAAATATATATATTTTTTTTCTCATTTTCTTTTTTTTTGGGGGGGAGGGGGGGGGGGGGCTTGCCTATTTTGTGAGTCCCGGGACCCAGAATTTCTGATAGCAGCCCTGCTGAGCGGTTCCAGGCGGGAGCCGTCCTGTCCTCTATTGCAGGTGTTAGCAGAGCTCCTGGGACAGAGCAGATAACTCTGCAGCAGCAGCGGGTGCGCCCCCATTGCCTCTGGGCGTTACGCGCCCGGTGTGTCCTGTGCATGGGTTGTGTAGTGCAGCGATCAGACATTGAGTCTCCTATAAAACACTAGTACAACCAACAAAAGATAAATACAAAGTCGATGGTACTACTTATGCAACGAAACAAATCCATTGCCCGGACTGTAGTAATGGGCTGCTCGCGTTGACAGTCATGTTTCAGCTGTGAAATATTGAGCTTTCGTGTTTGACGTACATTAGCACAGATACATTCACACAAATAATGTACATCAAATCCGTGTGGTGCCGGCGACACCCAGACTCACCGGCACGGAGCGCGGAGGAAAAGGTGACACCTTAACGATCAATCTCTTAACACGTTTCCCATATTCAATCAGGGGGATTCAGGTAATTGGAGCCAGAAGGAATTCAACTCTGCGATGAACGTTCTTTATCTGCGCAGTATCACAGGGTACAATGATGCTGTCGCCTCAGCTACACTCACGTGAGGTTTTATTTCTGTGGCCGACCGCTACCACATTCGCCGCGGACTCAATACGCCTGTTTCTAAATGAACTCTTTAATATTGTAATGAATACAAACATAACATGGCTGAAAGCTCCTGGGTGGATTGTGCGCATTAAAGCAACCAATAATGTCACCGATATGCTGGCTATTCGTGACGTATAGTATTTCTTTAAATGTTCCAATATTTGCTGTTGTGCGCCCCCTGGAATAACTGGACAGTCACGACAATTCAGTGAGCACTGCTCGTAATGCTAGTAGACAATTCCCTCAGTTTATCCAAGTTTTAAGTAACCGATTCGTCCTTTTTCCTCTGGTGGGTCAAACTTTATAACTTAGAAGATTTGCACACCCCCAAAATGAAAGGAAACAATCGCATATAGTGAAGTACAGTTTATTTTTTACACAAAGTCCAATGTTAAAAATCCATAAATTCCAGATTCATAAATAAAATAAGAATACGCCACCATCTGATGGGCAGAGCAGCGTACCAGACATCATGGGGTGTCAATAATGCTCACCCAGAACAGCTTGTGGTGTCATTCTCAGCAAAAATCCACGTCATGGGTCACCAAGTTCTAGTCTCCCTTATGGTATCAGAAGGTCCATCCAATCTATCACCAACGCGTTTCAGCTCAAACAGAATATTCCACCTGTCCCTGGATTATTAATATGAATGGTGACTGTTGGGCACATGAGAGCATTAAAATTCGGAAGCACTTATTGGAGATGGAACGCACTGCGCTCCCGAATACACAGGAAGTAGGATGAAGGCGTGGGGGTGAAGGTGACCATCCCGGCTGTTGGTTGCAGCACATTTTGTTGTGAAGCGCTGTCTTTTCAATCTTTTTCTTTGGCTAGTATTTCTTTATCCATAACCCAAATAATGTCATCTCCTTAAAAGGCATCTTAAACATCCATCTCATTCCTGTCAATCACTCTGCGAATAAATCCTTAATGCAAGCGGCACTGTATAAGTATCTTGGTGCGTGCGCAGTGCGATTGCGGCACATGCACTGTCTGTCAATAATCGCTCAGTCCCCCTAAAGGTCCAGGTTATAAGAATATCCATTCTTTCTCCAAGGGGACTGCCATTTTGATTTAGTTATCTGTACTCAAGCATCAACTTCGTTCAAGCCTGGACTGTTCGGGTGCCTTGGGGACTAAGGGGGTCATTCCGACCTGATCGCACGCTAGCTATTTTTTGCAGCGCTGTGATCAGGTCAAAACTCTGCAAACCTGTGCATGCATATGCACCGCAATGCGCAGGCGCGTCGTATGGGTACAAAGAGGATCGGTGCTGAGCGATGGATTTAACGAAGAATCCATTTGCACAGCCGACCGCAAGGAGACTGACAGAAAGAAGGTGTTTGCGGGTGTCAACTGACCGTTTTCTGGGAGTGTTTGGGGAAATGCATGCGTATCCAGGCATTTGCAGGGCGGTTGTCTGACGTCAATTCCGGTACCGGACAGGCTGAAGAGATCGCAGCGGCTGAGTAAGTTCTGGGCAACTCAGAAAGTGCACAAAACTTTTTTGTGCCGCTCGTCTGCACAAGCGTTCGCACACTTGCAAAGCGAAAATACACTCCCCTGTAGGCCGCGACTATCTGATCGCAGCTCAGCAAAAAGTTGCTAGCGAGTGATCAACTCGGAATGACCCCCTGAGTTTGGAAACACGGCCATAAGTCATGCTATAGCTGTCACCATGTAGTCATTGTTATCACGATATTCCTCTTGATAAATCTTGGTCAACTTTAGTAGTCATGTTGGCTACTCCAATGATCCGCCATTGCCAAGCTAATTGCTAGCTTTGGAGCTCAGGATGGTCATGTGACTATATAAGTATAAAGATGAATGAGTTTTGTCTGTCAATCTCTTTTGTCCTTTTTCTCCTTCAGGTCTGCATTGTTTGCTAAACTGATTTTTTATTGAAATTCAATAAAACTTGTTTGTTTATAAAATTGCTCCTATAGCTAAGTTCATGGCGGTAACTAGGGGGGGGGTGCGAGTAGTGATGTCACACCGGGTGCAGGGCTCTGGTGGCAGCTCCATTGCTTTCCCATTGCACCTGCATGGGGCTTGCTGTGTGCCTGGAACTATTGCAGAGCCCTTACAGACCATACAAAGGATACTCTGAGCAGGCACCCTGCAGCCGGTGGAGCCAGTCCCAGAGTGTCCTTAGGATGCTTTGGAGAGAGCTTTACTTCCCAGATCCAATGCCCCTGCCTCCAAGACGTGAGCTCCTGACAGCACTGGTCCAGGCTGCATGACCACAAAGTTGCACATTCCTGCTGGAGACGCACATATCACGGTCACAAAGCACACATGACTGTTGACTATGATAGCAGTGGAGTGACCGGTAGGTAGCTACTACTAGTGCTACCAAAAGTGTGGGATCACCCCTTGTCCACGCACTCTAGTAATAACAGTGGCCTTGTGATGTAATAATATGGTACTGGCACTAAGTTTCTAGCACACATGGGGTGGGAAGATGTCTCGATAATTCCCGGCAGTCTCTTTTAGTATTGTTTGGAGCACAATTACATATAGCAAGATCTTCATTTAACAACGTCTGGGCCCCTTCATAAATATATACAGTAAATTCAGCTGCTGCATGCATGATAATGTACCAGATTAATAGCAGATTAATAACAGCAATGCACTGTAGAAAATACACCATAGTCTGGTATAAGGTAACGTGTATAACGTATAATTCAAGTGCACAGTCTGGAACCTGATCCCAAGTCTCCGGAGGGAGGCATGAATACGAGTAATAAATATATCTAAAGATATTTTACCGTGCGAACAGTAGAACTTTAAATACTCAGGATCCAGCTTTGTTCAAGAGCAAAGAGGTTTTCTTAACAATGAGCTGGAAGCATTTATTATTATCCTGCCGCATCATTCTTTATAAATGTTCTGAGCCTGATGCCGTACATCATGTTGGTTCACTAGCAAACACTGATTTACCACTTTCATTCTAGCTTCTAAATCATTAATATACAAGTTAAATAGGATAGCGAGCACAATGTAGCAACTCTACTGATGGGAAAAGGCTTCTAGATAAATTTTTGCTTTTTTGCAAATAAAAAATATTCAGATTTAAAAGGAATATACTGTATTGATTGTCAAAACATTTCCTTTTTCCTTGTGCGACCCCTGATAAATATTACACTCAGTATATAAGTATCGTACGTTACTACTGTATTTTCACCTGTTAGAAGATCATATTGTAGAGCCTGATTCATTTCTTTGAAAAGTGGATTCCAGGTTTGGACCGTTTGGGGGGAGGGAACAGGGAGTGACGGGGGGATCTGTATGCAAAGACGAAGTAGCAACGGGATTGCTGTAAAACTCTGAATCAGGCCACAAGCTAATTAATAGAACGAGATTACAACCCTGGGGAAACAGTTTGTTTTGCTAAATTTGTGATAAAGGAATAATCCAGAAGTTCTGTGATTAGTCACATTTTATAGGACAGTTTCAGCCAAGGTGCTTTTGAAATGGAACTAAGCAACTCTTTATATCCTGCCGGTCCATTGTTTCTTAGGGGGTCATTCCGAGTTGATCGCTCGTTGCCGTTTTTCACAGCACAGCGAACAGGCTACTACTGCACATGTGTATGCATCGCAATGCGCAGGCGCGTCGTACGGGTACAAAGCAAATCGTTTCTGGGCGATGGATTTAGTGAAGCATCCATTCGCACAGCCGATTGCAAGGAGAATGACAGGAAGAAGGCATTTGTGGGTTTCAACTGACCGTTTTCAGGGAGTGTTTGGAAAAACGCAGGCGTTTGCAGGGCGGGGGTCTGACGTCAATTCTGGGACCAAAAAGACTGAAATGATCGCAAGGGCTGAGTAAGTCTAGAGCTACTCAGAAACTGCAAAAAAAAAATTCGTCCCGCTCGGCTGCACACGCGTTCGGACACTTGCAAAGCGAAAATACACTCCCCTGTGGGCGGCGACTATGCGTTTGCACGGCTGCTAAAAGTAGCTAGCGAGCGATCAACTCGGAATTACCCCCTTACTGTGGGCTAAGTATGTTACTCAGTAAGGATTGCAGTTTTTGCTAAAAAGCAGTTGCTGTGATCAAATAGTTGCCACCCAGAAATTGAGAAAAGGCGCCCATTGCAGAAATTGTGAATGCATCGCAATATGGGGGTCATTCCGAGTTGATCGCTGGCTAGCAGTTTTTAGTAGCCGTGCAAACGCTAAGCCGCCGCCCTCTGGGAGTGTATTTTAGCTTAGCAGAAGTGCGAACTAAAGGATCGCAGAGTGACTACAAAAAACAAATTGTGCAGTTTCAGAGTAGCTCCAGACCTACTCCTAGCTTGTGATCACTTCAGACTGTTCAGTTCCGGATTTGACATCACAAACACGCCCTGCGTTCGGCCAGCAACGCCTGTGTTTTTCCTGGCACGCCTGCATTTTTCCTGGCACGCCTGCATTTTTTCAAACACTCCCTGAAAACGGTAAGTTGACACCCAGAACCGCCCTCTTCCTGTCAATCACTCTGCGGCTGGCATTGCGACTGAAAAGCGTCGCTAGACCTTGTGTAAAAATACATCGCCCATTGTGAAAGTACGTCGCGTGTGCGCACTGCGCCGCATACGCATGCGCAGAAGTGCCGCTTTTTCAGTTAATTACTGTGCTGTGAACATTTTTCACTAGTGATCAACTCGGAATGACCCCCTATGCCGGATGATCACAGAACCATACGCAATCACCAGAACATCAAAGATTTTTCCTATCTGGCCAGGCAAGGTCGTCCACAATTCTTGTGACACAAGAGGCTGGAAGTGGTCATCACTGACATCAGAGGTCCTCCTTAAAAACGTCTGGGCATGCCTGCGTTTTTTCAGACACACCCAGAAAACGGCAGGTATCCGCCCAGAAACGCCGGCTTCCTGTCAGTCAAACAGCGGCTGCATTGTGATCATGATGTGTACGCATTTTCTGTCACTATTATTACTCATGTGTGCGCAATGCAAATACTAGACATGCGCAGTCGTTCGATAATCGGGCGGATTGTGATTCGCAAATTTTGCAGTCCTTACTGAATGAGGTCCTAAGACCGAAGATAGATGGATTTGAGTCAAACTTTTGCATAAATCACATTTTGCGGTGGAAAAGGACTTTTTATAAAAGGTACAAGATACAATGTTAGATTCTGCTACTTTTACCATTCCCCTTATTGGCTATTCTGCCCTATCTTTATAAACGGACACGTGGTTAAATTCCTAGTCTGTGGTGTAAATACTGTAGCGCTGGGACAACAATGGTCAATTTATTCTGCTGTGGGGTATTTGGGGTAGGTCCAGGGACACTTTGGGACTAATTTGGGAAAATATCACGGCACAGACTCAGTTTTGAAATTTCCGCCGTTCTCTAATTTCAAGCCGCATTGTTCCGCCGTTTGTTTTATCAGGTAACAGCTACAGAGCAGAGACTATTTTAAATGGCAAGTGCTGCTCTCAATTTTCCACAATTGTAACTCTAGAGCATCTCATCTAGAGTTTGACGCCAGGTTGAGCTGCGTGGATACAGTCTGCAGAAGAAGTGCCGTCATTTGTACTTAAATAATAAAATAGACTTGTACAATGTAATATAAATATATAGAGCTAGCAGCTCTGTGAATAAAAGATTGTTTAAAAATGAAGCGTGACATACGGGGCCGATCCAGAGGTGGACGCAGTGTCGATTCTGCGCGCAATAGGTAAATATTTTAAGCCTGTGCATGCGTTTGATTAGCGTCGTGCATTCTCCCCGATTTTGGTCATTCAGAGGCGCAGAACAAATTCAGATGCCTGGTAGTAGGAATGTTTGGGGCATTCCTGGATGTTGACCGGGAGCTAATGGGGGTAGGGTGTCGCAGGCTTGTTACTGATACATACAGAGACCTGCAGTCACTCACATAGTAGGGTAGGACAGATATTCTACCATACGGCTAATAGTGCCTTGATGCACAAGATGGAAATGCAGCTTCTTAAGGCACTGCAAATGGGCATCTCAGTCCTTGCACACTGGAACGCACAAATGTGCCCAAGGGAAGCCTTATTCTTACCGGCAATAGCATAAAGACTCAGATGCAACTATGGCAAAAAACACAGCACTATAGAATATGTTATTCTCTGGGTTGTGGCCTCAGAGGCCGGAGGTTACAGTGACTGACAATACCGGTCCGGTAGCCCCAGGCTCTGAGAATAGCAGAGCAGAGGCCTCTTCTAAATATGTGCCGGTCTGTACATGTTGGAAGAAGCTCCAGCCGTGCTCTGCTGAGGCAAGGACACCCCATGTTCTAGATCTAATATTTTGCCTTTGTCTATCTACAGCGTTAATATAGTATACTGTACACCTACAGTAGCTCATAGCCCTCAGGCCACATGTGACTTCTAACCTAATTCATTATATGCGGCCCACGGGAGGGATAAGGAAAAACATAAATAAATAAAGTTTTCAGAAGTCTTCATGATCAAACATCTGACCTCTTGGCACAGTTAGAAGACTGCAGTGCGCACGTAGACTGTTATGCGCACAGCACGCCACTGTTGTGTAGCGATTGAGCTTAGACCCATTCCACGTGATTTATTTATGTTGCAACATTGAACGATTGTGTCTACAAAAAGAAAAACACAAAATAAGTAACGAATGCTGGGGAAATTTTTTGAAGAAGTGTATGAAGGATCTAGAGCAGTGATGGCTAACCTTGATACTCCAGCTGTTGTTGAACTACACATCCCAGCATGCCCTGCGTCAGTTTTAGCATGGCCAAATAACAAAACTGTAGCAGGGCATGCTGGGATATGTAGTTCAACAGCAGCTGGAGTGTCAAGGTTAGCCATCACTGCTCTAGAGCATTAAAAAAAAAACAGCAAAATAAAAGCAATATGCTTCATTTGCAAAGACACCGTGGGTGCAATGAAGATGTACAACGTGAAGAGAGACATTACAATATTAGAAAATGTTGGCAGACGCAGTAAGTGGACTGGAGGAATGGAATTTTATAGGTGTGATATTTTGTTTTTTAGTTCATTTCTCCAATGCTCCCAATACCCAAGAAAGAGTGTATAATGTCGCTGTGCCCTCCATATCTGAGCATTATTTTTTTGTTACATTATATTATAATATTATATTATAAAATAGAGGGTAAAATAGAATTTAATGTATAACCTATAACACTTCAACAGTTTGCATAAAAAATCCATTTGATCATAAGATAAAACCATAAGATAAGTAGCAAATCAAAGCCTCTTTTATCCCGCAGAGGGCCATCCTGGTCAGCGGCGCCACTCGGTATCAATTAAAATGTCAGATGACGACGTCTTTAAATCTACTGAAGCTTGCAAGACCAATTTAAGCAGAAATGTAATGTTTGCCGGGGTTTTGTAAACATATCAGCGCTGTATCGGCGGCAGAATAACCTTGCTTTCCTGCTTTGATCAACGCTGACTTTGAAACAATCTGAAAATTCATGCAACAATTAACAAGGCTTAATCACTTACAATGCTCCTGAGAGACGTCTCTGCAATAAAATTGGCATATTGAAGATATGAAAAAATAATTGCAGGTGCAACTAAACATGATTAATGATCAGACAACAGTATCAACACAAAACGAATATTAAACAGTTTTGGACTTTTGCAATAAATAGGTAATTACGTTGTTGTTTTTATGTTTGTTTGCTTTAAAGGGAGAAATCCCTAGAGGACAGTGCATCACCTACAGACCAGCGGTAATGGGCAATGGCAACCAACAGTACACGCTGCTAGTGGCGGAACTAGCAAGCGGTGGGCCCAGCCCCAGGTGCGACAAATTGCTTTGCCCCCCCCCCCATCCCATCCAAGTCCACCCCCTCACCCCTTGAGAGGATCTGGTGAGGGGGACCTGCTCAGGGCCAGAGAAATGGATACCTAGCAACAGTGCCGTAACTAGACATTTTAGCACTGTGTGCAAGAAACGGCATTGGAGCCCCACCCCTGCATGCAAAACAGGGGCAGTGCGCGCCGGCAGGCGCGCGCAAAAATACATAGTGGCGTGGCTTCGCGGGGAAGGGGTGTGGCCACAAAATAATACCAATTCCTAAAACGGTGCACAGTAGTCTCCATTCTTCAAATTACGCCGCACAGTAGCACCACTACACCAGGTAGAGACCCTTTTACACCTTACAGCGAACAGATTCCTCTTTTTACTCATTACGGCAGACAGCGTCCCCTTTTTACGCATTACGGCAGACAGCGTCCCCCTTTTTATACATTACGGCAGACAGCGTCCCCTTTTTACACATAACGGCAGACAGCGTGCCCTTGTTACACATAGCGGCAGACAGCGTACACTTTTTACACATAACGGCAGACAGCGTCCCCCTTTTTACACATTACGGCAGACAGCGTCCCCTTTTTACACATTACGGCATACAGCGTACACTTTTTACACAACGGCAGACAACGTACACTTTTTACACATAGCGGCAGACAGTGTGCCCTTGTTACACATTACGGCAGACAGCGTGCCCTTGTTACACATTACGGCAGACAGCGTGCCCTTGTTACACATTACGGCAGACAGCGTGCCCTTGTTACACATTACGGCAGACAGCGTGCCCTTGTTACACATTACGGCAAGCAGATTCCACCTTTTTACACGTTGCGGCAGGCAGTCCCCCGTTTTTACACATTGCGGCAGGCAGATTCCCCATTTTTACACATTACGGCAGGCAGATTCTCCCTTTTTACACATAGCGGCAGGCAGATTCCCCATTTTTACACATTGCGGCAGGCAGATTCCCCATTTTTACACATTGCGGCAGGCAGTCCCCCCTTTTTACACATTGCGGCAGGCAGTCCCCCATTTTTACACATAGCGGCAGGCAGTCCACCCTTTTTACACATTGCGGTAGGCAGTCCCCCATTTTTACACATAGCGGCAGGCAGTCCACCCTTTTTACACATTGCGGTAGGCAGTCCCCCATTTTTACACATAGCGGCAGGCAGTCCCAACAAAGAAAGAAAGAAAGAAAGAAAGAAAGAAAGAAAGAAAGAAAGAAAGAAAGAGAAAGTAGAATCATACTTACCCTCTCCGCTGGCTCAGGATCCTCGTGCAGCTTGACGATTCCCGGGCAGTAGACAAGGTGGAGGAGGGAGCCGCAGCAGCGCTGTGTTATTGGTGGAGGCGCTGCTGCTGCTGCCCCCCTGCTTCACTATAGGCTGTTCTCGGAAGACAGCCTATAGTGAAGCAGAGGGGCAGCAGCAGCAGCGCCTCCACCAGTAACAAAGCTCTGCTGCGGCTCCCTCCTTCACCTCCGTCCTCCTCCTTCCCCCGTCCGTGCCGCTGCTCTTCTCCTCTGTGGGCGGCTGTGCGCTGCGGGCAGCAGTTGCCCGCAGCGCACAGCGGCATGTAATGAGTAAGTTTGACTCATTAGATGCTTGGGCCCCTGGACAGAGGCGGGCCCCAGTGCAACGCACTGCTTGCCCTGCCGGTAGTTCCGCCTCTGCGTGACGCTGCGCTGGTGTACAACGTACCGCGTTCTTTTGTTCTAACGAGGCGACATTCTGAAAAGTCACTGATTAGGAGTTATTGCCAGAAAATGGTAAAAAAAAAGCACAATAATTAGTGTGTTGAGAAAGGGAGAAAGCGTGTCTTTATATAACATAGAGCGTGATGTATTAACATACATTGCCGCACATCGCAGTGATGCTAATCGCATATGTACTAACATGCGATTAGCATCGCAATATACCGTGATACCTGTGAGAAGGTTAGCAGGGGATCTCTGTGTGGTCCGTCACTTCCCAGGCCTAGGAGGCAACGTATGCGGGGGTCCCTATGTGGTCCATCACCTCCTAGACCCGGGAGAAGATGTGTGCGGGGGTCCCTGTGTGGTCCGTCACCTCCCAGGCCCGGGAGGCGATGTGTGCGGGGGTCCCTGTGTGGTCCGTCACCTCCCAGGCCCGGGAGGCAACGTATGCGGGGGACCCTGTGTGGTCCGTCACCTCCTAGCCCCAGGAGGTGACGTATGCGGGGGTCCCTATGTGGTCCATCACCTCCTAGACCCGGGAGAAGATGTGTGCGGGGGTCCCTGTGTGGTCCGTCACCTCACAGGCCCGGGAGAAGATGTGTGCGGGGGTCCCTGTGTGGTCCGTCACCTCCTAGCCCCGGGAGGTGACGTGTGCGGGGGTCCCTGTGTGGTCCCTCACCTCCTAGCCCCGGGAGGTGACGTGTGCCGGGGTCCCTGTGTGGTCCGTCACCTCCTAGACCCGGGAGAAGATGTGTGCGGGGGTCCCTATGTGGTCCATCACCTCCTAGCCCCGTGAGAAGATGTGTGCCGGGGTCCCTGTGTGGTCCATCACCTCCTAGACCCAGCAGAAGATGTGTGCAGGGGTCCCTATGTGGTCCATCACCTCCTAGACCCGGGAGAAGATGTGTGCGGGGGTCCCTGTGTGGTCCATCACCTCCTAAACCCGGGAGAAGATGTGTGCGGGGGTCCCTGTGTGGTCCGTCACCTCCTAGACCCGGCAGAAGATGTGTGCGGGGGTCCCTGTGTGGTCCGTCACCTCCTAGCCCCGGGAGGTGATGTGTGCGGGGGTCCCTGTGTGGTCCGTCACCTCCTAGACCCGGGATAAGATGTTTGCGGGGGTCCCTGTGTGGTCTGTCACCTCCTAGCCCCGGGAGGTGACGTGTGCGGGGGTCCCTGTGTGGTCCGTCACCTCCTAGCCCCGGGAGGTGACGTGTGCGGGGGTCCCTGGGTGGTCCGTCACCTCCTAGCCCCGGGAGGTGAAGTGTGTGGGGGTCCCTGTGTGGTCCGTCACCTCCTAGCTAGTGATGAGCGGGTTCGGATCCTCGGAATCCGAACCCCCCCCAACTTCACCCATTTTACACGGGTCCGAGGCAGACTCGGATCCTCCCGCCTTGCTCGGATAACCCGAGCGCGCCCGAACGTTATCATCCCGCGGTCGGATTCTCGCGAGATTTGTATTCTGTATAAGGAGCCGCGCGTCGCCGCCATTTTTCACTCGTGCATTGGAGATGATCGTGAGAGGACGTGGCTGGCGTCCTCTCAGTTTCTATGTTCAGTGGGCTGCAAATATCTGTGCTCAGTGTGCTGCAAATATCTGTGCTCAGTGTGCTGCATATATCTGTGCTCAGTGTGCTGCAATATCTACGTTCTCTGCCTGAAAAACGCTCCATATCTGTGCTCAGTGTGCTGCAAATATCTGTGCTCAGTGTGCTAATTGCTTTATTGTGGGGACTGAGGACCAGCAGTATTATATAGTAGGAGGACAGTGCAGAGTTTTGCTGACCAGTGACCATCAGTATTATACGTTCTCTGCCTGAAAAACGCTCCATATCTGTGCTGCATTGTAGTATATAGTAGGAGGACAGTGCAGAATTTTGCTGACCACCAGTATAACTATATATATAGCAGTACGGTACAGTAGTCCACTGCTCTACCTCTGTGTCGTCAAGTATACTATCCATCCATACCTGTGGTGCATTTTAGTTTTGCACAGTTTGCTGACCACCAGTATATAATATATAGCAGTACAGTACAGAAGGCCACTGCTCTACCTACCTCTGTGTCGTCAAGCATACTACAGGTTGAGTATCCCTTATCCAAAATGCTTAGGACCACAGGTATTTTGGATATTGGATTTTTCCGTATTTTGGAATAATTGCATACCATAATGAGATATCATGGTGATGGGACCTAAATCTAAGCACAGAATGCATTTATGTTTTATATACACCTTATACACACAGCCTGAAGGTAATTTTTGCCAATATTTTTTTACAACTTTGTGCATTAAACAAAGTGTGTGTACATTCACACAACTCATTTATGTTTCATATACACCTTATACACACAGCCTGAAGGTCATTTAATACAATATTTTTAATAACTTTGTGTAATAAACAAAGTTTGTGTACATTGAGCCATCAAAAAACAAAGGTTTCATTATTTCACTCTCACTCAAAAAAGTCCGTATTTCGGAATATTCCGTATTTCGGAATATTTGGATATGGGATACTCAACCTGTATCCATCCATACCTGTGGTGCATTTCAGTTTTGCACAGCTTGCTGACCACCAGTATATAATATATAGTAGTACGGTACAGTAGTCCACTGCTCTACCTACCTCTGTGTCGTCAAGTATACTTTCCATCCATACCTGTGGTGCATTTCAGTTTTGCACAGTTTGCTGACCACCAGTATATAATATATAGCAGTACGGTACAGTAGGCCACTGCTCTACCTACCTCTGTGTCGTCAACTATACTATCCATCCATACCTGTGGTGCATTTAAGTTGTGCGCAGTATATATAGTAGTAGGCCATTGCTATTGATATATTACTGGTATATAATTCCACACATTAAAAAATGGAGAACAAAAATGTGGAGGGTAAAATAGGGAAAGATCAAGATCCACTTCCACCTCGTGCTGAAGCTGCTGCCACTAGTCATGGCCGAGACGATGAAATGCCATCAACGTCATCTGCCAAGGCCGATGCCAAATGTCATAGTAGAGATGCTCTACTAAAAAATGGAGAACAAAAATGTGGAGGATAAAATATGAAAAGATCAAGAACCACTTCCTCCTACTGCTGCTACTAGTCATAACATAGATGATGAAACGCCATCAACGTCGTCTGCCAAGGCCGATGCCCATTGTGATAGTAGAGGGCATGTAAAATCCAAAAAGCCAAAGTTCAGTAAAATGACCCCCAAAAAATAAATTTTAATGCTCTGAGGAGAAACGTAAACTTTCCAATATGCCATTTACGACACAGAGTGGCAAAGAACGGCTGAGGCTCTGGCCTATGTTCATGACTAGTGGTTCAGCTTCACATCACGATGGAAACCCTCATCCTCCCACTAGAAAAAGTAAGATGGAAAAAGCACAGAAAAGAACTGTGTGCTCTGAGATGGTATCACAAATCCCCAAGGAGAGTCCAAGTGTGTCAGCGGTTGCGATGCCTGACCTTCCCAACACTGGACGGGAAGAGGTGACCCCTTAACCATTTGCACGTCCCCTGCAAGTGCTGGAAGGAGCACCCACAGTCCAGTTCCTGATATTGAAATTGAAGATGTCACTGTTGAAGTACACCAGGATGAGGATATGGGTGTTGCTGGCGCTGAGGAGGAAGTTGATTATGAGGATTCTGATGGTGATGTGGTTTGTTTAAGTCAGGCACAGGGGGAGACACCTGTTGTCCGTGGGATGAAGAAGCCCATTGTGATGCCTGGGCAAACTACCAAAAAAGCCACCTCTTCGGTGTGGTATTGTTTCTCCACAAATCCGGACAACAGGTGTCAAGCCATCTATTGCCTCTGTCAATCTGTAATAAGTAGGGGGTAAGGACGTTAACCACCTTATACGTCACCTGCAGCGCATTCATCATGTCAGTGTCAAGTTGTGAAACTTTGGGTAAGAGCGTAAGCAGTCCACTGACACCTAAATTCCTTCTTCCTCTTGTACCCAAGCTCCTGCAAGCCACACCACCAACTCCCTCAACGTCAGCTTCCTCCTTAGTCAGGAACGTACGTAGTCCTGCAGGCCATGTCACTGTCAAGACTGAGGAGTCCTCTCCTAACCGGGATTCCTCCGGAGAATCCTTGAGTGTTACGCCTGCTGTTGCTGCCGCTGCTGTTGTTGCTGCTGAGAGTCAATCGTCATCCCAGAGGGGAAGTCGGAAGACCACTTGTACTACTTCCAGTAAGCAATTGACTGTCCAACAGTCCTTTGCGAGGAAGATGAAATATGACAGCAGTCATCATGTTGCAAAGTGGATAACTGAGGCCTTGACACTTATGTTGGTGTTAGACGTATCCACCATTAGTGCAGTGGGATTTAGACAATTGATGGAGGTATTGTGTCCCCGGTACCAAATCCCATCTAAGTTCAATTTCTCTAGGCAGGCGATACCGAGAATGTACAAAGACATCAGAAAAAGAGTCACCAGTGTCCTACAAACTGCGGTTGTATCCAGTGTCCACTTAACCACGGACATGTGGACAAGTGGAACAGGGCAGTCTAAGAACTATATGACTGTGAGAGCCCACTGGGTAGATGTATGGCCTCCCGCAGCAAGAACAGCTGCGGCACCAGTAGCAGCATCTCGCAAACACAACTCGTTCCTAGGCAGGCTACACTTTGTATCACCGTTTTTCATAATAGGCACACAGCTGACAACCTCTTACAGAAACTGAGGGACTTCATTGCAGAATGGCTTACCCCAATTGGACTCTCCTGGGGATTTGTGACATCGGACAACGCCACCAATATTGTGCGTGCATTACATGTGGGCAAATTCCAAAACGTCCCATGTTTTGCACATACAATTAATTTGGTGGTGCAGAATTTTTTGAAAAATGACAGGGGTGTACAGGAGATGCTGTCGGTGGCCCGAAAAATTGCGTCCCACTTTCGACATTCAGCCACCGCGTGCCGAAGACTGGAGCGCCAGCAAACACTCCTGAACCTTTGAATAGTGCCATCTTCAGCGACCTTGGTGCACCTCTTTTTTTCTTTGCATCATGTGCTGTTTGGGGACTATTTTTTTTGAAGTGCCATCCTGTCTGACACTGCAGTGCCACTCCTAGATGGGCCAGGTGTTTGTGTCGGCCTCTTGGGTTACTTAGCTTAGCCATCCAGCGACCTTGGTGCACCTCTTTTTTTCTTTTTATCATGTGCTGTTTGGGGACTATTTTTTAAATCTGCCATCCTGTCTGACACTGCAGTGCCACTCCTAGATGGGCCAGGTGTTTGTGTCGGCCACTTGGGTCGCTCAGCTTAGCCATCCAGCGACCTTGGTGCACCTCTTTTTTTCTTTGCATCATGTGCTGTTTGGGGACTATTTTTTTGAAGTGCCATCCTGTCTGACACTGCAGTGCCACTCCTAGATGGGCCAGGTGTTTGTGTCGGCCACTTGGGTTGCTTAGCTTAGTCACACAGCTACCTCATTGCGCCTCTTTTTTTCTTTGCATCATGTGCTGTTTGGGGACTATTTTTTTGAAGTGCCATCCTGTCTGACACTGCAGTGCCACTCCTAGATGGGCCCGGTGTTTGTGTCGGCCACTAGGGTCGCTTATCTTACTCACACAGCTACCTCATTGCGCCTCTTTTTTTCTTTGCGTCATGTGCTGTTTGGGGAGGGTTTTTTGGAAGGGACATCCTGCGTGACACTGCAGTGCCACTCCTAGATGGGCCAGGTGTTTGTGTCGGCCACTTGGGTCGCTTAGCTTAGTCACACAGCTACCTCATTGCGCCTCTTTTTTTCTTTGCATCATGTGCTGTTTGGGGACTATTTTTTTGAAGTGCCATCCTGTCTGACACTGCAGTGCCACTCCTAGATGGGCCAGGTGTTTGTGTCGCACACTTGTGTCGCTTAGCTTGGTCATATAGCCACCTCGGTGCAACTTTTGGGCCTAAAAACAATATTGTGAGGTGTGAGGTGTTCAGAATAGACTGGAATTGAGTGGAAATGAATGTTATTGAGGTTAATAATACCGTAGGAGCAAATTTACCCCCAAATTCTGTGGTTTTTGCTGTTTTTATGTTATTTTCAAAAATCATCCAGATCCAAAACCAAAACCAGAACACGAAAGTGGAATTAGAACCAAAACCAAAACACGAAAAGTGCCAGCCGCACATCTCTAATATTTATGCTGATGCCGCAGGCGATTGTAACAATACTTGCAGCATCTTGCGCTGGTACATTTCTGTCTTGGTCGGTGCACCATCTGACGCACCAGTGACGTTGCACCAGCCCCAGTTCCTCCGTCTGACCATAGCCTCCTCTGTGAGCCCTGGGCAACTTTGGATGTATCTGCTAACAGCGACACACCCGCATCTGCTTAGCAATCCCCCTGTTACCTCCCAGTAACAGCCACTGAACTCCACATATCCTGCATCAAAATCTCCGTGGCGTCTCTAAGTACTAACAATCAGGACATGCATAGTCTACTGTGTGCGCTATCAACACTGCGCCCATGTCAGAATCACACCCAAAGTGCGGCATTCCACCTCCCTCTCAGCTGGTTCCCTGGCAGATCAGAACTTGTTTCCTAGGTGTCGTATCTGTTATTAATCTACTTATTGTTACTGCCACAGACCCGTTACTCATTGTAGCTCCACCAGCTCGCTGGAGCCATTGGCCAATGTCAGTAAAGCGTGGCCATTTGGCAAATACAAACACGCATCGATCCTACTAAGGTGGTCATTCCGAGTTGATCGCTCACTAGCAGTTTTTAGCAGCCGCCGCCCACTGGGAGTGTATTTTAGCTTAGCAGAAGTGCGAACGAAAGGATCGCAGAGCGGCTACAAATTTTTTATTGTGTAGTTTCTGAGTGGCTCTAAACCTACTCAGCGCTTGCGATCACTTCAAACTGTTCAGTTCCGGATTTGACGTCACAAACACGCCCTGCGTTCGCCCAGCCATGCCTGCGTTTTTCTTGGCATGCCTGTGTTTTTCCGAACACTCCCTGAAAACGGTCAGTTGACACCCAGAAACTCCCCCTTCATGTCAATCACTCTGCGGCCAGCAGTGCGACTGAAAAGCTTTGCTAGACACTGCGTGAAACTACATCATTCGTTGTAATAGTATGTCGCGCGTGCGCATTGCGCCGCATGCGCAGAAGTGCCCTTTTTTTGCCTCATCGCTACTCAGCGAACGAATGCAGCTAGCGATCAACTCGGAATGACCCCCTATAATCCTTAATCTGAGTAACCTTTTGGATGCACAGTATGACCACGGGAGCTGAGATGCAGTTGGCCTTGTTTTCTGCATATGAATGATTTGAAGTGGCAATCATTTAATATGCAAATCCAGATTTGTTTTGCCTTCTAAATTATTGCTTCTTTAAAAATACGAATATTTTCACACAAACTCCAGCACCTTCGGTCTTCTCACACCCTATTACATTTACACTCAAACGTTAACCAAATTTACACCAGAACAGAACTGGTTGTGCATCTTTACTTTTTTCCAACCTTGTACAGTAAATGCAGTATTTTAAATAGTCTGTTATGGTCGTCATTTTATATTTCAAATGCAGAAAATACTATGCATCTTTTAGATGTTTTTTTTTTTTAATTCGTTTAATGTTGTCCTCACTGACAATGCCTGCAGCACTTGACTCCTAAATTAATATCTACAATATTCTTCGCAGTCACAGCATTAAATCCCGGCTCAGTGTCATAATCTGAGAACTCTCACAATGTTTATTGACATAAAAAAAATTGAAAATTCTAATTAAATCCACGCTGGATCTTCTTACAAATAAGCAAGCGCTCTAAAGCCTCTTTTGTGCCGCTAAAAATAATACATCTCACGGCGCTGTAGTAATTCCGTTCTATAATGTAACCAGTAATCTCTGCTTATAACTATCTGATGCATTATTCAGATTTTTAATGCATTAATCCTGAAAACATTATTTGAATATCTACAACTGTAATACAATTTTTTTTCCCTGTAAAAGTCTGGTGTACGCTCCAGAGGTCAGAGAATACCGCCGACTTGCCACATTCATCACAGCGTAATGTTTGTTAATGGTTCCATATTTCCCGCTAAGCAATAGTACAGCTTTGAAGTTACCAGTCATGCTGTATATTTTTCATTGACTTTTCGATTGAGACATGTCACATTGATTGATGTAGAATACACGTTGTCCGGTCTGTGCATGATAGATTACCGTATCACAGAAGTGATTTGCAACCCAGTACCAATAAACTATCATATTTAAGTAAGGTTGTACAGTATGAAAGTGCTACTGATAATTCTGAGTAGTACACAGTTGACAATGCGCATAAGATTCGACATCATCAAGTTCAAAGATATTGGACATACACACTGAACGATAACGTCACCGATATAATCAGGGACTGCATCCACCAACACCCAGGCTGTAACTAAAGATATTGGACTTCATTAACAACCCGCAGGAGCACGCAAGGCCATAACTAGATGTGTACCGGTGGTGCCTTGCCTACAGCGCAACTGCACTGAAGGCACACCATCTGGAAGCACCCCCCCATGTACAGCAGTTCTAGTCAGTGAGGTAGTAGTGTATGTTCCGCTGGGTGTCGGCGCCTGTCTCCAGCCGCCACATCTGTAAGGGACAGGGAGCAGTGTGGCAAGCGCCATTTGTTGTTAGACAGTCTCCATGTGGTAATTACGCCTGTCAGACCCGCCAGCACCTCTGCAATGGAGAAGGGAGTGGTTGGAGTGATACTGCAGGCGGCAGCACCGGTAAATGAGCCGCCGCTGCTCCGCCTTTGAGACCCGCCTCCAGCAATGAAGAGGGAGTGGGGGCGCTACTGCAGGCGGCAGCTCCGTTATCTGAGCCGCCGCGCTGGCAATGGAGAGGAACTGGGAGTGCCTGTACATGAGTGACTGCGCCTGGCAATAGAAATAAAGGATAATAATAATAAAGTTACATGATGTTTCCTTCATTATGTTATTAAAGTTTTTTTTTCTTTACAGCTGTTTAAGAGCATTTTTATAAATAAGAAGTTGGCCAATAGGAACAAATTCATACACCTGTATATATTTAAATGGTAAAGGTTGATTGCAACAGACTTATAAGGGCCTGAAGAGCGTGTCGGATCTCACTCTTCCTTTCTTTAAATAGAGAAATTGACCTGATTTTAATTCATGCTATACTGTCCCTATTAAACGCAGCAAACATTTACAAAATGTTCAGGTTTTTACATTTATTCAAGACATGCGCTGTGCAGATAAACAAGTTCAACCACACTCCAAAGGAGTTACTAAAATTGAATTATGAATTATATTGTTTAAGCAAGAGAAAGGGAACATTGGAACAGGCAGACCACAACCAAAAGGGATGCTGACGTAGAACAGTCTGCGTCCCGGGGCACACTAATGTAAGTAACAGGTCATCCTGGGAAAGATCCGTAATGGTAATCTGCAGGAGAAAATAAGAGAAACACAATACACCTAAATATATGAGGAATAAGCAAATAGTTCAAAGCTACAAGAAACTTTCAGGGGTGAAATCAGAAAAACAGGTCTATAAACTGCAGGTCACTATCAGAGGAAGAAAACATAGTGGGTGGAAGGTGTTTAAAAAGAGCTATTTTGCTTGGAAATTCTCCAAAAAGGGAGAACAACGCAAACAACTGAATAGAACAGAAAAAAAAGGAACATTGAGAGTTGTGTGTGCAGAAGACATCCTTGCAATTGCGGATCCGTCACACAAACCCATTGCTGAGCGGTGATTTGTTTGTACCCGTGCAACGCGCCTGCGCAGTTAGTGCCTGATCGCCCGCTGTGCAAAAACGCACAGCGGGCAATCACGTCTGAATTGGCCCCATAATCATCCTCACTGATGTATCTATAATCTGTAGTGAAAATAAAGGAAGAAAAATACACATCAATCTATGGAACATCTATGGGTAATTACTAGGGTCTGGGACTCCAGGTCGACAACAAAAAGGTTGACACACCTTAGGTCGACACCAATTTGTCGACACACCTTAGGTCGACATGGACAAAAGGTCGACGTGGACAAAAGGTCGACAGGAACAAGGTCGACATGGAAAAAGGTCGACATGGGTTTTTTATTTTTTTGGGTGTCGTTTTCTTCGTAGAGTGACCGGGAACCCCAATTAGTGCACCGCGTCCCCTCGCATGGCTCGCTTCGCTCGCCATGCTTCCGGCATGGTGACTTCGCTCCGCTTCGCTCGGCACAGATTACCGTTCCAATCGTAATCCACGTGGATCGTTAAGTATGAAAAGGTTCCAAAAAAGAAAAAAAATTGTGAAAAACACATGTCGACCTTTTTCCATGTCGACCTTGTTCATGTCGACATTTTGTCCATGTCGACCTAAGGTGTGTCGACCAATTGGCATCGACCTAAGGTGTGTCGACCTTTTTGTTGTCGACCTGGAGTCCGGATACCAATTACTAAATGAAAATGGGGTTTTATTTAAAAATAAGAGAAACAAAAACAAAGTTTAGAAAAAAAAAAAGGAAAAATAGTATAAAATAATGAGGGTATAACTTATTACATTAAAATGTGAGCAGCAATCCTTGAAATGCATTCAATCAAAACAATAACTCAATGTCAACTAGACTATAATAATAAACAACACTGAATATTTCTGAAATAAATATGAAAACATGTTTTTTTAGCAGTATGTTTTATTAGAACACTGGATGACAGACATATAGGACAATCAAAGTTACAATGGAAACAAAGTTATGTTTTAACATATATGTTTTAATAAGAATTTTTTTAAAATATACAGTAGATACATTTCAAGTAACCAAAATGTACACAAAAGAGAAGAATATTGCTATGACTGGGTAACATACATTGCCACCTTCACCCACACCAGGCCTGGCCAATTTGTGATGTAAATGTTATGCAGAATACAATATACAGTAATAATATTTCAGGTGTCAAAAGCCAAAGTCTGTTTGGGAAAACCCGCATCACCTACAACATAAAAATAAAATAAAAAATAATGTTTCAAAGAATAATTACTAAAGCTCCTAAATTTGATATTATACTCACTGAGTAGACAGCCAGTGGGAATTTTGCCTTTTCTCAAAGTCGCGAGACAACTGACTTAAAAAGTCGTTGGTCGACCCAAGGAAACCCACACGAAGATTGGTGAATATTTGTGTGTCATCCAAACCTTCTGTACATTCAGCAAATGGAAGAGTTTTTGGTTACAAAAACACTCTTCCAATTGCCGTGGTGGATTGAGTGCCACATGGGTGCAGTCAATCGTTTCCAGAACATTGGGCAACTGTGGATTTTGAAAAAAGACAAATTATGGCTCAGATTTATCAAGCCTCGGAGAGTGATAAATAGCATGGTGCTAAAGTAGCAGTCAGTCAGCTCCTAACTGTCATTTTTCAAACACAGCCTGTGACATGGAAGTTCGGAGTTGATTGGCTGGTACTGTATCACCGGGCTGTTTATCACTCTCCAAAGCTTGATAAATTGGGGCCTTTGTCTCCCTCAATTCAATGTATTTATCTGGAAAGTGACAAGCCTTGGTTGAACAATGAGAAAAAGTGGACTGGGACATACCGGCAACTAGGGGCAAAGAGGTTTGGAATTTGCCTGAGGTACAAATACTGCATGTAAAGCAGCCAGAACTTTTTAAAATCCACTGACTGCATGATTGGTAGGCACCTGTGGTTCATGGTCTGGCTCCAACATATCATACAGTGAATAGATTGCGCTGGTGGATGAGTGATACATTTTTATCACCTCCACCTCTGGAAGACCATCCAGCATATGCCTTATATGAAACTGACATGGACGTATAATTCTGACATGCACTGACTCACCGCAAGGAACAAAACCAACTGCAGTGATTGTAGCTGCTAGCCAGATGCAGTGGCCGTGGTGTAGCGAAAATGTTGATCCCAGGGCCCTGACCAACCACACTGCTCTCACACCTCTAGTTACAGCCCTGGTGCAGTGTCCCCAAATCCACACACACACACCTACACACACACACCTACACACACACACACACACACACACACACACACACACACACACACACACACACACACCCATGACATCACATCACAGAACAGGGATCAAGGGGCAGGAAGCGTGGCCTAATGCCATTGCCTTATGCCCTGGACTGTGGCATTTGTCAAACACCACTAATAATGAGTCCGGGTCCTCTTGTCATATTGCGACACAGCTCCAGTGTATTCACCACAGCCTGTATTCCATAGTGTATTTGGACCCCCATAAAAATTGTCCCTACCTAGGAAAATAAAACAAGCTGGAAGCCCTTGGGCGCCTCACATGACCGAAGCCCACCCCTTCTATTCATAAATATACTGCATCTCACGACAAGATACATTTCAGATATACGGCAGCATGCAGCTTCTATATATAGTGTATTTTCTCTGTCCACTGCAAACTATATGCATAAATATGTATTGCCCTTTTCAGAAAAAAATCCGTCTTACATAACTCATATAAATAACGCATAATTTTTATTTATAGAGCATTTATAGAACATAGGGAGATGTATGAGGACGGTAATTGGGAATGAACAATATGGAAGATAAATCCAGCGCTATAAGACAAGATAAATGGCAGACAGCAATGGTTTAGTAACCTCCAGATGACGTGATGCGGCTCTTTCATATCAGGGTTCCTCGTGTCTTTAATTTCCTTTGCTGATAGAGAGATGAGACCGCTTCATTCTCCTGCAATGACTTTTTTAGATAACCTAATCCAGCCACATCCGGATTCTTTTTTCGGCTGCCTCGTAATTTCCAGCATTACAGATGATTAATATTACAGAGCTCATTGAAAGAAGAAAGAAAAAAAAAGTAATTGTAAAGGGAGCTCTTTGTCTTCTCCTATAAAACACTGCTTGTTCATTTTATTTAAAGGGACACTTGACCCTGCTATAATATTATGAGAGTAGAAGCTGCATATTTAAGTAAAATAAAAAATGTTTTTACTTTTTTGTCATTTTATGGTGTGACATTATAATTGGCAAACGTGACTGTTTCACATGTCATTTAGGAGAAGGGATCGCAATGCAGCTTTCAGGGGCTCAGTACAAGGATCCATTGTATCCCACGGAAATATTATGTTCAGACATTTCTCAAAAGTTAGATATATTGGGGGTCATTCCAAGTTGATCACACGTAGCAACTTTTTGCTGCCCGTGCGATCAACTAGACGCCACCTATGGGGGAGTGTATTTCTGCATAGCAGGGCTGCGATCGCTTGTGCAGCCCTGCTATGAAAAAAAAGCTTCCTGTAAAAGAAGACCAGGGTCAGACTTACTTACCCTGTGCGATCGATCCAGCGATGCAGGTCCCGGAATTGATGTCAGACATCCGCCCTCCAAACACCTGGACACGCCTACGTTGGACTCACCACTCCCAGAAAATGGTGAGTTGCTGCCCGGATCCGCCTTCCTCCTGTCAATCTTCTTGCGGTCGCCGCTGCGACCGCTTTCTTCGCCAACAACGCGCCTGCGCAATTCGGCATGTGCAGTTCCGACCAGATTGCATGGCTGCGAAGAAGCGCAGCATGCGATTGGGTCAGAATGACCCCCGTAGGGCGCAATTCTGAGTTGTGCATTTCATTTTTACTGTACTGTGCATTTATTTATTAAGTTTCACTGTGCATGAGTCGCAGTTGCAATTTCAGGCGCACACAAGCAGAAGTGTATTGAAAATGTATCAGAATTTCCTGGTTGGTGAATGGGAGGTGTTTTATTCAGACCCCAGAGGTGGCCGGTCTCTTGGGTGTGATATGGTAATGTCATGGGAATGTCACTGAAGTGGTTATGCAAAGAGACATTTAATTGCTCACATTGGAAGGTATACACAAAAGGAGAATATGCATTTACCATAGGGCACTTGGGATGTAGTTATGTGACCGGCTTCGTTGGGCTACTTCCCCCGCCGGCAATCTAAAACTTGGGATCATGGCGTCGGTATGGTGACCGGAGGGATCCCAAGCACTGATCACATGAACCCAACCCGGGCACTTACCATAAGTTATGACAATGCAACCACTTTTGGCACCGACTGATGCACCGAGAACAATTGCAGCATTTGGAGATGCTGAAAGTGGGAGTCTCATTTCTTGCCCATTGAGGCACACGGATGTTCACAAGGGAAGGGCTTGTCGCGGTATTAGCATAACAGTGCGACTAGCAAAAGACGCGTGCACAGACGGCACTAACTCAGAATCAGGCCCACAATCTGTTCCATCACATGGGGGGAGAGGTATCAAACCTTGGAGAGAGATAAAGTACCAGCCCATCAGCTTCTACTGTAACTTCCATGTTACCATCTGTGTTTGAAAACAGAAGCTGATTGGTTGGTACTTTATTTCTCTCTGAGGTTTGCCTCATAATGAGTAATTCTAGATATAAAAATATACAATGTCCGACAGCTTCGATTATGAAGGGATGTAGACAAATGGGACCAGTCTTCTAAACTTGTGTTATCAGCCGCTCACCTAGAAGAGGGATGCCAATCCTATTACAGGGGCACAATAACAAAATTAAACATAGGCGGCACTTGAATCACACAGGTTCACACACACATATAATAATTATAATAATAATAATAATGTTAGTGTTGTAAAAACACCATCCACACTATGATAAGCGCTTAAATAACAAGACAATAACAATTATCTATACTAAAAACCATTAACACGGGTCAGTGGCCAAGCATAAATATTATAAAGGTTCCAATACTTTGCTCCTGATTGCATGGAACCGCCTTTTCATCATGCACATGACTTGTGGTGACAAAGTTAAATTGATCCAGACAGTAGAAATTAGTTATAGACCAGAGGAAAAGGCTGAGCTACTGTGTCCTAATTAGGATAATAAATTCAAGGTCTTCAACTCTTACAATAAACATTTTTATACATTAAATCCCATCTATAAACATACAATTGTATCTCAACAAATCAGTACTTCGTGTAGCCATATAGAAATTGTAACTTTTCCAGTCACAATATGAAGCTACAGTAGATACTTTGTTCATTCACTGAAAATCTTACAAAGTTCCAAAAACTAGAAAATAATGGAGAACAGTCTCTCCAAGTTATCATTAATATGTCTCATACAGTACCGTGTCAAGTATAAACTTTATGGATCCAATATACTGTATAAGTATGGTGAGTACGACCCGCTATATATCTTTTATTTTTGTTCCACTAGAAATACATAGTGAAGTGTTTGTTCTGTTTCATTCAATTTTATATTCAATCTTATAGGTGATTTTATGTCACATTTTTTAAATAGAAATCCTGAACCGAACACAAAATCACTAGTCAAAATGAAATCTTAGTAAATGTGTGATATCATGAGTGAAACAGAATGTTGATTTTATTTGATCTCAGCTGATTTAAATTGATCTTAAAATTGAATACAGAATTGAATTTAGTCAACACACCCCTCGGTCTGAGTCCTGCCAACACAGCCGGCAAAACTGTTATTGAACCAACATAGTATCTAGCGTCATATTGTGGTTGGAAAAGTTACAATTTTTTGGCTACACTAACTTTTTAATTGTTGAGATACATTTTAATTTATAGATGGGATTTTAGGAATAAAAATTCTTATTTTAAGGGTTGAAGACCTTGTATTCATTATCCTATTTAGGACACAGCAGCTCAGCCTTTTCCAGCTGTACCCTTATTCCTCCGACGGGTGCTGGGTATAACCTGTTCTTTAAGTGGAAATGAGGAACCCCTAACAGGGTCTCAACGTACTGTGTATTGCAAATAGCATTTGCCTGGTTTGTCTCAATCAATGAATTCCAGCGGCAGATATTAATAAAAAGTGTGTACGATTCCGGTTTAGGATAGTGGTGATGTCACTCTCACCTGTGAGTCTCTCAGTATAGCCCAGCCAGTCTCCACACAATGACAGTATGGGTTATGAATTCAGTGTATGGACTTGTTAATGGTATCTCCGTTAGGGTAAGTATCAACGCTTTGGGCTGTTAGAGGAATTTCTCACCACAGGCAGCCTGAATGCAAGTGCTGCTCTGTACATTTATTTATTATTTACTTATTAACAGTTTCTTATATAGCACAGCAAATTCTGTTGCGCTTTACAATTGGAAATAACAATGATAACAAACTGGGTAATAACAAACAGAGGTAGGAAGGCCCTGCTCGCAAGCTTACAATCTATAGGGAAATAGGCATTGATACAGAATATCTATTGCATAGTTGTTCGCCAGATTGCAAAGGTTCTAGGTGGGCTGTATGATATGGTCACACAGCAATGATGAACCGGGTTCGAGAGGAAGGGAAAGTGATGAATGAGAAGACATGTGAGGATATGTGTGGACTGTGCAGAGGTGATGCAATTTGATAGGAAGGTTTATGAAAGTTATGTGGGCGGTTCTGGAATTTGATACGCTTGCCTGAAGAGGTGAGTGTTTTCAGGGAACGCTTGAAGGTTTGGAGACTAGAGGAGAGTCTTATTGTGCATGGTAGGGCATTCTGGGATTACATTACACCGGAATGACCCCATGATTAGCCTGGCAGAAGCAACAACGTGAACAAGGATCGGAGACGGGCCAGCGGGCGCTGGGAATCGCTGGCAGGAAACTCCGTCTGACAAGGCCACTGTCCCACAAGATATCTTCAGTATCTTTAACGCGTTTCTCCGCACAACATGTGGCTTTTCCAAGAAGCAGAAGTCCTGATGTAGCAAAACAAAGGGCAGAATATACAGTATAGCTCAATCGCAGTCAGTCACCTGTAGTCCTACTTGGTATTTATTTCCCGGTTAGCAGATGGAAACCTCACTTACTCTTTTCTCAGCAAACATCTTCAGGTTTGAGTCTCTTTTCAACACATTTGTAGGGATTGCTGCTCCTCACTCATCAGAGAACTCAGATCCATCAAAGTATACCTGTAACAGGTAACCGCGCAATGCACGCCTGCCCAACTGTAATATGCTTACTCATATATAAGCAGCGTTTCACTATGGGTGTGGTGTGAAAAGTCAACGTTCAAACTTGCGACATTCAGTCAACACCAGACTGCCTACAGGTTCTGAATGTTGATGGTCAGAATGTCAACATGTACATAAGGTTAGCAAGGAATTTCGCAAATTTCGAAATTATTAAAACGTTGATATGTTCTAATGTCAACATTTAACATGAATGTCGACATACAGTTTTTGCGTATTTTAGCCAAACCACCAACTCTACACATAACCCTAAAAATAACACAAACAGTAATGTTCTGCCCACGTCAACATTTTGACCGTATCCCTCACTATGTTTTTGTATTGTTCCAGCGTAACTATAACTGTGTGACCTTTCCTCGCAGGCAGCATCATATGCAATATTGATCGCACAATTGATTTTTACCCATAGTCCCATCTCTACAGAGAAACCATAATAAATACATCTTATGCCCTCAGCCTTACTTTGACCGCAACCTCAGACTATTTATATTACACGGGCCCTCATTCCGAGTTGTTCGCTCATTATTTTTCTTCGCAACGCAGCGATTTTCCGCAAACTGCGCATGCGCAATGTTCGCACCGCGGCTGCGCCAAGTAAATTTGCTAAGAAGTTTGGTATTTTACTCACGGCTTAACAAAGTTTTTTCTTCGTTCTGGTGATCGGAGTGTGATTGACAGGAAGTGGGTGTTTCTGGGCGGAAACTGGCCGTTTTATGGGAGTGTGTGAAAAAACGCTGGCGTTTTCGGGAAAAACGCGGGAGTGGCTGAAGAAACGGGGGAGTGTCTGGGCGAACGCTGGGTGTGTTTGTGACGTCAAACCAGGAACGAAAAGGACTGAACTGATCGCAGTGGCAGAGTAAGTCACGAGCTACTCGGAAACTGCAAAGAAATTTCTGATCGCTATTCTATTCGCAATTCTGCTAATCTTTCGTTCGCAATTCTGCAAAGCTTAGATTCACTCCCAGTAGGCGGCGGCTTAGTGTGTGCAAAGCTGCTAAAAGCAGCTAGCGAGCGAACAACTCGGAATGAGGGCCACGGTCAGCACTTTTAGCGGAATACGGGTTAAAAAGAAAAAAAAAAACCAAAAGAAATGATGTAGGAAACAGTTATTAGAAATTGGCCTTCTGGGCAGGAGAGATAGGGAGTTGAGAAGCTGTTAAATACTATCCCTTGCAGGCAGAGACTACAGATTTATATAGCACAGACATAATGTTTTCTTCCTTTTTTCCCCAAGAAGTAATTGTTACTTTTCTGTCATTACTTATAGCTCATGAGAGCACAAAAATCTCATTGGAACACATTTATTTCCGCACTGGCAGAGCCAGCACAAAGGAGCCTGGAGCCTCATGTGTGTTTTACTGCTGGGTGAATGTTTGAAGTGTGCATCAACTAACTTTCTCATGTTCTCACCCCGCTCAATTACCAGCTGTAATTTGTTAGTGGGAATAACAATACGAGCCGCCGACACAAGAGCAAAGTCCCAGCTCATTTCTGTTTTATTTTCATTTTATGTTCTCTCGTTTCAGATATATGTGAACATTCATTCCTGATGCAAATCCAAATGACGATGTAAATGTTTCATCATGCAATAAGGTTATAAATACTGACCAAAGGGGGCAAAGAGATTTTGCTGTATGGCCAACCTACTTATGGTATGTTCCAACAAAGAGCGACCAATCAAGCACAAGGTAGAGACTGAAACAATACAGCACTGTATGTCTGATTGGTTGTTTTGGTTATAATGCACCATTTCGCTATACAGGTTGAGTATCCCTTATCCAAAATGCTTGGGACCAGAGGTATTTTGGATATGGGATTTTTCCGTATTTTGGAATAATTGCATACCATAATGAGATATCATGGTGATGGGACCTAAGTCTAAGCACATAATGCATTTATGTTAAATATACACCTTATACACACAGCCTGAAGGTCATTTTAGCCAATAGTTGTTATAACTTTGTGCATTAAACAAAGTGTGTCTACATTCACACAATTCATTTATGTTTCATATACACCTTATACACACAGCCTGAAGGTCATTTAATACAATAATTTTAATAACTTTGTGTATTAAACAAAGTTTGTGTACATTGAGCCATCAAAAAACAAAGGTTTCACTATCTCACTCTCACTCAAAAAAGTCTGTATTTCGGAATATTCCGTATTTCAGAATATTTGGATATGGGATACTCAACCTGTACTAGTAAATACCCCTTATTGATTTGCAAAACAGGACACATTACGATCCCGTTACGGATGGTGTAATGGTTAGCATTACTGCCTCACAGCACTGAGGTCATGAGTTCGATTCCCACCATGGCCCTAACTGTGTGGAGTTTGTATATTCTCCCCGTACTTGTGTGGGTTTCCTCCGGGTACTCCGGTTACCTCCCACAATCCAAAAATATACTGGTAGGTTATTTGGCTCCCGACAAACATTAACCCTAGTGTGAATTAGAGATGAGCGGGTTCGGTTTCTCTGAATCCGAACCCGCCAGAACTTCATGTTTTTTTTCACGGGTCCGAGCGACTCGGATCTTCCCGCCTTGCTCGGTTAACCCGAGCGCGCCCGAACGTCATCATGACGCTGTCGGATTCTCGCGAGGCTCGGATTCTATCGCGAGACTCGGATTCTATATAAGGAGCCGCGCGTCGCCGCCATTTTCACACGTGCATTGAGATTGATAGGGAGAGGACGTGGCTGGCGTCCTCTCCGTTTAGAATAGATTAGAGAGACACTTGATTTACTAATTTTGGGGAGCATTAGGAGTACTCAGTACAGTGCAGAGTTTTGCTGATAGTGACCACCAGTTTTATTTATAATCCGTTCTCTGCCTGAAAAAAGCGATACACAGCACACAGTGACTCAGTCACATACCATATCTGTGTGCACTGCTCAGGCTCAGGCCAGTGTGCTGCATCATCTATTATCTATATATAATATTATATATATCTGTCTGACTGCTCAGCTCACACAGCTTATAATTGTGGGGGAGACTGGGGAGCACTACTGCAGTGCCAGTTATAGGTTATAGCAGGAGCCAGGAGTACATAATATATTATATAGTGAGTGACCACCAGACACACAGTGCAGTTTATTTAATATATCCGTTCTCTGCCTGAAAAAAGCGATACACACAGTGACTCAGTCAGTCACATACCATATCTGTGTGCACTGCTCAGGCTCAGGCCAGTGTGCTGCATCATCTATATATATTATATATCTGTCTGACTGCTCAGCTCACACAGCTTATAATTGTGGGGGAGACTGGGGAGCACTACTGCAGTGCCAGTTATAGGTTATAGCAGGAGCCAGGAGTACATAATATTATATTAAAATTAAACAGTGCACACTTTTGCTGCAGGAGTGCCACTGCCAGTGTGACTAGTGACCAGTGACCTGACCACCAGTATATATAATATTAGTAGTATACTATCTCTTTATCAACCAGTCTATATTAGCAGCAGACACAGTACAGTGCGGTAGTTCACGGCTGTGGCTACCTCTGTGTCGGCACTCGGCAGCCCGTCCATAATTGTATATACCACCTAACCGTGGTTTTTTTTTCTTTCTTTATACATACATACTAGTTACGAGTATACTATCTCTTTATCAACCAGTCTATATTAGCAGCAGACACAGTACAGTGCGGTAGTTCACGGCTGTGGCTACCTCTGTGTCGGCACTCGGCAGCCCGTCCATAATTGTATATACCACCTAACCGTGGTTTTTTTTTCTTTCTTTATACATACATACTAGTTACGAGTATACTATCTCTTTATCAACCAGTCTATATATTAGCAGCAGACACAGTACAGTGCGGTAGTTCATGGCTGTGGCTACCTCTGTGTCGGCACTCGGCAGCCCGTCCATAATTGTATATACCACCTAACCGTGGTTTTTTTTTCTTTCTTTATACATACATACTAGTTACGAGTATACTATCTCTTTATCAACCAGTCTATATATTAGCAGCAGACACAGTACAGTGCGGTAGTTCACGGCTGTGGCTACCTCTGTGTCGGCACTCGGCAGCCCGTCCATAATTGTATATACCACCTAACCGTGGTTTTTTTTTCTTTCTTTATACATACATACTAGTTACGAGTATACTATCTCTTTATCAACCAGTCTATATATTAGCAGCAGACACAGTACAGTGCGGTAGTTCACGGCTGTGGCTACCTCTGTGTCGGCACTCGGCAGCCCGTCCATAATTGTATATACCACCTAACCGTGGTTTTTTTTTCTTTCTTTATACATACATACTAGTTACGAGTATACTATCTCTTTATCAACCAGTCTATATATTAGCAGCAGACACAGTACAGTGCGGTAGTTCACGGCTGTGGCTACCTCTGTGTCGGCACTCGGCAGCCCGTCCATAATTGTATATACCACCTAACCGTGGTTTTTTTTTCTTTCTTTATACATACATACTAGTTACGAGTATACTATCTCTTTATCAACCAGTCTATATATTAGCAGCAGACACAGTACAGTGCGGTAGTTCACGGCTGTGGCTACCTCTGTGTCGGCACTCGGCAGCCCGTCCATAATTGTATATACCACCTAACCGTGGTTTTTTTTTCTTTCTTTATACATACATACTAGTTACGAGTATACTATCTCTTTATCAACCAGTCTATATATTAGCAGCAGACACAGTACAGTGCGGTAGTTCACGGCTGTGGCTACCTCTGTGTCGGCACTCGGCAGCCCGTCCATAATTGTATATACCACCTAACCGTGGTTTTTTTTTCTTTCTTTATACATACATACTAGTTACGAGTATACTATCTCTTTATCAACCAGTCTATATATTAGCAGCAGACACAGTACAGTGCGGTAGTTCACGGCTGTGGCTACCTCTGTGTCGGCACTCGGCAGCCCGTCCATAATTGTATATACCACCTAACCGTGGTTTTTTTTTCTTTCTTTATACATACATACTAGTTACGAGTATACTATCTCTTTATCAACCAGTCTATATATTAGCAGCAGACACAGTACAGTGCGGTAGTTCACGGCTGTGGCTACCTCTGTGTCGGCACTCGGCAGCCCGTCCATAATTGTATATACCACCTAACCGTGGTTTTTTTTTCTTTCTTTATACATACATACTAGTTACGAGTATACTATCTCTTTATCAACCAGTCTATATTAGCAGCAGACACAGTACAGTGCGGTAGTTCACGGCTGTGGCTACCTCTGTGTCGGCACTCGGCAGCCCGTCCATAATTGTATATACCACCTAACCGTGGTTTTTTTTTCTTTCTTTATACATACATACTAGTTACGAGTATACTATCTCTTTATCAACCAGTCTATATATTAGCAGCAGACACAGTACAGTGCGGTAGTTCACGGCTGTGGCTACCTCTGTGTCGGCACTCGGCAGCCCGTCCATAATTGTATATACCACCTAACCGTGGTTTTTTTTCCTTTCTTTATACATACATACTAGTTACGAGTATACTATCTCTTTATCAACCAGTCTATATATTAGCAGCAGACACAGTACAGTGCGGTAGTTCACGGCTGTGGCTACCTCTGTGTCGGCACTCGGCAGCCCGTCCATAATTGTATACTAGTATCCAATCCATCCATCTCCATTGTTTACCTGAGGTGCCTTTTAGTTGTGCCTATTAAAATATGGAGAACAAAAATGTTGAGGTTCCAAAATTAGGGAAAGATCAAGATCCACTTCCACCTCGTGCTGAAGCTGCTGCCACTAGTCATGGCCGAGACGATGAAATGCCAGCAACGTCGTCTGCCAAGGCCGATGCCCAATGTCATAGTACAGAGCATGTCAAATCCAAAACACCAAATATCAGTAAAAAAAGGACTCCAAAACCTAAAATAAAATTGTCGGAGGAGAAGCGTAAACTTGCCAATATGCCATTTACCACACGGAGTGGCAAGGAACGGCTGAGGCCCTGGCCTATGTTCATGGCTAGTGGTTCAGCTTCACATGAGGATGGAAGCACTCAGCCTCTCGCTAGAAAAATGAAAAGACTCAAGCTGGCAAAAGCAGCACAGCAAAGAACTGTGCATTCTTCGAAATCCCAAATCCACAAGGAGAGTCCAATTGTGTCGGTTGCGATGCCTGACCTTCCCAACACTGGACGTGAAGAGCATGCGCCTTCCACCATTTGCACGCCCCCTGCAAGTGCTGGAAGGAGCACCCGCAGTCCAGTTCCTGATAGTCAGATTGAAGATGTCAGTGTTGAAGTACACCAGGATGAGGAGGATATGGGTGTTGCTGGCGCTGGGGAGGAAATTGACCAGGAGGATTCTGATGGTGAGGTGGTTTGTTTAAGTCAGGCACCCGGGGAGACACCTGTTGTCCGTGGGAGGAATATGGCCGTTGACATGCCAGGTGAAAATACCAAAAAAATCAGCTCTTCGGTGTGGAGGTATTTCACCAGAAATGCGGACAACAGGTGTCAAGCCGTGTGTTCCCTTTGTCAAGCTGTAATAAGTAGGGGTAAGGACGTTAACCACCTTGGAACATCCTCCCTTATACGTCACCTGCAGCGCATTCATAATAAGTCAGTGACAAGTTCAAAAACTTTGGGTGACAGCGGAAGCAGTCCACTGACCAGTAAATCCCTTCCTCTTGTAACCAAGCTCACGCAAACCACCCCACCAACTCCCTCAGTGTCAATTTCCTCCTTCCCCAGGAATGCCAATAGTCCTGCAGGCCATGTCACTGGCAATTCTGACGAGTCCTCTCCTGCCTGGGATTCCTCCGATGCATCCTTGCGTGTAACGCCTACTGCTGCTGGCGCTGCTGTTGTTGCCGCTGGGAGTCGATGGTCATCCCAGAGGGGAAGTCGTAAGCCCACTTGTACTACTTCCAGTAAGCAATTGACTGTTCAACAGTCCTTTGCGAGGAAGATGAAATATCACAGCAGTCATCCTACTGCAAAGCGGATAACTGAGTCCTTGACAACTATGTTGGTGTTAGACGTGCGTCCGGTATCCGCCGTTAGTTCACAGGGAACTAGACAATTTATTGAGGCAGTGTGCCCCCGTTACCAAATACCATCTAGGTTCCACTTCTCTAGGCAGGCGATACCGAGAATGTACACGGACGTCAGAAAAAGACTCACCAGTGTCCTAAAAAATGCAGTTGTACCCAATGTCCACTTAACCACGGACATGTGGACAAGTGGAGCAGGGCAGGGTCAGGACTATATGACTGTGACAGCCCACTGGGTAGATGTATTGACTCCCGCCGCAAGAACAGCAGCGGCGGCACCAGTAGCAGCATCTCGCAAACGCCAACTCTTTCCTAGGCAGGCTACGCTTTGTATCACCGCTTTCCAGAATACGCACACAGCTGAAAACCTCTTACGGCAACTGAGGAAGATCATCGCGGAATGGCTTACCCCAATTGGACTCTCCTGTGGATTTGTGGCATCGGACAACGCCAGCAATATTGTGTGTGCATTAAATATGGGCAAATTCCAGCACGTCCCATGTTTTGCACATACCTTGAATTTGGTGGTGCAGAATTTTTTAAAAAACGACAGGGGCGTGCAAGAGATGCTGTCGGTGGCCAGAAAAATTGCGGGACACTTTCGGCGTACAGGCACCACGTACAGAAGACTGGAGCACCACCAAAAACTACTGAACCTGCCCTGCCATCATCTGAAGCAAGAAGTGGTAACGAGGTGGAATTCAACCCTCTATATGCTTCAGAGGTTGGAGGAGCAGCAAAAGGCCATTCAAGCCTATACAATTGAGCACGATATAGTAGGTGGAATGCACCTGTCTCAAGTGCAGTGGAGAATGATTTCAACGTTGTGCAAGGTTCTGATGCCCTTTGAACTTGCCACACGTGAAGTCAGTTCAGACACTGCCAGCCTGAGTCAGGTCATTCCCCTCATCAGGCTTTTGCAGAAGAAGCTGGAGGCATTGAAGAAGGAGCTAAAAGGGAGCGATTCCGCTAGGCATGTGGGACTTGTGGATGCAGCCCTTAATTCGCTTAACAAGGATTCACGGGTGGTCAATCTGTTGAAATCAGAGCACTACATTTTGGCCACCGTGCTCGATCCTAGATTTAAAGCCTACCTTGGATCTCTCTTTCCGGCAGACACAGGTCTGCTGGGGTTGAAAGACCTGCTGGTGACAAAATTGTCAAGTCAAGCGGAACGCGACCTGTCAACATCTCCTCCTTCACATTCTCCCGCAACTGGGGGTGCGAGGAAAAGGCTCAGAATTCCGAGCCCACCCGCTGGCGGTGATGCAGGGCAGTCTGGAGCGACTGCTGATGCTGACATCTGGTCCGGACTGAAGGACCTGACAACGATTACGGACATGTCGTCTACTGTCACTGCATATGATTCTCTCAACATTGATAGAATGGTGGAGGATTATATGAGTGACCGCATCCAAGTAGGCACGTCACACAGTCCGTACTTATACTGGCAGGAAAAAGAGGCAATTTGGAGGCCCTTGCACAAACTGGCTTTATTCTACCTAAGTTGCCCTCCCACAAGTGTGTACTCCGAAAGAGTGTTTAGTGCCGCCGCTCACCTTGTCAGCAATCGGCGTACGAGGTTACATCCAGAAAATGTGGAGAAGATGATGTTCATTAAAATGAATTATAATCAATTCCTCCGCGGAGACATTGACCAGCAGCAATTGCCTCCACAAAGTACACAGGGAGCTGAGATGGTGGATTCCAGTGGGGACGAATTGATAATCTGTGAGGAGGGGGATGTACACGGTGATATATCGGAGGGTGAAGATGAGGTGGACATCTTGCCTCTGTAGAGCCAGTTTGTGCAAGGAGAGATTAATTGCTTCTTTTTTGGGGGGGGTCCAAACCAACCCGTCATATCAGTCACAGTCGTGTGGCAGACCCTGTCACTGAAATGATGGGTTGGTTAAAGTGTGCATGTCCTGTTTTGTTTATACAACATAAGGGTGGGTGGGAGGGCCCAAGGACAATTCCATCTTGCACCTCTTTTTTCTTTTCTTTTTCTTTGCATCATGTGCTGATTGGGGAGGGTTTTTTGGAAGGGACATCCTGCGTGACACTGCAGTGCCACTCCTAGATGGGCCCGGTGTTTGTGTCGGCCACTAGGGTCGCTAATCTTACTCACACAGTCAGCTACCTCATTGCGCCTCTTTTTTTCTTTGCGTCATGTGCTGTTTGGGGAGGGTTTTTTGGAAGGGACATCCTGCGTGACACTGCAGTGCCACTCCTAGATGGGCCCGGTGTTTGTGTCGGCCACTAGGGTCGCTAATCTTACTCACACAGCTACCTCATTGCGCCTCTTTTTTTCTTTGCGTCATGTGCTGTTTGGGGAGGGTTTTTTGGAAGGGACATCCTGCGTGACACTGCAGTGCCACTCCTAGATGGGCCCGGTGTTTGTGTCGGCCACTAGGGTCGCTTATCTTACTCACACAGCGACCTCGGTGCAAATTTTAGGACTAAAAATAATATTGGGAGGTGTGAGGTATTCAGAATAGACTGAAAATGAGTGTAAATTATGGTTTTTGAGGTTAATAATACTTTGGGATCAAAATGACCCCCAAATTCTATGATTTAAGCTGTTTTTTAGTGTTTTTTTAAAAAAAACACCCGAATCCAAAACACACCCGAATCCGACAAAAAAAATTCGGTGAGGTTTTGCCAAAACGCGTTCGAACCCAAAACACGGCCGCGGAACCGAACCCAAAACCAAAACACAAAACCCGAAAAATTTCAGGCGCTCATCTCTAGTGTGAATATGTGTGTGTGTGTGTACATGTGATAGGGAATATAGATTGTAAGCTCCACTGGGGCAGGGACTGATGTGAATGGACAAATATTCTCTGTAAAGTGCTGTGGAATATGTATGCGCTATATAAATAACTGGTAATAAATAAATATCTGTGTGCAATATACAGATGCATGTGTCTCTGCTCATCCTACAAGCTAATCGAGGCAAACACAACTCGCTTGCAAAAATGAGTTTGCCCCTGGGGGTGCACGTGCACTGATGTGATTGCATGGTGCATATGCTCCTGTGAACGGCAGCTTGTAGGGGCAAGATCAACATGGTCACACAGTGGCAAATGCAGGATTTCTTTTTTGTCATAATTCTAGCCACTTGCCAAGAGAAGGGTGTTTCCAGGCAACTGGAATCCCCCCTTGCGTTTGCCTATGTCACATCCATATACACACACATGAATAATTTGTTGAAACGTGTGTGCAGTGTTGGCGCTAGTATGATAGAGTAGTAGTACACACCAGCGGAACTTCCAAATCACAAGGCAGCTGAATACTTAATGAGCGGAGCAGTTTATGTAGCAGTTATGCGAATGTACAGCCGTACTCACAGTTATGACTGTCACAGACTCCCAGCGTGGAACAGAGCTTCAGCGGAGCATACCGCCACTATTCAGTGATTGTATGGAGGTAGCTGTGCAGGGTGCAAGTGGCAAACAGTGGCACAAGAGAGAGGGGGGAGAGGGCACTAATTACCCGGGCCCAGGTTCCCACACCTTACCTGGCAGCAGCAGCTGTAGCTTTCTTTTCAGATCAGCACACTATGCTGTGTATTGGGCTGCAGTGTGGCCAGGGAAGTGCTTAAAATACAATTTCTACTGTATTTTTTTCTAAGGGTGAATGGCCACGCCTCCTGTCATTAGGCCATGCCCCCTGAAATGTACTTGGGGTCCAGCCAGGCTCTCTACTTTAGTATGGAAAGCCTTTGCCAATCATAGTGTAACTTTTCTGAAGTTCAGCTAACATTATTGAGGAAAGCGGAGACAGCATTTGTAGTAGATTCCTAGTTTTGCATCACTTGGCATTTCCAGCATTATCACTGCAATGCTGAAGCTCATTTTCATTTGTCTGGCTATGTTAACAAGCAGAATTTTCATTTCTGGGTGGAGAACAATCCTCATCAGCTTCATGAGAGACCTCTACACAGCCAACGGGGCCACCTGACAGCTGAGGTCTACAAACATCAACCAAGAACCATTAACGAACTGAAGGCTGCTATACTGTACGCCAAGTAACGACAATATCATATTCAAGGTCAACTAGCATTTTCCTGCACCAGGCCTTTTTTGTGAACCTTTAAAATCTGGGATTTTTTTTTTCTCACCCTGTATTTACACTACAGTGGGGTTTAAGACAAGGGGGGGAAGTGATGAGGATGGGCAATTTCATTATAATCTATCTTGTCTCATCCACTTGCAGTGGCAAACGCAGGATTTGCATGGGGTTTTTTTTCCTCCAGAACTGGGTGGAGCCAATCACGGGGGCGGGGACTGAGGTGACCCAGTATATGCTGGGTCCGTAAAACTAGTGTGTCTGTGTGTGTGTGTGTGTGTGTGTGTGTATATATATATATATATATATATATACACACATATATATACTGTATATAGACCTATATATATATATATATATATATATATATATACTGTATATAGACCTATATATATATATATATATATATATATAAGTATAGATAAGAAGCTGCGCATTCAAACACACTTTCCTTAAATATATTCGTCCATTATTAATGTCCTGTGTCCCGTTATTTCTGATGTACGCTGCCGCTTCCTCCGTTGTGAATCAGAGCCACTGATTCCAAAAGGCATGTAATGAAAGAAAGGTGGAGGGCGCAGGTATAAGTAAAGCGGTTTACAATTCCATTTATTAAGAAACAATGCTCACATACATCTCAGCTTTAATTGGTGAACTCAATCCTCCATACAATGGCCAAATCTTGGAACCGCTTACTCCCGTACTCGCTCGTACGTTAGGTCTCAAGAATCGCGGGTGCCGCTCGTTGTTTCACCGGGACCCAGACACAGTTCCAGCAGTACACTCTCGCTCCACAGGCCACGCCAAACACGTTTCGTCGATGGACTCCGTCAGGGGGTGTGGCTATGGTCCGTCTCACCATTAATTTATACCTCCTCAAACACCTGAACTTCATTATCAATTTAGCTAGTACAATCTACATGGATTTAAAACATTACAGCTCTCGCATCTATTACAACTATATCGATATATATATATATATATATATATACATATCTACACATATATATACTGTATATAGACCTATATATATATATATATATATATACATACATATACACATATACATAGCATATTAAACATGCATACATACTGTGTATATATATATATATATATATATATATATATACATACATACAGTACACATCTATATATACACATGTATATATATATATCATATGTGTGTGTTTATATGTATGTATATAACATACAGGTGTATATATGTATGCACATGGATATATATGTACTATAATTAAAATAAACTTTTATTAAGCACTTACAAGTGCCACCAGGAAGACAGCAGGCTGCAGAGGATGCTAGACAGCCATTAATAATACTCATGCAGCTAAAAAAAAAATATATATATATATATATATATATTATTATTATTTTTTCGGTGGAGGGGAGGTTTCTGGGTGCTCGGAAACCCCCCCCCCCTTCGTGCGCCACTGACTTGAAAGAACAGATCAAAACTATCAAACCAAAGACCAGGAATAATCAGGCAGAAAAAAAAATGTGAAGAGTCACCACTGTTCCACAATAATGTAGGTGCAGAATTCCAGAGTGTATGGAGGTTACAGCCTATGAGCAACATTCAGAATTACTGATGCATTCAGGTAAACTGAGAACTTTATACCACATTGGTAGATTGCACACCGGCCCCCTCCACTTATAAGATGCCACTGGTTAATGTGTTTTATTTGTTCTATTTATTAACAGCGCTTCATGTAGAAAGATAATATTTAGTCACTCACATCAGTCCCTGCCCCAGTGGAACTTCCACTCCACAGTACACTGCCTATCACACGGACACACATACACAAGGATTAAGTAATCTACCAGTAAGTTCTTCGATTATTTTAGGAAAACCACATCTTGAGGAAACACACACAAATATGGGGAGAACATCTAAACTCTACACAGATAGCTCCCTATTTGGAATTAAAGCCATGACCTAGTGACATGTCGACCATTCAGTCACCACGCTGTCCACGTTTTATGCAAGATCATTAGTTGACCATGAAGCCGTACGGTGCTGAAGAATTTTGTGATGACGTATTATAGAAACTATAATAGGAAATATTGCTTGTAGGAAGTATCTGAGTGATGCACTGGTTCTCGTATAATTCATAGGTCACATGAATACTGACCCAGTGCACAATAAGGGTGTTCTCTCCAGTGACAGAAGGTGACAAGTGCACAGTAAAAGACATCAGCTGCTGATAGATACACTTTACAGCGAAGATGATTGTTTAAACTGTTCCACTAAATATTCATCCCATTGTGTGTCTGGCCTCCAGCATTCTATTGATATGACCTACTGGCACTGGCGTGCGCAGCACATTTTATTATGGGGTGCACAGTCGGAGGGGTGTGTCTAGCACCGCCTTTTGGGCGTGTCTAGCACCATCTATTGATGGTCAACGTATATAAAATATCCACCTTTGTACCAATACTAATAAAGCAGATACATTGTCAGATGTTGTGGTGTGCACCAAACAAACACCCCTGATGGCACTCACTGCAATTACAGTGCTCCTACTCAGCCTGGTCTGGCTCCCCCTCTCTTTCCCCTGCAAGCTGCTGCAGCTTACTTACAAGTCAGTCACTCACTGCAATGACAGTCGCAGACTAGTACTGCTGCTGCTGGAAAAATGAGTGACGTGCCAATGCTGCTGCCGACCGCCTGCCAGTATTGAATTTGTCTTCCTAAGAGGAACGCTGGCTGCATGCTGATCCTCATCAGTGACAGATGGCATAGCATAGAAGGAGAGAGGTGGGCATGTGGCGGGTGTGACGGGTGGGCATGCGAGCAGCATGACGTAATCACATCACATCACTCTGTTTTTGTACATGGAGGTGGAGCTGGGAATTTGAAAGCCGGTGGCAGTGGCACCCTTGATTAACCCAGGCGTCCGGTCGGTAATGAGGTCCTGACAGGGTGCAGCGCAGAGGGGACAGTAATCAGCCTGCTCGGCGATCGCTGCATCAGGCATGTGAGATCGGGGTGCCAGACATTAGGGGGTGCCTGTGCGCACCAGGCACCCCCCCCTGCGCACACCTATGCCTAATGGTGACCTATTGGTTACAATACGTACTAGTGGAATGCCCTTATCCAGGCTTGCAGTTTTATTGTTAACAGCTGTAATAACTGATTGACAGGCAGAGGCGGTCGCTGGGCGGGAGGGGGCTGGTCCGGCCAACGCAGGCATGGCCGGACCATTGGGGGGGGGGGGGGGGGGGGGGGTGGGCCACGGCAGCTGTGTGACATCACACGCAGCCGCTGCGACCCGGGCAGCGAGAAGGTTTTCCCGGCCAGCCGCAGGAGTTGCGCTGGCCGAGAGTTAATCCTGAAATGCAAAAGCATTACCACTGTACGATGCTTTTGCATTTCTGCGCGGGAAGGGAGGCGGCACTGACATGCGGGGCGGGCTAGTCCTGTGCTGGGCGTCCCCCCGCATGTCTGAGTGCATAAATTTAGCACAGCTACGATCAACTCGGAATGACCCCCCCTGGTGTATTTTCTACAGTGCTTTGCTGTTATTAATCTGGTAAATTATAATGCATAGACTAGCACTATTTACTACATATACGTATATTTATCCAGGGGCCCATACAAATTAATTTATTCATTTAAACTAGTACAAAATGCTCTGCTCCCAAACTTCCCACTTAGGGCCTGGGAAGTTCAGGTGCAGACTATTTTCTACCAGGTGGTAGGGGGTCAATTTGGAAGGGAAGCCCCCGTGTGAAAATTCCACATCCCTGTATAAAATGTTTTATTTCTCTGGAGGTTGTTCCTTTCTCCCATCGCCGAATACTGCAATGATATAATAATACGGTAATAATACAGTACAACTGTTGCTGTGTGGTTATTAAATAGCGGTATGGAGTATGTAACGTCACCTGTGCAGCTCTGGGGAAAGGAAAATACATCTCAATCCTATCTCCCCAGAGACATGACAAAGTGAGCAGAGACCAAACCATGTGAAAAGGTTAATACCCAAAGCACCCGCCTGCAGACTGGAAATGTCACTTCTCAGGCCTGACAGCATGACACCGCGCCTCGGCCTCGCCGTTCTCCCGCCGCTGTCTTGTCATGCTACTTTGCTCCTGTTTTCAAATGTTCTGCCAGATTTTGGTAAATAGGATCTGATTAATCAGATTTACCACACCTCATTCTGCCGAGACGCTGCGCTGAAATGTAACCTGACTTTTTCGCTAATAGATGATCGCCTTGATAACAGATGACATTTTAATCATGGTGCGCTGATGATAGATTGCTTGCCCATTTAATTGAATTGTTATTTGATAGCATATTGTCTTTGGGGGTGTGCGTGCCTTGGATCCACAAGAGGAAGACGCACTGTAGGGCACTATCATCTGTTTATTTATTATTTTTCCTCAGCCTGTCATTGGGTTATTGCTGGGAAAGAGACGACAGCATGGTATTAAACGCCTGTGGTAGTGTCAGGTTGGAGCGATATTGCTGCAGCTCAGAGAGGTCAGTGATACCAGGAATCCAGGTTTTGCTTTGCTGAAGAATGAAGTTCACGGGAGCATATGTGAAAGGATAATTTAGTGGGTACTGCACAGTGGGTAGCGTAATCTGTGTATAAGTATTTGGTGGGCACAGAAATAAAAGGCTATCTAACATGGTTATTGGCCAATTTACAGGCACCCTGCTAGGTAAAGGAAACTTCCCCACATATAGTGTATGATTACCAGGGACGTGCGGTGAGGTAAATGGCTCAGGAGGCACTGGCTAGCACCAGAGCCAGATTTACACACAACCCGCGGGACGTAATGGAGTCTGAGATCCCTGGATGTTGTGGGGTGCCGGACGATCTAAAGCCGTACTGCTTTCTGCTTGTATAAAGCTGTTCTGAACCTGCCTGCATTGTGCTTTACTGCCCCCTGCCTGCATCAACCTGTACTGCCCCCTGCCTGCATCAACCTGTACTGCACCCTGCCTGCATAATGCTGTGCTGCACCCTGCCTGCATAATGCTGTACTGCACCCTGCCTGCATAATCCTGTACTGCACCCTGCCTGCATAATGCTGTACTGCACCCTGCCTGCATAATGCTGTGCTGCACCCTGCCTGCATAATGCTGTGCTGCACCCTGCCTGTATAATGCTGTACTGCACCCTGCCTGCATAATCCTGTACTGCACCCTGCCTGCATAATGCTGTACTGCACCCTGCCTGTGTAATGCTGTACTGCACCATGCCTGCATAATGTTGTACTGCACCCGGTCTACATAAATCTATACTGTATCTGTCTGCATAATGCTATAGTGCACCCTGTCTGCATAATGCTGTACTGCACCCTGCCTGCATAATGCTGTGCCGCACCCTGCCTGCTTAATGCTGTACTGCACCCTGCCTGCATAATGCTGTGCTGCACCCTGCCTGCATAATGCTGTACTGCACCCTGCCTGCATCAACCTGCACTGCACCCTGCCTGCATAATGCTTTACTGCACCCTGCCTGCATAATGCTGTACTGCACCCTGCCTGCATAATGCTGTACTGCACCCTGCCTGCATAATGCTGTGCTGCACCCTGCATGCATAATGCTGTACTGCACCCTGCCTGCATAATACTATACTGCACCCTGCCTGCATGATGCTGTGCTGCACCCTGCCTGCATAATCCTGTACTGCACCCTGCCTGCATAATGCTGTACTGCACCCTGCCTGCATAATGCTGTACTGCACCCTGCCTGCATAATGCTGTACTGCACCCTGCCTGCATAATGCTGTACTGCACCCTGCCTGCATAATCCTGTACTGCACCCTGCCTGCATAATCCTGTACTGCACCCTGCCTGCATAATACTATACTGCACCCTGCCTGCATAATGCTGTACTGCACCCTGCCTGCATAATGCTGTACTGCACCCTGCCTGCATAATGCTGTGCTGCACCCTGCCTGCATAATGCTGTACTGCACCCTGCCTGCATAATACTATACTGCACCCTGCCTGCATGATGCTGTGCTGCACCCTGCCTGCATAATCCTGTACTGCACCCTGCCTGCATAATGCTGTACTGCACCCTGCCTGCATAATGCTGTACTGCACCCTGCCTGCATAATGCTGTACTGCACCCTGCCTGCATAATGCTGTACTGCACCCTGCCTGCATAATCCTGTACTGCACCCTGCCTGCATAATCCTGTACTGCACCCTGCCTGCATAATGCTGTACTGCACCGTGCCTGCATAATGCTGTACTGCACCCTGCCTGCATAATGCTGTACTGCACCTGCCTGCATAATGCTGTACTGTACGTCGACAAAATATGCATGTTTGCACTTTTTCTTTGGTCTGTGAGTAAATAAAAAGATCATTTATTTTTCTTCAATCAAATGTCGTCTTTTGGACAGTAAGTGCCTATCTACATGCTTCTATATTGATTGATCGTTTTGGATCTTGATGGAGCACCACAAAGTTTCTTACTAATTATATGGGTCAACATGAGTTTTTTTTATGTTTTTTTGGTGTCGTTTTCTTCGTAGAGTGACCGGGAACTCCAATTAGTGCACCGCTTTGCTCGCCATGCTTCGGGCAAGGTGCCTCACTCCACTACCGCTTCGCTCGGCACAGATTACCGTTCCAATCGTATTCCACGTGGATTGCTAAGTACGAAAAGGTTAAAAAAACACGTTTGACCTTCGACCTAGAACATGTCGACCTAGAGACCCTGTCGACCTAGAAACCCTGTTGACCTAGTTACTTTCGACCAATAGTGGTTGACCTAGATAGTGTCGACCTAGTTACTGTCGACTTAGAGACCGGATTCCCCTCCAGTCTGCAACAATAGACTGTCTAACATATATTTAATTAAGGACCGATTAAACCGATGTGGCTTAACAAAAAGATTAAGGAACTTATGGGCAAGAAAAGGCGAGCATTTAAAAAATACAAATCTGACGGGGATGCAGAGTCATTTCAGCAATATAAGGAATGTAACAAAAATTGCAAAAAGGAAATAAGAGCGGCTAAAGTAGAAACTGAAAAACTAGTAGCAAAGGAAAGCAAAGCGAATCCCAAAAAATTCTTTAAATACATTAATAGCAAGAGATTAAAAAAGGAGAGTATAGGCCCTTTGAAAGACAAGTTGGGAGTCTTAAGCAAAAATGATAATGACATAGCGGACACACTAAATGAGTTTTTTTCAACAGTATTCACTAGAGAGGACCCAATTCAGGGACTGACACACAATCTCAATAATGACAATATCACACTGATAGGTACTTATTTAAGCGAGGAAGTAGTCTGTGACCGATTAAAACATTTAAAGATTAATAAATCACCAGGGCCCAATGGTATTCATCCAAGGGTTCTAATGGAGCTTCTCTCTGAACTGGCAAAACCACTATCTTTGATCTTTGAGGATTCAGTTATATCAGGTATGGTTCCCAAAGACTGGCGTATAGCGGAAGTAGTGCCTATATTCAAAAAGGGAAGTAAAGCTGAACCAGGTAATTATAGACCAGTTAGTCTTACATCTATAGTGGGGAAAGTATTGGAAGGTATTCTAAGAGATAGTATTCAGAAGTTCCTTGAAACCAATAAGGTCATTAAAAGGAATAAACATGGGTTTATGAAGGACAGATCCTGTCAAACCAACTTACTTGGCTTTTATGAAACAGTAAGCGCAAACCTAGATCAGGGTAAAGACGTGGATGTAATCTTTTTTAGACTTTGCCAAAGCGTTCGATACTGTACCACACATGAGACTTATATACAAGCTACAAGAATCAGGGCTAGGAAGCACAATATGCACTTGGGTCAAAAACTGGTTAGATAATAGGAAGCAGCGCGTTGTGGTTAATGGATCTTTTTCAACTTGGACTGAAGTGCTAAGTGGTGTGCCGCAAGGCTCAGTATTAGGACCGCTATTGTTCAATATTTTCATTAACGACCTAACAGAAGGTCTAGAGAGCATGGTGTCAATTTTTGCAGATGATACCAAATTGTGTAAGGCTATAAATACAGAGGAGGATGCTGAGTCTCTTCAGAACGACTTAGTTAAATTAGAAGCATGGGCAGCCAAATGGAGAATGCGCTTCAACACAGACAAGTGTAAGGTAATGCACTGTGGTAACAAGAACAAAAATTACACCTACCTACTAAATGGGGTAAAATTAGGGGATTCTGTACTGGAAAAGGACTTAGGTGTCCTCATAGATAGCAAGCTAAGAAGTAGTATCCAAAGTAGGACTGCAGCAAAGAAGGCTAATAAGATATTAGCATGCATAAAACGGGGTATTGATGCTAGGGACGAGAGTATTATACTCCCGTTATATAAATCACTAGTGAGGCCACACCTTGAATACTGTGTACAGTTCTGGGCACCGTACTACAAAAAGGATATCCTGGAGCTTGAAAAGATTGTGCTACTGTGTGGCGTAATTTGAAAGGGGGGTACTTTTTTGTGTCCACGCTCCTTCCTTGTGAGACCTCTCCCCTTTTTTGACGCACAATGTGCCTTTGTAAAATATGGGAGGATGTTTGGCGCCCCCTGTAAACTATAAATTTATAGTTTACAGGGGGCGCCAAACACCCTAGCACTAGCACCCTAGTCTCCGCTTTTCCAATGTAAACATGCCTAGTCTTTCAAGCCTTTCCTTGTATTCCATCGTCTCCATGCCCTTAATTAGTTTGGTCGCCCTCCTCTGTACCTTTTCATAATGCACCCAGTAGTAGTGCCACTTATACACATAATGCCCTTAGTAGTGCCTATTACACTGATAATGCCCACAGTAGTAGTGCCACGTATACACATAATGCCCATAGCAGTAGTGCCGCTTATAAACATAATGCCCCCAGTAGTAGTGCCACTTATACACATAATGCCCCCCAGTAGTAGTGCCGCTTATACACATAATGCCCCCCAGTAGTAGTGCCGCTTATACACATAATGTCCCCAGTAGTAATGCCGCTTATACACATGATTTCCCCAGTAGTAGTGCTGCTTATACACGTAATGCCCCAAGTAGTAGTGCCACTTATACACATAATGCCCCCAGTAGTAGTGCCACTTATACACATAATGTCCCCAGTAGTAGTGCCACTTATACACATAATGCCCACCAGTAGTAGTGCCGCTTATACACATAATGTCCCAAGTAGTAGTGCCAGTTATACACATAATGTCCCCAGTAGTAGTGCCACTTATACGCATAATGCCCCCATTAGTAGTGCCGCTTATACACATAATGTCCCCAGTAGTATTGCCACTTATACATAATGCCTGCAGCCAGCAGTGGATTTAGGGGTCATGCCGCCCCTAGGCACAACATTTTTGGCCACCAACTCTAAAAAGATAAAACAATTATATTTCTCTTCCTCTCACATCTCTTGTTACTCCATAGCCTTCTCATTACCTCTTTCATAGCTCTCTCCTTGTCATTTTCCTCCATATATCACTGCCCTCCCCACTTCCACAGCTCACAGTGCTCTCCTCACACCTCACTGCTCCCCACAGGTCACACTGCCCCATTCACACCTTACTGGTCCCCCAGCTCAATAACCCATCACAACTCACTGCCCTATCACATGTCAGTGCTCCCCCCCATACACACACACACTGCCTCCCTATTGCTCACACTGGCCCTCATTCCGAGTTGAACGCTCGCTAGCTATTTTTTGCAGCCATGCAAACGCATATTCGCCGCCCACGGGGAGTGTATTTTTGCTTCGCAAGTGTGCGATCGCATGTGCAGCCGAGCGGTACGAAAAAGATTTTTGCAGTTTCAGAGTAGGTCTGAACTTACTCAGCCCTTGCGATCACTTCAGCTTGTCCGGGCCTGGAATTGAGGTCAGACACCCGCCCGGCAAACGCTTGGTCATGCCTGCATTTTCCCTACCACTCCCAGAAAACGGTCAGTTGACACCCATAAACGCCCTCTTCCTGTCAATCTCCTTGCGATCCGCTGTGCGAATGGATTCATGGCAACAATGCTGTTTATATCCGTACGATGCGCGTGCGCATTGCAATGCATACGCATGCGCGGTAGTAACCTGATCGCTGTGCTGCGAAAAACGGCATCGAGCGATCAACTCGGAATAAGGGCCACTGTGCATACACTGCACACATAGAGTCACACATAGAGACTGTGACATACTGCACTATTGGATACAGTGACGTGCGGAAAAGATAAGCGGGGAGGCGGAGCCTCTCCTGTCATACTCCAGTATACTCCAGAGTTTTGACTATAAAAATTATATGAAAAATACAAAGAAGATATTATAAATATCTTCTTTGTATTATTCTAATAATTTTATAGTCAAAACGCTGAAATATACTGGAGTATGATAGGTGAGGCTCTGCCTTCCTGCCCAGGGCTGTAATTACGTGTGTGCCAAGGGGGCCTGGCACACAGCGCAGTTGCCCTGAGGGCGCAACTGCCCGCATCCCTGTTACAAGGGAACTTTAGTCAGCAGCATTGTTGTAAGTGGCATGAGTCAAACTGACTCATTACAAGCCATCCCTCATCCCAGCATTCACAGCAGCGGCGGCCAGCCATTGTGGAAGGAGAGGGACAGCTGCAGCAGCAGCACCACCAATTAGTGTGCGCTGCTGCGGCTCCCAAGTCCCTCTCCCTCCTCCCCCTCCCTTGCCCGGGATCTGCCAGCAGCTGCACCGACTATCTATCTATCTATCTATCTATCTGTCTGTCTGTCTGTCTGTCTGTCTGTCTGTCTGTCTACTTATCTGTCTATTTATCCAGGGCTGTAACTAGGTGGCACGCAACGCATATACCTGTTTTAATGTGTAAAAGGTGGACTCTGTCTGCTGTAATGTGTAAAAGGGGGGCTCTGTCTGATGTAATGTGTAAAAGGGGGGCTCTCTCTGCCGTAATGTGTAAAAGGGGGTCTCTGTCTGCTGTAATGTATAAAAGGGGGTCTCTGTCTGCTGTAATGTGTAAAAGGGGGGCTCTGTCTGATGTAATGTGTAAAAGGGGGGCTCTCTCTGTCGGAATGTGTAAAAAGGGGACTCTCTCTGCCGTAATATGTAAAAGGGGCTCTACGTGATGTAGTGGCGCTACTGTACGGCATAATTTGAATAATGGAGGCCACTGTGCACCGTAATATGAATTTGGTATTATTTTGTGGCCACACCCCTTCCCCATGAAGCCATGCCCCTATATTTTTGGCGTGCGCCTACGGCGCACAATGCCCCTATTTTGCATAGGGGGAGCACGCCAATGCTGTTTCTTACGCACAGCGCTAGAATGTCTAGTTACAACACTGTCCCCGCCTATCTTTTTTGCACATCACTTATCAAAACTCACCAAATTTCCAGCAATATATATATATATATATATACTGCTGCACCTGTGAATAATGGCCACATGAACCCTTGGGTTCGTGTGTGTGTGTGTGTGTGTGTGTGTGTGTGTGTGTGTGTGTGTGTGTGTGTGTGTGTGTGATAAAATCTGGCTCTGATAAGATCCAGTGCCTCCCCAGCAATATACCTCACCGCACATCACTGAACCCCCCCCCCCCCCAAATAATGAGTGTAAGGAGAATGAGCCACATCCTATTAGCCCGGCTGAATGGGAATCAGTATGATATGCCGGCTGACAGGATCCCGGCATTCATAATACCGACGACGGGATCCCAATGAGGAGAAGACCAACATGGGTAAGTGAGGGGTGTTTTCCCCTCTCCCCAACCCCCTAACCCTCCCTCCCCACTGCCTAATCTTGACCTACCCCCCCCCGCACTCTGACCCTAACCCTCCCTCCCCACTGCCTAATCTTAACCTACCCCCCTCCCCCGCACTCTGACCCTAACCCTCCCTCCCCACTGCCTAATCTTAACCTACCCCCCTCCCCCGCACTCTGACCCTAACCCTCCCTCCCCACTGCCTAATCTTAATTTACCACCCCCCCCGCACTCTGACCCAAACCCTCCCTACCCACTGCCTAATCTTAACCTACCCCCCTCCCCTGCCCTCTGACCCTAACCCTCCCTCCCCAGTGCCTAATGTTAACCTACCCCCCTCCACTGCACTCTGACCCTATCCCCCCTCTCCCAGCTCTAAACCTACCTTGCCATGTATACTTACGGTCGGGATGCCACCGGTTGGGATTTAGCCTCTTGGATTTTATCCTCAGACCCCAGACAGGGATGTTAATAATCTGCAGGCTCAAACCCCCCCTCCACCACCCACCCCACTACCACCATCTCCTTTCTCTCTCTCTCTGGCAGAGGGTGTGGGTGCTGGGTGACTGGTGGGCAGGAGAAGGAGGAGGGGGGTAAGATGGCACCTGGGAGAGGGGGAAGGCTCTGTGCAACACCTCCCTCTCCTCTGCTGGCTGCTATGTTTCTCACATCACTCACTCCCCCTCACACCCCACCAACACATACACTCACACACATGCACATACCATACACATACACCGATTTCCCTCCACTCTGGCTTACAGTATAGTACCTCACAAGCAGCAGCTGTCCCTCTCTGGCAGCCTGGTCCATGTAGCTCCGCCCCCTCCACCCGTGAAGCTCCATCCCCTTTCTACCGAACAGTATCAAGTGGGGGAGGACTGGAGGCTTGAAGCTGCTGGCGCTGGTGCCTGTCATGTGACGGCTGCAGCAGCAAGGGGAGACAGGCGCAGCGGCAGCACAGGGATGCAGAGCAGTGAGAGCGCCTCTGCAGCCTGGCGCCTGCCTGCTCTGCATCTCTTTGCTGAGCAGGTAGCGCTGGGCCTGTTTGTTTACTAAGTTATGCTTTACTGTGTCTGGGGTGGGTATCCCTTACCTCTCTGTTGTGGTGTAGAGAAGAGGATGGACAAGTGTGCTGCTGAAGATTATCATCAGAGCAGATAGCAGTTTCCTCGTGTTCTGCCTCAATCATGTAACACCAGTCCTGTGCTATCCATCTTAGATACAACATCTATAATTATTCTGGGTACCATATCGGTCCTAATGAAAAAGAAACAAATGAATAGGAACATAACAATGTCATTTTATACAAAGATTGTACGAAAAAAGTACGCTTAGACAAATGTAGATTTTTTTGTCTTGCAGTTTTAATGAGGCTTGAGTGCTGGCAATTTGATTTGCACATCATAGATGTGAACACGATATGTAAAGCTGTATGTGTGTGATTCTTTGTTTACTTGCTGTATATCTGTTACAAACCTTACACAAAAAGCAAATGTTTGTACATTTTGTTTTAGCATGAAAATCAAAAAAGGCAAAGCTGTAAAGACAAAATACAAATGAATAGCAAAAAAAATGCAGATACATATTTGTGTCAGCGTACAGTAGCCCTGCTCTTATACATAACTAGATTTCTGATGCACTGGTAAAATATTTCTTTTGCACTTTGAAATGTCTGTGCTCTTTCCTGCTATATACAATAGTTATTAAAAATGATTCACCTCCTTTGATGTATTTCACATTTTTATTCTTACATTGTGGAATCAGAATGGATTTATTTATCACTGATCAACAGAAAATGTGCTGCAATGTAAAAATAATATTAGAGAGCAAAGAAAAACAGACTGATGATTAGTGTATGCACGAATGGAAGCTTCATCATGACAGCAAGAGAACAGACACCAATACAAGGAAAAATATAAGTACATTTCTATTCTTTGTTGAAAATGTATTTATTGAAGGTTAACACTGTACAGAGGTGGTCATTCCGAGTTGTTCGCTCATTGCCGATTTTCGCTATGCTGCGAATTGTTGCAAATTGCGCATGTGCAAGGCACGCAGGGCGCATGCGCTTAGTTATTTAACTAAAAACTTAGCAGTTTTGCTGTGGTTCCTGTGGCGCTTTTCAGTCGCTCTGCTGATCGGTAAATGATTGACAGGAAAGGGGCGTTTCTGGGTGGTAACTGAGCGTTTTCCGGGAGTGTGCATAAAAAACGCAGGCGTGTCAGGGAAAAACGCTGGAGTTTCTGGAGAAACGGGGGAGTGTCTGGCCGAACGCAGGGCGTGTTTGTGATGTCAAAACAGGAACTAAACGGACTGAGCTGATCGCAATCTGTGAGTAGGTCTGGAGCTACTCAGAAACTGCAAAGAATTATTTAGTAGCAGTTCTGCTAGTCTTTCGTTCGCTATTCTGCTAAGCTAAGATACACTCCCAGAGGGCGGCGGCCTAGCGTGTGCAATGCTGCTAAAAGCAGCAGGCGAGCGAACAACTCGGAATGAGAGCCATAGGCCACCGCCCTCTGGGAGTAGCCTTGCTAAAATGGCCGTGGTCACGCCTGAAAATACTACCTTACACACCAGTATTTGACTCTACACCAACAGACCTCAGCCACCACAAGGAAAACAATAAATTCCACCGTATTAAGCCCAACACAGTAATGCCCCTGCACCATATTATGCCACACACCGCAATGCCCTTTATACATTACGCCCTACAGTAAAGCTTCTAATTACTTTTAAATTACCTGCTCATTGCCAGGGGTTTCATCCTCTGGGATCCATGCTGGTTGCCAGGCGTTTCATGCTCTGGGATCCATGCTGGTTGCCAGGGGTTTCATGCTCTGGGAACCATGCTCAGGCCTGGGCGACAGGGGGGTATAAAGGGTACCCCCGTCCCGGGCCCCGAGGTCCTGAGGGGCCCCAAGGTTCAGAAGAGCAACTCCACCCCCTTGCCGATTACTGGTGCTGGCTCCCGGCAGCAGATCAGCAGTGCCGCGATTTGCGGTTGTTTAGGGGGCAGGGCCTAATGCCGAGAAGTACCCGCCCCCTGAGAGACGAGTTCTCTAGTCAGGTATGTTTCTCCATCTTGCCTAACACTCTCTCCCCTCTCAATCTTATTGACAGTCTCTCTCACTGTCTCTTTCTGCCTAACACTCTCTTTCCTCTCTCCATGACTCACTGTCTCCGTCCCTGACACTCTCTATCTCTCCCTGACACCCTCTCTCTCCTCGTGACTGATAATGACTCTTTCTCTCTATCCCTCTCTCCGTTACTCTGCCTCTCTCTCTCTCTCTCTGAGACCGTCTCTCTCTCCGACAAACTCTCTCCCCCTGACACTTGGTCTCTCTCGCTGATGGGGTGTCTGTCACACTGTCCCTGACACTGTCTCTCTCTCTCTCTCACACTCTCCCTGACACTCTCTCTCACCCTCTTTCTCTCCCTTACACAGTCTCTCCCTCTCTCTTTCTGACTGTCTCTCTCACTGACACTCTCTTCCTGACACTGTCTCCCTCACTTCCTGACAGTCTCTCTCGCTCTCCCTGACTGTCTCTCCCACTTACACTCTGTGACTCTCTCTCCTTGACCCTGTCTCTCTCTCTCCCTGACCCTGTCTCTCTCTATCTCCCCTCTCTCTCTCTCTCCCTCTTTCTCTCCCTGACAATCTTTCTCTCTCCATCTTTGACACTGTCTCTTTCTCCTTCCCTCCCTGACTCTGCCTCTCTCTCTTTCTGAGATTGTCTGTCTCTGACACACTCTCTCCCCCACTCTCCCTGACACTTGATCTCCCTGACGCTGTCTCTCTCACACTCTCCCTGACATTGTCTCTCTCTCTGACTCTCCCTGACACTATTTCCTCACCCTGACAGTCTCTTCCTCTCTCTCCCTGACAGTATCTCTCACTGACACTCTCTCCCTGACACTGTTTCTCTCTCTCTCTCTCTCTCTCTCTCTCTCTCACTTCGTCTCTCTCACTGACACTCTCTATGTGACTCTCTCTCTCTCTCTCCCTGAAACTTTCTACCCCCCTTAGCTCTCCTCTTTCTTTCCCTGAACACTCTCTCTGTCTCACTTGCTCCCTTCTTTCTTTCTCCCAGACAAAAGCTCTCTCGCTCACTCCCCTCTCTTTCTTGCTCCTCTCCTTCTCTGACACACTCTCCCTGATGCCCTCTCATCCCTTTCTCCATGACATCCTCTCTCACGCTCCTCTCTCTCCATCTCTCTCTCTGACACCCTCTCTCTCGCTCTCCCTCTCTCTTTCTCTTATTTCCTCTTTTTTCATGAAACCCTCTCTCTTGCTCTGACACCTCCCCCCCCCTCTCTCTCTCTCTCTCTCTCCCTCTCTTTCTCACTTCTCTATCTCTCACCCTGACACCCTTTCTCTCTCACTCCCAGGGGAGGGATGTGTGGGTGCGGTGGTCGAGGGGGCCCCAGAGATATCTGTGTACCAGGCCCCAGGATTTCTGTTGCCGGCCCTGTCCATGCTGGTTGCCAGGGGTTTTATGCTCTCGGACGGGTGTCATGATCGTTGCCAGGGCTGTGTAGTGCTCATTGTCAGGGGTGTTTACAGCGCCCGCCAGTCCGCCAGCCCGCCAGCATCTCCCTCCTCATCCCACCCGCCAGTTCCTCCTGAGTCCTGGTGCTCCCCCTCCTCCTCGTCATTAGTACTCCACTTGGGGTCGGAGTTTTGCGTAATGACGTGTTAGCGTCATGACGTCACAACACAAATGCATCATTACGTGAAGCTCAGTTCCCCTAGTGTAGTAGTAATGACAGTGAGCACCAGGAGGCACCAAAAGTGCCACGGCGGGCACCCCATGCGATGGTACGCTTCGGCCACCGCAAGAAATGGCACTGTCCAAAATCCAATAAGTTTTGGACAGTCCCTCCAAATATGGAGAAAGGAACCTTTTCCATGGCAACATCTGCCTGATGCATCTGGCAGCGCCCTTTTAAGCCAGGCGGGGACGTAGTACCATCTAGAGAGGATTTTGTATACTATGGCCCAAATTTATCAAGCCTTAGATAGTGATAAATAGCACGGTGATAAAGTACCAACCAATCAGCTTTTAACTGTCATTTTTCAAACACATCCTGTTACAGGAGCTGGTTGATTGGTGCTTTATCACCGTGCAATATATCAGTCTCCATGGCTTGATAAATCTGAGTCTCTGCCCAATCATCAGTACTGTATCTAGAGACTTGGCCAAGTGCCACTCCCAGGCCGGTTTGTGTGGGTCCCGTGCAGTTGTACCAGCAAGATGTGAGCTCGGTGCAGTCTAGAAACCTGGCTAGCAGCAGATGTCTGGCGCACACATAATGATTCAACATTAGTCATGGGATGGAGGCTAAGACGGTTCTTAACCAAACTGTGAAAATTTTGCAAGTGTCGGTACTGGTAACATTTTTTTAGAAGGACTACGTGAATTGAGTATCAGAGAATGGGGGAAAGGAGGTGTCACAGAACAAACCACTGAGATACCTAATATTTGGTCTGCAAGGGGAAAACGCTAATGGGACAATTCCAGAGAATTGTGGGAGATGAGCCTAAGGGAGCCAGAGTAGGAAAGCAGTCCCAGACCTTTAGCCTCAAAACTTACTCATACTCTAGAGGAACTTGTGCTATCCTATAAAATGCATTGGGATAGCACAAGAGAGAGATTTACATTTAAAGTTAGGGATACCCAGCCTGCCCCCCCCCCCCAACCGGTCCACTGAGGGGTTCAGAGGAGCGCCCACATGACATGTCCTGGAGAAGGTAGTGATCCTGGCTTCTATAGTGTCAGAAGTTAGAGAATGGGGACCATTCAATGCTAGAGTATTCTTTGATGTGGGATGGAGGAGTGGGTATAATCTGTAGCTGACAAATTTATATGGTGCCAAGAGTCGTATCGGTAGAGAAGACAAAGTGAGGTCATCCTTAGACAGTGGAGTATTTACATTTTGGGAAGGAGAGGGGGACTTATCAAGAGTAATATTAAAATCACCTCCAATAGTAATGTGCCCCTGCGCTAGCCACTCAATGCACCTGAACAGTTTAGAAAAAAAGGAGCCTTGTCCGTGAGAACCAAGCTCTGGAGTAGAAAGTTGGGCTAAGTCCCATCTTGGATCTTCTCACCAAGTTCGAATCTTGGATATAAAAAATGGATTTTGCATATTTTGGATTGGACGTAAGGCCCTCTCTCCTAATGTAAAGTGCCAGGTCACACCGGAGAGTGTCTGGAGTGGGTGTGTGCTGTAGTTCATGCTGCAGTACTAAGATAAACTCATACATACAGTGAATACAGCTAAAAGAGTTTCTACCCAGTATTTAAGACAAGTTCTGTACATTAAAATATGTGCCATAAAAGGTCTAAATTGCAGAATATTGTTTATTGATCACCGGTAGTTATTTCAGAGAACATACATTGTGTTCTATGATATAGAAAAAACACAAAATGTGAAAAACTACAACGGGAGGGGGTGGCTGCTTTATATAGCCACGGTGTAATTGCTTGCCGTATTGCTTTCTGTGGAGACAAAAACATCACAAGGACTTTCAACTATTTCAGTTTCACTCAATGTATAAAAAGCTTATATATTCTTAATGTAAAAGCTATTTTTCATTGGCCGTCTCTCTCCAGCTGTACCTAGCTATCCAGCTGCCTGAGTCGGCAATTTCAAAGGCGCCCTTTCATCCCTTACATAAATCAACGCAAACACCCGTATTAGTGTAATGTACTCCATGGAACAAAGACAATGTCACTGTACCCAGTAATGCTCATACGGCGGTAATCCATAATTTTACAGAATTCTCGGCATCAGGAGGTAGATAGACACGTTCAGAATGTGGTTTCACTAAACATGGGTTTAATTAATGTGGTTTCTGTGCTTTGGGGTAATGACCTGAGCAGATTAGGAGTAAGGTCAAATTTGTGCCAATTTTGGATCCTGAAGGTTATAAGAAGATTCACGTGGCCTGATTCTGGCTTGTATGCAATCACGATGGTGGTTAATCTGTGGAACCAACCTGCACTCCTGCAGAACGAGTCTTGTGATAACGCTTGACTAGCTGCGGACATTTGTGGGGAAGCATATGGGCTGGATGTACTAAACTCTACCGCTGCGCTAATTGCCTTCTCACCGCTCTGTTGACATCTCCATAGTAACATTACAGAAGTATCTCTGCTCCTCCGTTGCGACTACTAAGCGTTGTGTATGCTGCACTTGGCTCTCCATAGATACCCTCCTGCGCATGCGCACCGCTGCTCAGAGCTCAGCATGCACATGACGGGATCCGAAGACATGCGCATGCGCAGAAGAGTAATCCATCCTCTAACATCTCCACCATCATCATGCGTGATTTCAATATTGCTATTGATAATCCAAAATCTGCTGCTCATGCCTCCAAACTACTCTCTCTAACCTCCTTTCTCAGCCTCTCCCAATGGACTGACTCCTCTACTCATTCATCAGGAGGGCCACTGCCTTCATCTAATATTCTCCAGACTATGCTCAGTTTCTGACTTCACTAACACCCCTTTCCCTCTCTCAGATCACAACCTTATCACCTGCATGCTCTCCAACACTACTTCAAACTCAGAGTCATTGAAGTCCTCTAATCCTCCTCAAACCTGCAGAAATATTAACACAATTAATTTTCAAGAACTGTCAACCTCTCTGCAACAACTGGTCTCACCTAATTCTGCATTTACTTCTCCTGAGACTGCTGTATCACACCTGAACCAGACTCTAGAAATAGCCCTTGACCAAGTGGCTCCAGCTACCAATCACATTCCACGTAGGTCAACCGTGGCACTCTAAATTAACAAGACACTTACAAAAGCTCTCACGCAAAGCTGAACATCAGTGGCGTAAATATATCGTATTCCCAGCGACTTTCTCACATATAAGACTGTCTACCACTCTTATCGTAATGCCCTGGACTCTGCCAAACAAACATATTTCCAAACTCTCATCTCTGCTCAAGCATCTAACCCCAAATTACTTTTTAATACATTTAAATCACTTCTGAACCCTCCCTCACCCAACCCAACAGCCACTATGAAGGAGCAAGATCTTGCTTCCTACTTCAAGGACAAGATTGATGAGATCCGAGATGAAATGGAATGCTCTTCCTCAGCCAGTGACCTGCTCAATTCTCTACCTGAACCCTCTGGCACTCTCTTCTCATTTGATCCCACAAGTGTAGATGAAGTGTCAACACTCATCTCAGCCTGTTACTCTACTACCTCTCCTCTTGAGCCTATACCCTCACAAGTAAGTAAATCTCTGTCTCCTGTGCTCATCCCAACCTTAACTAACATCTGTAATCTCTCTCTCTCTCTCTCTACTGGTATCTTTCCTTCACTGTTCAAGCATGCACTGATTACTCCCATTCTGAAAAAACAAAAATTCTGACCCTAACACTCTATCAAACTACCATCCCATCTCTCAGCTGCCATGCCTCTCCAAGCTACTTGAGAGACTTGCCTACACTCGCCTCACACACTTTCTTAAAACACACAATTTATTTGACCCACTTCAGTCAGGATTTCGTTCCCAGCACTGACTAAAGTAGTGAATGATCTTGTCACTGCAAAGTCCAACGGCCATTACTCACTTCTTATTCTTCTAGATCTCTGCTGCTTTTGACACTGTTGACCATTTTCTTCTCATACAAACACTACAATCCCAAAGGTCTTAAAGACACAGTCCTCTCTTGGTTCTTATCCTGCCTATCTAATCGCTCCTTCAGTGTTCGCTCCACCTCCTTTTCGCTACCTCTTTTAGTTGGAGTACCACAAGGCTCGGTCTTAGGTCCTCCAAAACCTGCGAGAATCCGACAGCGGGATGATGCCGTTTTGCCTCGCTCTGGGATGCGAGTCTGGCAGGAAGTCCCGAGCCAGACTTGGTTCCCGGCTCGGAACGTAAAGTTCAGGGGGATTCGGTTCTCTGAGAACCAAACCCGCTCATCTCTACTGTGTATGCCCATGTTTTATACATGTTTTGTTTTGTCCGCTGCTCTGTGATGTGGAGAGATATGCACCATACACATCTACTACACTAATAATATACACCCCACGTTCTTGACATTTTACCTATAACTTTAATATTATTTTCTACAGCAGCCTAAATTTGAGCTATTTGTCTCTTTTTCTTGCCATTTGCCTCCAATTATTTTTAATAGTTGTAATTTTAATAGTTTGTCATAAAACTTGAAATCACCTGGAATCATTGCTTGGCTCAAGGGCGATAAAATGTTTAAAGTTTATGGTCTAAATGGAATTCTTTAATATTCAGGTGCTGTCCCTTTCAGCTCAGCAGCAATTTCCTCTAATCTAAAGGCATCAAATTGTGAGTATTTCTTGCGTGGGGCACATAATCTGTCTGTAGCATTGTGTATAATCACCGCTGAAAAGGCGTCTTAGCTCAGAGCATGGATTGCTGGTGTGTATGTCAGAAAAAGGAGAATATTGTCATAAAGCCAAAACAGATTGATAGTCCTCAAATATATGTGACTAAGACAAATACTAAATGGCAAACTATTTATCCTTCATTGTGTAGCTGGATTGTATCACACCTGGTGATCTCACGATGGACCAATATGATGTAAGGATATATTGCGTCTGCATACACACTGCGCAATCCACCATGCAATGACACAATACATTGTTACTGTACATGATGTAAGCAAACCGCATCGTATGCCGCATTGGGGGGGATTTCTAAAGGGGGGTTTCCAAAAGCATGTCCACAATCTCCCTCTCTGCGGGACATCTGTGCATGAGCAGTAGTCTGGGGGAGAGGTAGAAGAACTTTGTAATGACCCTGGACATTAATGTACACATTGTTCTTTTTATACACTGGATACTCTATGGAATACAGTATTAATATGTGACAATATAGATGGTCTATAGTATAGGCTGTGTCAAACGTTTAAATAATATAAATAAGTGGTCAGGAAAAGGTTCTACTTTCCATAAAAAATAATAGAACCAGTACTGCACTTTCTAAGCACACATTCTCCCACCTTATGGTAAGGATCCTGTCTCTTCTTCCTGGTAGCTACTCTCTGGTCCAGTGCACTGACTGAGGACACACACACACACACACACACACACACACACACACACACACACACACACACACCAAACTTGGTAGAAGAATTTGCTACCACTGGGCATGTGCAGCAGCTCTGCTCTGTCCCTTACACTGCATGATGTGGTGGCAGCTCTAGTAATCATATTATATACAATTGCTATTGTCATAATTTGAGCCATATTTCCATGAGGAGGGGGGTTTCCGAGCAACCGGAACACCCCCCTGCATTTGCCTATTGAAGTGGTTGCAGGTACCATGATTGCACGACAAATTGTGTAGTGTGTAATGTTGCTATTATTGATCAGCAATATTAATTGTAACTAAATGATGATCAATTGTATTTGTTTCTGCAAGCGTGCGGATGGCCACCCCAGCCTGCGTCCCTCCCAGCAAATGCCTCTGCCTGGCAGAGGTATTCACATTCCTGTGCAGAGATTGCAGGATCCATTCTGCACATGCGCATAAGCGATCTTTACTTAATCACCCCCTCAGAGTCAGCCCGACTCTTTTCAGTGGATTGTACCCAGAGGGACAAGTTTTTCAGTGACAGATCAATACGTTCATGTGAGAGCTATATATTACTTATGCAGGCAGCCAGAGTATATGGTGGGGAGAGTTACACTGCATCATTATGACCTCAAGCCTCTGGCACCATTTATGAAGAACAATGGCGCCATTATATATGGGGAGGGGCAAGATAATGCAAACTGAGAGGTGGACAGAGTGCTCTGAGTGATAGCAGGTGGCAGAGAAAGAGGGGCTACCTAGATAGGAAACACACAAATATGCCCCCAACACCCTGCGCTGACCCATACAATGCAGAATTCTTACTTGAACACATTTACAAGTGTATGTATTTGTCGGATCGCTTTTTAATAAATTTGCAATTAGGTCATGGGCTTCTCTGCGTGTAGTGCAACATGTATTTGCAGTATATTCACAAAGCAAAATGTCACTGGTACACCTGGCTACCAGGAGGGGTGCGGTGCTATTCAGGTGTGGGACAGTCATGTCTAGTGCGTAGATCCGGATCACTTATTCAGGGCATCAGACGGGCCCACATGATCATTTGCCCAGACTCCAAGGCTAAGTAACGCTGGGCTCTGGCACTATGTAGAGAGTCCGGGGTCAATTTACTAAACTTCATGTTTTTGCTCTAGATTGCATTCTCAGTGTTTCTAACTTTTTAAAAAATTTTTTTTGGAGATTTATCAAATCCAAGCACAGAGTAAAATCTCGATTTGAATTGCAAAACACGTCCGAATCTGCAAACAGAGGTCAATACACCATCACATCAACTCACAGGTACTTCCTGTAGAAAAGATTACAACATGGAAATTTACAGTGAATCGTGTTTATAAACACAGAGCAAACTCAGACGAAAATACACTTTTCAAATATATGACAATCAGCGGCGTGTTTGCAGAAGCCTGCAGTGAAGGGGTACCCGCTTCCTGAGGAATCCCCCTGGGCTGACTAGTTGGGAGGGTTAATTCTTTGGCTGGGGTGACTCCATCAAGTGTGTTCCCTGGCTATGCAATTACCTCCCTGCTAGTGGAGCCAGGTGCTGGTTCTTAAAATATGGGGGACCCCTACACACATTTTTCCCCGTATTTTTAGGACCAGGGATGTTGCAAAGAACCCAGTGCTGGTTATCCATTTATTTATTTATTTGGAGGGGGGGGGGGTCAGGTCAAAGTTTTGACATGTTCGTTATGTTGGCATTATGTTTGTTGACAGTCAAAATGTCGACGTAACATTCAAGTGAGTTTGCAGCCTTGGATTGTTATCTGCATATGATGTGTTATTTGTAAACTGCGACACAAGGTACTGGTTATAAAAATCTCTTAGAAAGATTTTTCAGGGTTTGCTAGCCCTTGGTAGAAATATTTTTACTTGCAATTTAATTAGGGTTGCCACTTCATCCATTTAATCCTGGACACATATTAATTACACAGGTTCTGTGGCTGGCTGACTTCAAGACTCCATTTCACCTGGTTTTCATCAGCCACAGAACCTGTGTAATTAATGTGTCCAGAATTAAAGGGATCAGGTGGTAACCCTAAATTTAATAAAAAAATCCTTCTGACTGACACATTATTAATATAATGCCAAATGTTGCAACATTGGTGGCAAACATGGCGGTGACTGAAAACCAGGGATTCATAGACCTGTTCCTTCTAAAACCCATGGCTGTGACGATTGCTCTACTGTGTTGACTCTAGTCTCCCTGTTCTCCAGAGAGGCTTCATGCCCTATCCAAAGATGGCCACTGAGAGCTTTATTGAGCATGTGCAGGGGCCATCTTGTCTTTTGCTATGTAGTGTGACATAATGGGAGACAGAAGTCTCCTGCATAGCTCATAGGAGAGACCTGGTTATTAACTGCTATAAAGCTTTTCCAGCATCCCTGCACCGCTACCTGTTTGCAGCACACACTCACCGGTAGTTGAGCTGTATGAAACCCCACCTCACTCCAACACAGTGTGCATGTAACAGTGAGTACAGCTGGTACCTGCTACTGTATCTAACAATAAACCAACAACACTCGTTAAGTAAATAGGCTGTTCATACTATGAGTCATATGATGGTGCCTATATAACTCTGCAATATCAACACTTGCACGCACATCAGTCCAACACCAATTCACGAGCGTACATCAGTAGTATCAGAAGCATATTTTATTTTTAACAACCTATTGTTTCATACTGACAAAAAAGTGACTACAAATAATTTCTGTCAGTAAATTTACTAATGGTTGTCAGATATAAACGTTTTCATCCTATTTATCACCTAAGAGTCATACATCTTAAATGAAACGTGAGCTGACTGTTCAGAATCCAGAATGTACTGTAAGGCTGTTTGCTCAGCAAACGGAGCAGCCTCTAATCGCTTGACTGGCTGAGAAGTCCAGAGAAAGTCAATCAGCTCTTTCCACTGTGTGATTATGCGCTGTCTCTGCAATTTGACAAACATCTTCCCTCGATGAGATGCTAATATGTCTGAGTGGTACTTCCGATGAGACTAAATGTACAAACTGTTCCGTCCGATCAGCCAGCATCTGGTCTGCGGATTTAATAAATTTCATAGGGTCGCCAGAACGGTGCAGCTAATTACTTCTAATTTCAAATCAGTTTACAAATTTCCACCCCAACAGGATGTCCCTCTCTCTGCAAGAGCCAAGAGTGAGTTTTATCATCCTTATCCCAGCTGGTGCCTGTCAGGATACAGGGGCTCCTGCTTTGTGTCTGTATCCGAGATGAGATATCGGAAATCCACCATACTCTCACCGTGTTATTGTATTACTGTAGCACGCTGGGGAGGGACACTAAACGGCTGTCAGTAACACTCGGAGTTACATGTACTAAGATTCTGATACATTGAAATAACGTGAAAATTTCCAATCTGTTTGATTTACTGTGGAGCCTTTGTTCTCTGTTATCATCCACTTTAAAAATAGATTTTAGATATATATATATATACATACCAGCAATTAAGTAGGCTTGCTCACTGCAGATTAAGGGCTCCATTTAAGAATGAGTCATAACCCCTTTAGTACATAACTCCCTCTTTCCAACAGGTTCTCTCACATGTTTGAGCCAAAATGGAGCAATAACGCACAATGGGGGTAATTCAGATCTGATTGCAGCAAATTTGTTAGCAGTTGGGCAAAACCATGGGGGTCATTCCGAGTTGTTCGCTCGTTGCTGATTTTCGCAACGGAGCGATTAAGGCAAAAATGTGCATGCGCATGGTACGCAGTGCGCATGCGCTAAGTAATTTAGCACAAAACTTAGTAGATTTACTCACGGCCGAACTAAGAATTTTCATCGTTGAAGTGATCGGAGTGTGATTGACAGGCAGTGGGTGTTTCTGGGCGGAAACTGACCGTTTTCTGGGAGTGTGCGGAAAAACGCAGGCGTGCCAGGATAAAACGCAGGAGTGTCTGGAGAAACGGGGGAGTGGCCGGCCGAACGCAGGGCATGTTTGTGACGTCAAACCAGGAACGAAATTGGCTGAGCTGATCGCAGTGTAGGAGTAAGTCTCGAGCTACTCAGAAACTGCTAAGAATTTTCTATTCGCAATTCTGCCAATCTTTCGTTCACAATTCTGCTAAGCGAAGATACACTCCCAGAGGGCGGCGGCCTAGCGTGTGCAATGCTGCTAAAGGCAGCTAGCGAGCGAACAACTCGGAATGAGGGACCATGTACACTGCAGGTGGGGCAGATATAACATATGCAGAGAGAGTTAGATTTGGGTGTGGTGTGTTCAAACTGAAATCTAAATTGCAGTGTCAAAATAAAGCAGCCAGTATTTACTCTGCGCAGAAACAAAATAACCCACCCAAATCTAACTCTCTCTGCACGTTACATCTGCCCCACATGCAGTGCACATGGTTTTGCCCATTAGAGAAAAATTTTGCTGCTGCGATCAACTCTGAATTACCCCCAATGAGCCTGATTCTGATTTAGGAGTAAGGCAAAAAAGAGCAAGTAACTGTGCACCATGGTAAAACCATGCTGCGCTGCGGATGGAGCAGGTGTAACATGTGCAGAGAGATTTAGATTTGGGAGGGGGCGGTGCCCAAGTTCAATTCTAAATTGCAGTGTAACTAGAAATAAAGATGCCCAGCATTCATGGGCTACATGCAGAAGCAGACAATATTTACCCCTCATGCATAAAAAATAAATAAACTGTATTTGCCCCCCTTATATTGCAACATGGTTTGTTCAAGTTACAGTTACTTGCAATTTTTGCTTTATTTCTAAATCAGAATCAGGTACATGTAAGGTAGGGCTATATACAGTAGGTATAGCTAGCAGTCTGTGCCGTGCCCACCGCAGCTAACGGCACATATTGGATAATACCATCGCATCGGGCGACCACCGTCTCTTCTAGATATAAACAATATTAATCATTTTCCTTTTCAGGAGCCACTAAAAATTCGCGCTCATCTTCTTTTTTAATATCTATATTCCCTACATTGAGCTGCTACATTTTCTTTAGCGCAGCCGCATCTTGGTTATATAGTAAGTCAGTTTTGTGACGCGTCTCTCAGCTGAAGCAGTACATCCTTCCTCAGCACGGCACGCATAGGTGTTGCTTTCACAGTCTCCACTCAAAAGAGGGTCATTCAGGTAAAGACGGATTTGCTATTACTTGTGCTTCCTTGGATGCAGCGGTGATAGAGCTGTTTGTAAATGCAGCGGAATGCATCTATTGCATGCAGACGCCTCCTGTTGCAGTAGTAATCCGTACTGCGCTCTAAAACACAACATCAGATCAAAGCACCCACCATCGGGTGACTTATAGCATCCGTGGTCCTGTGCAAGCCACCTATCTCAGAGGCCAATAATCTGTCTTAGATGGTGATCCGTGGCCTCTTCCAACCCCCTAAATGGCTGGGACACAAGCGATCATTGGAGGTCATTCCGAGTCGTTCGCTCGGAAAATTTCTTCGCATCGCAGCGTTTTTCCGCTTAGTGCGCATGCGCAATGTCCGCACTGCGACTGCGCCAAGTAAATTTGCTATGAAGTTTGGATTTTTACTCACGGCTTTTTCTTCGCTCAGGTGATCGTAGTGTGATTGACAGGAAATGGGTGTTACTGGGCGGAAACAGGCCGCTTTGTGGGCGTGTGGGAAAAAACGCTACCGTTTCCGGAAAAAACGCGGGAGTGGCTGGAGAAACGGAGGAGTGTCTGGGCGAACGCTGGGTGTGTTTGTGACGTCAAACCAGGAACGACAAGCACTGAACTGATCGCAGATGCCGAGTAAGTCTGAAGCTACTCTGAAACTGCTACGAGATGTGTAATCGCAATATTGCGAATCTTTCGTTCGCAATTTTAAGAAGCAAAGATTCACTCCCAGTAGGCGGCGGCTTAGCGTGTGCAATACTGCTAAAATCGCCTTGCGAGCGAACAACTCGGAATGAGGGCCATTTTTCCTAACAGAGTCCGTCCCCACCCCCGAAATGGTATCAGACTGTCAATCAATGACAGTTTAATGCCAGCCTGAGTTCTATGTCACGGGACCCGTTCATGCATGCACTCAAGGGTCCTGCACAGTACCCCAAATTGGTACTTTGCATTGATGGTCTCAGGTGCATCTAAATTACCCCCAATGCTTTTTCAAGAGAAGGTAAGTAGGCATTTTCTATATGAACCCGACATTGCTAGCACCACACGCCAGTAACGTAGCATAACCCTCCTGCGTAGAGTCATCTGGATGCCATGTTTATTAGAAATTCAGGCAGTATTTTATTTGCGAGAAAACGCCGTCATTACAGGCTACAAATATCATCTTTTCATCATATTGTGTTTTTAGCTAAAATAATTATAATTTAACAATGTTTTCATTTTTCCACAAGTCAAATCTGTTCCCGATTAAAAATTGAGATTTCAGATAATTGAATTTTGTGTGTGTGGAATGGAGCTGTAAATTAGTTACTTAACATTTAAGTATGCAAATTCATTCTCTACCAGGATCAGCTCCTCTTTACCTTAGTATCGGTTTCATTTGCTGACGCTGCTTATTCACATGCCGAGCTGACGTCTGATTGCATATCGGAATTTGCGCAGATTCACACTGCGAGTGCCCGTAAACAGAACCTGCGCCAATGCAGACTTATGAGCTACTTGTACCTCCTCATGAGTGAAGACACTAGGCAGGGGCAGGGAAGGGGTGTGTACATATAGGTACAATACAGTTCCGGCATGGTAACGCAAACGTGGCTCACACAGACACGCAGAAACGTAAACATATAAACTTATTAGGGGGTATAGAGTTTGCGGGTGCTGCAGGACAGTTTGCAAGTTTTGGATTAAACATTAGCTCTCAGATAACTTATGTAAACTTTCCCTTTAATGAATATTTACAGTACAGTATATACCCAGCGGAAACATCATAAAAAATGTGGCTAGGACAGGGATATTAGTAGGAAATTCCATAAGAAAAGAAATTATGACAGAGGCAAATCCGTGTCACCTTTATTTCTTTTCTGGGTGACATGGACTGTAAAATCATAATTTTTATGAGTGCCACTTACTGTGTACAAGGCCGGTTCTAGCCCTCGTTGCGCCCTGGGCAAAAATAGGGATGTGGCTTCATACAGGGGTGTGGTCAGTTACGCCCCCTGTAGAGTTGTGCTCCCATTTGTGCCCCCTGTAGAGTTGTGCCCCCATTTGTGCCCCCTGTAGAGTTGTGCCCCATTTGTGCCCCCTGTAGAGTTGTGTCCCCATTTGTGCCCCCAGTAGAGTTGTGCCCCCAGTAGAGTTGTGCTCCCATTTGTGCCCCCTGTAGAGTTGTGCCCCCATTTGTGCCCCCAGTAGAGTTGTGCCCCCATTTGGGCCCCCAGTAGAGTTGTGCCCCCATTTGTGCCCCCAGTAGAGTTGTGCCCCATTTGTGCCCCCTGTAGAGTTGTGCCCCCATTTGTGCCCCCAGTAGAGTTGTGCCCCCAGTAGAGTTGTGCTCCCATTTGTGCCCCCTGTAGAGTTGTGCCCCCATTTGTGCCCCCAGTAGAGTTGTGCCCCCATTTGTGCCCCCAGTAGAGTTGTGCCCCATTTGTGCCCCCTGTAGAGTTGTGCCCCCATTTGTGCCCCCAGTAGAGTTGTGCTCCCATTTGTGCCCCCTGTAGAGTTGTGCCCCCATTTGTGCCACCAGTAGAGTTGTGCCCCCATTTGTGCCCCCTGTAGAGTTGTGCCCCCATTTGTGCCCCCTGTAGAGTTGTGCCCCCATTTGTGCTCCCTGTAGAGTAGCGCCCCTAACAAAAAAAAATAAAAAAATTAATACTTACTATCCCCGCTCCTGATTCCCAACCGCTGCTGACCTCCGCTGCTGACCTCCGCCGGCGCCGCTCCTCGGATCTATGGGAGAGACATCATGACGTCTCTCCCATAGCACAGCATAGACACTAGAGGTCAATTATGACCCCCAGCGTCTATGCGCCAGTCCCACAATGCTGTGCGGTGCGCAATGACAACATCGCGCACTGCACAGCAAAGGTCCTCTCCACGAAGGGAAACTAGACGGGTAGCGTCTAGTTTCCTTAACAGCGCTGCCACCGCACAGCACCGGGGGGCACTGACCAACAGTAGCGGATCTTGCCATGGCGGCGGCGCCTCCGGATGGCGCCGGGGCCCTCCGGAAGGCGGCACCCCGGGCAAAAATCCTGTGTGCCCGTAGCAAGATCCGCTACTGACTGTGTACTGTATTGCAGCATATAATACGGTGTGACTATTAGTGAGACTGATGCTATAATTAATGTTTATGATGCACGGGAAAAACGTAACTTCTTCAAACGCTGTGTGACAGCAAACTATGGGCCTAATTCAGCATATATCGCTACTCAGAGAAATTGCAGTTGTCTATGAGTAGAAAGGCGCCTCCCCGACAGGACGAAAAACCGACCCATGCAGATCGCTATCCATTCACCAAGGCATAAGCAATTGCCGGAACATCGAAGAATCTTTGCCGTCTGAGCAAATGTGAGTAGGTCTGAGGCTGCCACGAATCTGCCACTGAGATGGCCTGGAAGTGGTCCGCGCTGACGTCAGAGACCCTCCCCAATAACGCTCGGGCACGCCTGCCTTTTTTTCTGACACACACACAGAAAGCTGCAGTTTTTGTGTCCAGAAACGCCGGCTCCCTGTCAGTCATACAGCGGCTACATTGCGATTATGACCTGTACACAATTTATGTCGCTATTACCCCTCACATGTGTGCAATGCAAACACTACTCATGCGCACTAATTCCATAATCGCTCAATTTGCAGTTTCTCTGAATAGCGATCCATGCTGGATTAGGCCCTATCTAAGCAGGAGGGGTGAAACTTGCAAAACCATTTTGGATTAGTGCACGGTCAATGTTTCCCCTCTTGCTTCTATGTCACGCAGCAGGGGTACAGTTTGGTTATAGCCGCTCCCTGTATCGTGATTCTATTTGAGAAAGATCAGCAGAGATTAAGGTTCTCCTTTGAATGGAACCTTTAATGGAGTACGTTGGACTATAAAATGTCCTATATGTTATACGTAGGTAGCACTGACCCTATACTATACCACATTTAGGGTGGGATGTATTAAGATACATCGCCGCCCCTCGCCGCTTACCGCAGCAGTGTTGATCGCATATGTACTAACATATGTGATCAATATCGCAATGCAGTGACGGAGACTCCCAGCGATACCTGTGAGGTGGTCTGCGGGGGGTCTCTGTCACCTCCCTGGGCTCTGCACACTCCCCGCACGCCAGGAAGCAGCAGCAGGCTGCCCCCGGCGCCTCCTCCTCCCCCCTCCCACCGGAAGGACCTCCAGCTGCGTTGCTAGGGGGAGGAGGAGATTATCTTCCGGGCCCAGGGCAGCCTGGAGGAAGGTCCTTTAGTACATCCCGCCCTTAGGGTCTGATCCAGAGGTGGACGCACCGCCAACGCTGGATGTTGTGGAGTAGTTTTTGGCGACTGTTTATATGTCCTCACTGTGCATGGGTCCTGATAACGCTCGTGCAGTGGCGCTGTCATTATTTCAGGCATACGCAAGATGAAGTGTATTGGGAATTGCATTGATTGATGCAAGTCAAACCCCTTACCTCAATGGTACATAAATGACAAGTATTATGGAAACAGATCTGAATCTTTCTTATTTCCTTAGCAAAATTTAAAACTGTGAAGGTGATTTAGGGGGTCATACAGACCCGATCGCTGCTATGTGTGTTCGCACAGCGGGCAGTCAGATTTGAACTGCGCATGCGTATGCACCGCAATGCGCAGGTGCGATGGGCTGCAGCATCGGTGCCTAGCGACGTGATGGTGCGATAAAAACAGCGCACGGGCGGTCGCAATGTGTTTGACAGGAAGAGGCTGTTTGTGGGTTGCAACTGACCATTTTACAGGAATGTCCGGAAAAACGTAGGCGGGACCAGGCGTTTTCAGGAAGGGTGTCTGACGTCAGCTCCGGCCCCAATCAGCGGCAGAGTACGTTTTGGGCTGCGCAGAGACTGCACAAAATCAGTTTGTGCAGCTCTGCTACACATGCGATCGCATGCTTGCCCAGCAAATTCTCCCTCCCCCTGTAGGCGGTGACTATCTGATTGCAGGGCAGCAAAAACTGCTGCCTAGCGATCAGGTCTGAGTTACCCCTTAGTCAACGTATAACCTTTGCTCCCACTTAGCAGATCCACCTGTACAGAGGGTTCTCTTTTCCTCTACAGTGGTCGGGCTTCAGAATGGAACTGTCACGATCCGGGTACTGAGACACCATTCTGCCTTCTGGATGTACGTTCTCCATGGGCCTCTGCTGCCGCTCCTGTCTCGCTGACCGCCGCACGCCGCTGGGCGCATGTGATTCTGCTACTGCGGCCTTCATCGCCATTGTTACACCTTTCCTATAGTACTTAATTCCCCTTCTTTGTGTGTTCATGGGCGCAGCCATGTTAGACTCCAGTCACATGACATTATTCCTCCTATCCACGGTGCTGTAGCCTTGTCATAATTGCCAGACCAATCCCTGCTATGCAGCAGGTATAAATATCCTGTCCCAGCTCAGTTCAGCCTGACTTCCCTGGTGATTACACTTTGCAGTGTAACCCGACTCTCCAGTGATTAACCCTCTACAGTCCACTTTTGATTCCTGTGTTTGAACTTTTGCTTTTCAGTAACCATCCTTCATTCCTCAGTTACCAGCGCACTCCAGCTTCTTTCCTCAATTACCTACGAACCCCAGCTTCATTACTCATCTTCCAGCGAACCCCAGCTTCATTTATTGTTTACAGGACTTTCCTCCATATTCCAGGTTACTGGTCTTTACCAATTGTGCACCTAATTATCACTTGTGACTTTCTATTATTCTTTTGCACGTTATTTGAGTTTTTATTTAATAAAAGCACTTAAGGCATTTCCAGTTGTCGTGGTCACGCCCTCGGGCATTCATTGCTGTTGTCATTACGCATGTCCAGGAGTCACATAGCTCCTCCTAAGTTCAAGTACCCGTCAGCCCCTACAACTGAGGCTCCCAGTCACGGTCTCCAGCCCTCAGTTGTGACAGTAAGCACTGACCCAATGGATCCAGCCGGAGATCAGGCCCAAGCGAATGGGCTGATACAAGAACTGGCAATCCGCCTTGAACGTCAGGAGGCTGCTCAAGGTCATGTTGTTCGCTGTCTCCAGGACCTCTCCTTCCGGCTGGATGAAATTCAAGCGGCCCTCCGTGGATTAGGGGCGTCCAGTGTGTCGACTCCAGCGCTTCCGGTGGTGTCCCCACCCACCATACCCGTTTCTGCTCCCTACCTTCACTTGCCGACTCCTGCTAAATATGATGGATCCCCTAAAGCTTGCAGGGGTTTCCTAAACCAGTGCGAGATCCAATTTGAATTGCAACCCAGCAGTTTCCCTACTGACCGCATTAAGGTGGCATACCTAATTTCTCTACTCAGTGGTGCCGCTCTAGACTGGGCCTCACCTATATGGGAAAGGTCTGATGCCCTGTTGTCATCCTATGCTAACTTCGTGGCAACGTTCAGATGAATTTTCGATGAGCCAGGTCGAGTGACATCAGCTTCTTCAGAGATCCTTCGGCTGCGTCAGGGGACGCGAACTGTCGGTCAGTATTTGGTGCAATTCCAGACCTTGGCATCTGAAGTCTCCTGGAATGATGACGCTCTTTATGCAGCCTTCTGGGGAGGCTATCCGAGCGTATCAAAGATGAGCTCGCTGCTAGAGACTTACCTTTAACGTTAAACGAGCTCATTTCCCTCTGCACTAAGGTCGATTTACGGTTCCGTGAAAGGGCAGTTGAACGAGGAAGATCCACATTTCCCAAGATTCCTACTGTTTCCATTCCTCGTCAGCCATCTCCGTCTAGGGAGGAACCTATGCAGATAGGTCGCTCTCGTTTATCTCAGGCAGAGCATAGTAGACGTCTTGCTGAGCGTCTCTGTTTGTATTGTGCCGAATCTTCTCACGTTATCAAGTCCTGTCCCAAGCGTCCGGGACAACCCCAAGTCCTAGCCCACCAAGGGGAAGACCAGCTAGGAGTGACGAATTTCTCTCCATTTCCAAGTAACTGCAATCTCTCAGTTTCTCTACAGGTGGCTCAGCGTACAAGGAATCTCACTGCCTTATTGGATTCTGGAGCAGCCGGAAACTTTATTACAGAAAGGTTCGTTAAGCAGTGGTCTCTACCCACTGAGAGACTGTCATCTCCTATATCTCTAACTGCCGTGGACGGCAGTAGGATTCCTGATGCGGTGTTTACCTCCAAGACCCTACCTATCCGTCTGAAGGTAGGGGACCAGCATACAGAGTTGATTTCTTTCCAGGTTATCCCCAGGGCCACCCATCCTGTGGTCCTAGGCCTCCCATGGCTACGTCTGCATAATCCTCAAGTTGATTGGAAGTCGACCCGTATCCTGGCATGGGGTCCTTCCTGCTCAGAGACTTGTCTCCAAAAAGAGCTTCCAGTTTGCATATCCTCCTACAAGTCTTCTGATGTCCCGTCTCCTCTGTGCCAAGACTTCAAACTACAGTTTTGTCCAGGGTCACCGAATCACAAGGCTGATGCCCTTTCCCGCTCCTGGGAGCAAGAAAATGAGTCTGAGTCTACTGACAAGCATTATATTGTTGATCCAGTGGCGTTCTCCGCAGTGAGGATGGACTCTATGCCCCCGCCAGGGAAAAATTTCGTGAAGCCGGCTTTCAGGAGGAAGCTCTTGCATCGGGCACATTCCTCTCGATTTGCCGGACACGCGGGCATACGCAAGACCTTAAAATTCGTTTCAAGGTCAAATTGGTGGTCGACCCTAAAAAAGGACATTGCTGAATTTGTGGCCTCCTGCCCAAAATGTGCCCAGCACAAAGTATCCCACCAGTCACCCACTAGGCAACTGGTTTCCTTGTCTGTTCCTCATCGTCCGTGGGCTCATCCCTCGATGGATTCTGTCATGGATTCCCCACTTCCAAGTTGGCACAAGTCTTCATCCAGAAGTTCCATTCCAGATGGCCAGGTAAACTTAAGAAGTGTCCTGGGGCCACTCCTAAAAGGGGGGGTACTGTCACGATCCGGGTACTGAGACACCATTCTGCCTTCTGGATGTACGTTCTCCATGGGCCTCTGCTGCCGCTCCTGTCTCGCTGACCGCCGCGCGCCGCTGGGCGCATGTGATTCTGCTACTGCGGCCTTCATCGCCATTGTTACACCTTTCTATAGTACTTAATTCCCCTTCTTTGTGTGTTCATGGGCGCAGCCATGTTAGACTCCAGTCACATGACATTATTCCTCCTATCCACGGTGCTGGAGCCTTGTCATAATTACCAGACCAATCCCTGCTATGCAGCAGGTATAAATATCCTGTCCCAGCTCCCAAAAGATTGTCAGTGCTTTCATTGTCATCTGTGATTCCAGCCTACAAGCTTCACTACAGACTTTCTCCTGCAATTCCATTCTGCAGTTCAGCCTGACTTCCCTGGTGATTACACTCTGCAGTGTAACCCGACTCTCCAGTGATTAACCCTCTACAGTCCACTTTTGATTCCTGTTTGAACTTTTGCTTTTCAGTAACCATCCTTCATTCCTCAGTTACCAGCGCACTCCAGCTTCTTTCCTCAATTACCTGCGAACCCCAGCTTCATTACTCATCTTCCAGCGAACCCCAGCTTCATTTATTGTTTACAGGACTTTCCTCCATATTCCAGGTTACTGGTCTTTACCAGTTGTGCACCTAATTATCACTTGTGACTTTCTATTATTCTTTTGCACGTTATTTGACTTTTTATTTAATAAAAGCACTTAAGGCATTTCCAGTTGTCGTGGTCACGCCCTCGGGCATTCATTGCTGCTGTCATTACGCATGTCCAGGAGTCACATAGCTCCTCCTAAGTTCAAGTACCCGTCAGCCCCTACAACTGAGGCTCCCAGTCATGGTCTCCAGCCCTCAGTTGTGACAGGAACTCAGATCCACTAAGAAGGCATAAAATAATTCAGTATTTAGTAAATAATTCCCAGAACATTGACTGCTGGATGAAGGAGCTACCCTGGCAAGCCAAGCCTAGTTACCCATTGTATTTCCTTTACAAAGCAAAACATGTCTGACGTTTAAATGCCTTGTTAAAATGAGCAGCGAGAAACAATTGAGAACAGAAACTCTTGGACTTTTTCCAGCAGCCATCTGTTTTTTGTGTAGACATCCTCTATTAGATATTCCTAAATGGATAAATGCAATATTGGTTAAAAGGAAATATGGCAGCTGATACGTGTAAGAGTAGACATTGCTGCAGTGTTGGTGACCAGTCTGGAATGCGACACAGTTACTCAGCAGGCGTCTGATTTTGCGGCAATACCGTATAATGCATCATTGTGTGTAACATATCGCTTTTCACAGAAGTTCTGTTGTACCAAATGCAGCTTTTTGTTTTATCATTTTGACCTACAAGACAAAAATCGCGACGTAAAGCAGCTACGGAATGCCAAGACAACTGCCGATAATTCTACAAAGCTCACGGAGACGCCTTCAAAGACGGACATGTTTGTTTTTTTTGTTTTATTTTTAAAGGTATTATCGGAAAGAAGAAAGGAAAACAAAACAACAGATTCCAAAATCCAATTACTTAGATTGCTTTTCTGTTTCTTGATGTTTAACCAAAATAATGCAACGGTTCAGACTGTGAACTTTGTGCAACGGAAAAAACAATTTGTTTGCATGAATTTTATGCCCTGCTTATATAAAAGGAGAACTTCCAGAATTGGCGGGATGACAAAGGAAGTAAAATGTGTCAACACAGATAACATGCAGAATGCCTCTATATATGTGTTATTGAAATGTTTTCCAGTATATACAAATGTGCATTCTCTTTTAACTATCCTCACATTCTGACAAAGATCAATAACATCCGGTACCATTTTGCCAAGAACCTGACAGCCTGCAATATATAACTCATTCTCTGGGTTTGCTGTGTACTACTACTACTACTACTACTACCACTACTACTACCACTACTACTACCACTACTACTACTACTACCACTACTACTACTACTACTACTACTACTACTACTACTACTACTACTACTACTACACTACCACCACTACTACTACTACTACTACTACCACCACTACACTACCACTACTACACTACTACTACCACTACTACTACTACTACACTATCACTACCACTGCTACTACACTACCACCACTACACTACCACTACTACTACCAGTACTACTACTACTACTACTACTACTATTGTTTGTACAGTATCATACTTCCCAACTGTCCCGATTTCAGCGGGACAGTCCCGCTATTCGGACACTGTTCCGCTGTCCCCCCGTGGGTCGCAGTGTCCCGCGGGTGGGGGTGGGGGGGCAGTTGGGGGAGGCTTTGATCACCCACCGCTTTGCTCTGCAAAGCAGCCGGCGATCACTGAATAGATGCCGTGCGCAAGCACACGGCATCTATTCAATGCTGGGAGGGGAGCAGGGGGCTGGACAGCTGCTTGGGGAGCACTGGGCACGCCCCCAAAAATCCGTGGCGCTCGGTCACGTCCACTCGGCCAAGGCCACACCCCTTCCATGGCAAGACACCCCCCCTTTTCAGGTTGTGTGCGGTTTTGCCGAACAGGGGTCCCTCTTCCTGCCCCTTTAAAGTTGTGAGGTATGCAGTATCTTGGCTCTGTGATAATACCAGTCTTACCCCATAGTGAGGATGACAGGGGCTGCTAGTACCCAGTGTCATTTTTTTATTTATTTAAATATACTAATTATAAAAAAAAGTTTTTTAAAAAAAATATTTATTTCTTTTTTGCTTCCCCAGACTGAGCGGACCATGCTATGCAATTTGTGTGACACTTCCACATTGTGGGGTTGGTGTTAAGACTAATGTACAGATGAGTGATCATACAATGGCCCTCAGATTGCACCAAATGGTCACATTCCGTGTAACATGGACTTTGCGACTAAGCTGCGCGGTGCATCCTGACACAAACTTTTATACACAATATATTTTTTGTTTGCTTCAGTAATGCACAAAAGTACAATGCAGGAGTGCCCTGGTCACTGGCGCCACTATTTCAGCTGCTGTACTGTATGTGTTGGTTTGTAGTTTATCACCGTGCTATTCATCACTCTCCAAGCCTTGATAAATCTGGGCCTCAGAAGCTAAACTGGGTAAGAAGGCAGAAGAGGGGTATATGTATTACCGCTGCATGGAATGTGGCGGTATTACTTTTCCTGCTTTGCCTCTTAACCTAGTACACTACAAGTGACATTGGATGCAGATACGGCCCTCATTCCGAGTTGTTCGCTCGCAAGCTGCTTTTAGCAGCATTGCACACGCTAAGCCGCCGCTTACTGGGAGTGTATCTTAGCTTATCAAAATTGCGAACGAAAGATTAGCAGAATTGCAAATAGACACTTCTTAGTAGTTTCTGAGTAGCTCCAGACTTACTCGGCATCTGCGATCAGTTCAGTGCTTGTCGTTCCTGGTTTGACGTCACAAACACACCCAGCGTTCGCCCAGACACTCCTCCGTTTCTCCAGCCACTCCCGCGTTTTTCCCAGAAACGGTAGCGTTTTTTCGCACACACCCATAAAACGGCCAGTTTCCGCCCAGAAACACCCACTTCCTGTCAATCACACTCCGATCACCAGAACGAAGAAAAAAACTTTGTTAAGCCGGGAGTAAAATACCTAACTGCATAGCAAATTTACTTGGCGCAGTCGCACTGCGGACATTGCGCATGCGCATTAGCGACTAATCGCTCCGTTGCGAGAAAAAAATAATGAGCGAACAACTCGGAATGACCCCCACGATGCGATAAAGTCTCAAATAAATAAATGTGAAATTCTGCAAGAAATGTGAGAGACTGGGAATTGCTATCCATGGCACTGCGCCATTCGTGTCCTGCCTTACGCAGCAGAAAGGACTGTATATTGCTGTGCCTGGGTGTTGTCACATAGAGTAGTCAGTGGGAATGTGTGACAGGACTGTGACTGTTTAGTGTTGGAGGCAAACCTGGAAATACAGTGGTGAGAGATAAAGTAGAGAGATAAAGCACCAACCAATGAGCTGCTGTCATTTTTGAAGCACAGCCTGTAACAGATTACATATTATATACCGGCTGTCAGTATCCCGATAGCGGCCTCCCCCTCAGGGAGCGCAGCGAGTCCCCTCACGGGCGCGCTGCACTCACCACACATCGGGCCCAGTGGCGACCTTCGATCCCCACAGGTTATATTACCACTCGGGTGATGGCGTGGACCCTCCACCCGAGTGGGAATACGGGGCTGCGGCCCGCATTCCGACCGGTTTGGGATCCTGAATGCCGGGATCCCGACAGGCGGTATATTAACCACATATCACATGTAACATGACAGTTAGGAGGTAAATGGTGTGTACTTTATCTCTCTCCCTTTATCTCTCTACGAGCTTTGATACACCTCCTGCTTTACATGATGCACCTGGGTACAGTATACTGTATTAGCAGGAACAAATTAAATGACCTTTTATTCTGGACCTAGTAGCGATGGGGCTTATCCATTTCTGTACACACATGCCTACGCAGCTGCGATATTTCAGCCTACGGATTTGCTAATCCAGCCACCACCCAGAAAAGCGCTAACACCCGGTCCCTGCAAAGTTCTAGAAGGCTGTGTTTCAGAAATTCCAAACCTTCTCTTTCTGGTTCTGCACATGCGCAGTCATGCTGTTACTTAACAATACGCATAGTTTCCCATTCGCATTGTTAAGTCTGCAGTGTGACGAGCTAAAAGTGTACGCTCGGCTCCAGCCTCCCAAAAGTGTCTAAAGAGATTAAAATGTGCAAGAGTCCACAGCTTCCTCCCACTCAGACTCATGCCCTGTAAAACGACAGTGGCCCTCATTCCGAGTTGTTTGCTCGCAAGCTGCTTTTAGCAGCTTTGCACACGCTAAGCCGCCGCCTACTGGGAGTGAATCTTAGCATAGTAAAATTGCAACCGAAAGATTCGCAATATTGCGAAAAGACTTCTCTGTGCAGTTTATGAGTAACTCGAAACTTACTCGGCATCTGCGATCAGTTCAGTGCTTGTCGTTCCTGGTTTGACGTCACAAACACACCCAGCGTTCGCCCAGACACTCCTCCGTTTCTCCAGCCACTCCCGCGTTTTTCTCAGAAACGGTAGCGTTTTTTCACACACTCCCATAAAACGGCCAGTTTCCGCCCAGAAACACCCACTTCCTGTCAATCACATTACGATCACCAGAACGAAGAAAAAACCTCGTAATGCCGTGAGTAAAAATCCTAACTGCATAGCAAATTTACTTGGCGCAGTCGCACTGCGGACATTGCGCATGCGCATTAGTGACTAATCGCTCCGTTGCGACAAAAAAATAACGAGCGAACAACTCGGAATGACCCCCAGTATCCCTCCACAAAACCCACCCCCTCCACAGACCTGCCCCCTCCACAGAACCCACCCCCTCCACAGACCCGCCCACATTAGGTAGGCTTCCAGAAATGTACCGAGCTGGTTTTCCATCCCAATCCATCCCTGAGAATAGCTGAACCTGTCTCATTTCATTCTTTCCCAGCAAAGATGGCCAGTTCCACTTAGTGATATCTACAGACCCCTATGGCAAACCCAGTTGGGAGACTGAGGGGTCTATTTACTAAGCTTTAGATAGATATAAAGTGGACGGAGATAAAGTACCAGTCAATCAGCTCCTACCTGTCAGGTTACAAGCTGAAAAATGACAGTTCCAATCCTCCATAAAGGATATAATGATGCGTATATGGAATGGCTTTGGTGGTGTATGTAGTCCTCTCTCCTGAATCCCAAAACAGCTGCGGGAGGTAAATCTAACCCCTTGTCTTTATTGTACAGAAAACCAGACACATTTATCTGATGTTTTAATGTAGCGGTTTTGTGTCATGGTGGAAATGACAGGTCTTAGGCGCATCTGTTAAATGACTGCAATTCTTAGATTTTAAAAAGGTCACCAGCTGAGGCTCAGGCAACGCTGGCGTCCTGATCGGCTGAAATAACCATTTGTACAGCAGGCTTTGTCTATTGACATGATGCGCAATTGTGCTGGCGGTACATCATCCCGAGACAGTCTTTAGCCACAAGGAGATGACGATTAAGTGAGCCCACACTGAGGAGTCTCTGCACACGCTCGCTGAGTAGATGGGGACCCTAAGGCATGGAGCTGCAGGATTGTATTCTTTCTCTTTGCGTCTGGGACATTTCTGTCCATTTGTTTATTCATCGTTGCAGTTTTAGAATATTAGCAACTTTTGAGTGCCACGTGGTCACCAATAACAAGCTGAACATGTGCGGACGCGGTGCAACCTAACCTTGGCATCTGCGGCGCAGTACGTTCACGTATCAACTGCACCTGTTATCATTAATCAAATCATTAGGCTGATGGGTTCCTTTTCTTAGGGAAGGAAAAAAAACAACGGAATAAATAATTGCAGGGTAGAGTGGGGAGGCAATATTTTTGTCATGTAGCCTTTTAATTAATTAACTTGGAATTCCAGAACATTTTCTGTCAGAAGAAGCGAGCGCTTGATGCAAATCAATTAGTCAGCGTTTGTTGGGAGCAGAGCGAGCTCTTTCACTACATGGGTGCAGGGAACGTAAATAAAATGAGCGGTAACACAAAGATATATCCTACATAAATCCATCCAGCCTGCCTGTATACAGTGTGAGCATAGAGCACCGGAGAGAGAAAGGAGATACAATCAATGAAAAAAGGAATATGGTTGGATTATTATTATCATTATTATTATTACATTTCATTTATAAGGCGCCACAAGTGTTTCGCAGCGCAGTACAAAGGACAGTACAGGGAGACAAAACTTACAGTAAATAAATAACAGAAATAGATTACAGGTAACACAGAGCAGCACAATTCTCATACATAATACAGCTAAGATGTAAGTAGCGAGGGAGTAATCATCGTACTACTAGGAACTGGCGGCCATAGATGGAGATGAGCCTTTACCAGCAGGAGAGAAAGCGATAAAAATGGTCGCTGAGTAGGAGAGAGCTGCGAGTGAAATGTGTCGAGAAGAGGGCTCAGATAACAAGAGGAAAGAGGGCCCTGCTCTGAAGAGCTAACAATCTAGTGGGAAGGGGCGACAGACAGATGACATGAGGTGCAAGCAAGCAGGAGGTAGCCTGATGGCAGGGTGTAAGCAAAGCAGAGATGGTCAAGGCATGAGGCAGGGGGATGGAGGAGCGGCCTCAGGGCAGGGGGATGGAGGAGAGGCCTCAGGGCAGGGGGATGGAGGAACAGCCTCAGGGCAGGGGGATGGAGGAGCGGCCTCAGGGCAGGGGGATGGAGGAGCGGCCTCAGGGCAGGGGGATGGAGGAGCGGCATCAGGGCAGGGGGATGGAGGAGCGGCCTCAGGGCAGGGGGATGGAGGAGAGGCCTCAGGGCAGGGGGATGGAGGAGCGGCCTCAGGGCAGGGGGATGGAGGAGCAGCATCAGGGCAGGGAGATGGAGGAGCGGCCTCAGGGCAGGGAGATGGAGGAGCGGCCTCAGGGCAGGGAGATGGAGGAGAGGCCTCAGGGCAGGGAGATGGAGGAGAGGCCTCAGGGCAGGGGGATGGAGGAGCAGCCTCAGGGCAGGGGGATGGAGGAGAGGCCTCAGGGCAGGGAGATGGAGGAGCGGCCTCAGGGCAGGGAGATGGAGGAGAGGCCTCAGGGCAGGGGGATGGAGGAGCAGCCTCAGGGCAGGGGGATGTAGGAGAGGCCTCAGGGCAGGGGGATGGAGGAGTGGCCTCAGGGCAGGGGGATGGAGGAGCAGCATCAGGGCAGGGGGATGGAGGAGCGGTCTCAGGGCAGGGGGATGGAGGAGCGGCCTCAGGGCAGGGGGATGGAGGAGCAGCATCAGGGCAGGGGGATGGAGGAGCGGTCTCAGGGCAGGGGGATGGAGGAGCGGTCTCAGGACAGGGGGATGGAGGAGAGGCCTCAGGGCAGGGGGATGGAGGAGAAGCCTCAGGGCAGGGGGATGGAGGAGCAGCATCAGGGCAGGGGGATGGAGGAGCGGTCTCAGGGCAGGGGGATGGAGGAGAGGCCTCAGGGCAGGGGGATGGAGGAGAAGCCTCAGGGCAGGGGGATGGAGGAGCGGTCTCAGGGCAGGGGGATGGAGGAGCGGCCTCAGGGCAGGGGGATGGAGGAGCGGCCTCCGGGCAGGGGGATGGAGGAGCGGCCTCAGGGCAGGGGAATGGAGGAGCGGCCTCAGGGCAGGGGGATGGAGGAGCGGCCTCAGGGCAGGGGGATGGAGGAGCGGCCTCAGGGCAGGGGTATGGAGGAGCGGCCTCAGGGCAGGGGGATGGAGGAGCGGCCTCAGGGCAGGGGGATGGAGGGGCGGCCTCAGGGCAGGGGGATGGAGGGGCGGCCTCCGGGCAGGGGGATGGAGGAGCAGCCTCAGGGCAGGGGGATGGAGGAGCGGCCTCAGGGCAGGGGGATGGAGGAGCGGCCTCAGGACTAGGTTATGCATCAGGAGAGTACGCTTTGATGAATAGGTGGGTTTTCAGTGCCTGCTTGAAGTGTAGTTGTCACCTGTATGGGATGTCAGTGGGCATTTTGTGGCTAGACCAACCAGGGCTGCAAGTTCATCCCAGTTGCCTGGAGGCAAGTTGGAGTTTGGTGCCCCCCATGAAAAAGGGAAAACAAACACATAATAATAATTATATAGATAGCATTCTCTACCGGGACTGGAGGGCGCAGTGAATTGTCAGGGCTCCAGCTGAGCTGTGTGACAACGGCCGGTGAGTCATAGTCAGACTCACAAGATTCTTCCGTCTGCAGCATGCCGAATCAGCGATCAGTGGTGGGTGCCATGTTACAGTCCTGTAGCAGCGGCGGCGGGTGCACCGTCACTTGCTGCAGTGAATGCTGAGCGGTACCAGGCAGGAGCCGACCTGTCCCCTATTACAGGTGTAAGCAGGGCTGCTGAGACAGGGCAGGTGGGCTTCTGAGCTCCATTGGAAGTGTAGAGTTCACATTTGGATCCCGCTGTGACCCACACAGGTGCTGCTTTACATGCAGGTGCCCCTTCAGGGCTTGGCGCCCGGAGGCAGCCGCCTCCATTGCCCCAGGGAGTTACGCCCCTGAGACCAACCCTTATTAGAGTGCAGTTTATGGGGCATAGGCCCTCATTCCGAGTTGTTCGCTCGCTAGCTGCTTTTCGCAGCAGTGCACACGCAAAGCCGCCGCCCTCTGGGAGTGAATCTTAGCTTAGCAGAAGTGCATTATAGCGAAAAGATTTTTCTTTGCAGTTTCTGAGTAGCTCGAGACTTACTCTGCCAGTGCGATCAGTTCAGTGCTTGTCGTTCCTGGTTTGACGTCACAAACACACCCAGATTTCACCCAGACACTCCCCCGTTTCTCCAGCCACTCCCGCGTTTTTCCCAGAAACGGCAGCGTTTTTCCAAACACTCCCCTAAAACGGACAGTTTCCGCCCAGAAACACCCACTTCCTGTCAATCACACTACGATCTCCAGAACGAAGACATTTCTTCGTTAAGCTGTGAGTAAAAGAACAAACTCCATAGCAAATTTACTTGGCGCAGTCGCAGTGCGAACATTGCGCATGCGCAGTTTGCGGAAAATCGCTGCAATGCGATGAAAAAGAACGAGCGAACAACTCGGAATGAGGGCCATAGTTATCAAAATAATTTTGCAGGCTATACCCTGAATTTTGGGGGAATACCGGCACAAATGAAGTATCCCCAGTGTCACAGAATGGACTTTACTCACTCACAGCAAGAACCTTACTACTGATTTATTTGTGAGTCATAAACTTCTTATATACCACGTTATATCACACACAATTAGAGAAACTATATATACAGTAATTTTTTTAAATATAATTTTTTTTTATAATACCTGCCGAGTGTCACCATTAATTTGTTCCTGTATGTCAGCTGGGCAGGCGGAGACAGGCGGATAGTGCAAACATCGGATCATTTACAGTCTTGATGAATAAGCTGCAAAATAATTAGCATATATGCAAATTTCTTGTCCACTTAGTCTTTGCGATTGTGCATGATCAATGGTTACATGCTCTATCTGTAAACAAGTATTGTACTGAATGTGTAATGAAACCTTGTTAAGTCTGTACAACGCTACTACACTGAGACTAAGAAAGGGTAAGTGTGGACCCAGGGCCTGTGGTAAGTGCCACCTACACCACATCCTCACAGCGCAAATCAGGCACGTCAGGTGTGCAGAAATGGATGTCTTTCTGTGACTATTACTGCCTGCTATGTATCATTAGATCCATGTAACTTTTACACCCTTGAGATATGTGCTCATGACTACCTGAACACAAAAATCTACATCTATTCCATGTAAATTCTGTTTCCAGTCCTATATAAAATTGATGAGTAAAACAAAAGATGTATCTCTTTGATAATATCTGTGTGCGGCGAGGAACATAAAAGTGGCCCGGTGAGGTGTATGACGGAGCGCAGAAGATGCTTTATTACTTATCCCTGGGGAAGAACATCTTTCAGCGCGCTCATTCATCTTCCCAGCTCGGCTGGGAAATATACTCCCAGCGCACTGGTACAGATTATTATGTAAATGCACCATTGTAGTAATGAATTAGGATACAATATGTACCATATATCAGCCATGTGTAATAGTTCAAACGGTGTAGAGGTTGGTCTGCTCATAAAAAAATATGCAATCCTTTTTTTTTTTCATGTCTTCTGTAATTTATGCTGTCGGACTGCGTCCAAATACGTCTGATGACTTGTAGCCATCTGTATTCTGTGTTATGGGAAATATCTGACAACTGGTGATACTGCACGTGGAAAGGTCAGATGTTATTACCCATTGATACGTGGGGTGATTTGTTTGTTACTGCACGTGCATAAAAAGACGAGGTGTGTACACACAATGGCGCAGTTGCGTTTGAGAGGCTTGGTATTATAAATGTGCTGGGCGTTCCTGGGCAGTGACTGGTGCATGACCTCGTTAAATGGGTGTGGTCTCACTGAAATGGGTGTAGCCTCGCAGGAAAAGACTACCTTACACTCCAGTTTTTGACCCTGCACCAACAGATCTCAGCCACCATGGGAAAGAAAGAAAATTCCATCATACTAAGCCCCACACAGTAATGCCCCTGCACCATTTTATGCTACACACCGCAATGCCTGTGATACATTATCCCCTACAGTAAAGCTTCTAATTACTTTTACATTACCTGCTTGTTGCCAGGAGTTTACGCTCTGTGTTCCATGCTCGTTGCAAGGGGTTTCGGGCTCTGTGTTCCATGCTCGTTGCCAGGGGTTTCGTGCTCTGTGTTCCATGCTTGTTGCCAGGGGTTTCATGCTCTGGTTGTCATGCTCGTTGCCTGGGGTGTGTAATGCACATTGCCAGGGGTTACATGCTGTAGCTGTCATGCTCCTTACAGAGGTGTGTAATGCTCGTTGCTAGGGGTTACATACTGTGGCTGTTATGCTCGTTGCCAGGGGTGTGTAATGCTCGTTGCTAGGGGTTTCATGCTGTGGCTATCATGCTCATTGCCAGTGGTGTGTAATGCTCATTGCCAGGGGTTACAGGGCTATTATACCTGTGTGCTTACTTCTATTGCAAAGGCGGGTTATTATTGACTGTGTTATGCAAGCTCCGCCCAACAGTGCCTGTCAAAGCTAAAATACCTATGTGCTATTTAAAGACAACGCCAGCTTGTTTACCTGTTCCCGCAATTCACCTGCCTAATTGTTATTGCTGGTTATACAAGACTGTGCTATTTAAAGACTACACCAGCTTTCTACCTGTTCCCGCGATTTACCTGCTTAGTTATCAACGCTGGTTATTCGAGACTGTGTTATATAAAGACACCAGCTTGCTCACCTGTTCTCGCAACTCACCTACCTACTGTTATTGCGGGTTATACGAGACTGTACTATTGATAGAACAACGCCAGCTTATACTCGAGTCCTTCTGTTGTGCATTTAATCAAAGAATTCTGAACATAATTGTTACATATTCTCTCACTGTCATCTTTAGCATATATTAATAAAATAGAGTTGTTCCTGTACCGTGTGTGGTCATTGTGTCTGAGGATTAAAGCAGGTCTGCTTCTCTGATCATAACCGAACCTGATTATCTTAGTACCCCACACTTAGTTTAAGTTCTGGCACCGGATTGTGGGCGTTACACATCCAAACAGCTTACAAAGCTTTTAGATAAGTGTCTGAGGGCGGGATGCACTAAGAATGGGATGAATCCCGAAACTACTCGCATGCACAGCAGCATCTAGTAACACTGTATGCATGTAGGTTTAAACCAAGGACAGCTCTCCCGATAAGACCAGTCCTTTGAAGGTTGGGACTTCCAGGTTTATGACCCGGGAGCCGTTCTGTGCATGCGCTGCTGACAACCAACCCCTGTGGTGAGCCGCAACGGATAGGGGAATGCTGCAAAGAGAATCCCATATGCTCCTATTAGGCAATGACATCTATAGAAGGCTTTGCTTATTGAGTTCAAGCTTCGGGAGCTTGATGCATATTGGTGATGCAATCACACCTTGAAATCTGTATTTTCCGAGGTTTGACCACACTTTTGGTTTTGATGCATCCGGCCCTGGCAGTGTTATGATGTAACTAGAATTTAGGCACTCGAGTTTAGATGGCACTTCCCAGGGATTGTAGGGAGACAGAAACAGCCCTGTCTTTACTTCCCATTGCATTATCCCCCAGCCCTCCGCTGTCCTCCACTCTCCTTACAGCCATCCTTTTCCTCTGTGACATCACACTCAGATTGGTACAAACGCTGGACCCTACTTCAGTGATGCCATCCCAAGCAGTTGCAGTTATACTAAATTAGCAAAACTGCCCCTGAAGCAGAACAAGGTCCACTGTGTGATTCTTTAGTGGAAAGCAACAATGTAACTGTATGACACGAAACATACATAACACTATGCAAGACCAACCAGGTAACAAGAAAATGTTCTGCTTGCACAAACTAAATAGCAGCTACACAGAAGCCCTGATGAACTACACCTGCGGTGACATACCTTACTCTGCAAATAATGGCCAGCTGTGCCATGCCTTTGCATTTGCTCCCTGGGCGGCAGCCTGGGTGTCTCCGATCTGGGTAGATCCAAACAACAGCTGCCCTCCATGTACCCCCCTTAGTTATACTACTAGGCTCAGATTAAATAGGAACTACGAGCCTAATTCAGACCTGATCGCAGCAGCAAAATCTTTCTCTAATGGGTAAAACCATGTGCACTGCAGGTTAGGCAGATGTAACAAGTGCAGAGAGAGTTAGATGTGGGTGGGTTATATTGTTTCTGTGCAGGGTAAATACTGGCTGCTTTACTTTTACACTGCAATTTAGATTTCAGTTTAAACGGGTATACTACGTTTGTCCGGCGCTTGGGATCCCGGCGCGCTGCAAACTGGCGCTGGGATCCCGACCACCGGAATGCAGAAGCGTGGCAAACACAAACGAGCCCCTTGGGGGCTCGCTGTGGGCACGGAGGCGCGCTACGTGTGCCACGCTATTTATTCTCCCTCCACGGGTGCCGTGGACACCCCAAAAAGGGAGAATAGTTGTCGTATACCGAGTGTCGGGATCCCAACAGCCGGCATATCGAGTGCCTCCCATTTAAACACAACCCACCTAAATCAAACTCTCTGCACATGTTACATCTGCCCCACCTTCACTGCACATGGTTTTGCCCATTAGAGAACAATTTTGCTGCTGCGATCAGGTCTGAATTAGGCCGTACATTTCCATAGGGCTTGCTGAGCTATTTGCTAAATTTCTAAAAGTTTGCCAAGTAAGGTTTCTATGGGAAAACAAAACATTGACTTCACGACAACAAAAACAATTATTTATTTAGAATCAATGTCATCTTCTCTGTTTGATAAATACCGTAGAGCCGGCGGTTTTCGTGGCGTGCTGGCTAGTACAAGCAGTTTGCAGGTGCACAAAGAAGATTGACAAGTGATTGTGAGGTAGCGCTGAGTTGTGTATTCTTCTCATGTGATCCCCGCAGTGTGCCGCCTATTCTGCGTACGTCTGTAAAACCTCTGCTCCTGACTAATGTCAATATTGTGAATAAAGTATAAATGATCATGAAATGTGGTATAACTAATGCAGTACATGCTGGGAGATCAGGGTATAAAGGCTGTGACAGGTAACAGCAGCCAATCTTCCAGCTATTCAAGAACAGACTGATGTTGGCAGCTGGCAGAGTTTAGGCGTCACACCTGTAAGTGCTTTTAACAAATCAATCTATGTTTCACCATCATTAAAGTCAACTTTTCTTTTTTTTCTGCAAATACGCCGAGTATACCAAGTGCACATCCACATATCCAAGTGTTTGGAAATACCATAGGATGGCAAATGGCATCTACTCCAGCTTGATTGCGGATTACCAGCACGATGGGAAGCATGACTACACAGTGGTTAACATTGTCAGCAAGGGCGTAGCTACCATAGGTGCAGGGAATGCAGCTGCTAGCACAGCTCTGGGGTGATGAAATTGATATATGCCATGGCACTATGGGGGTAATTCTGAGTTGATCGCAGCAGCAAATTTGTTAGCAGTTGGACAAAACCATGGGGGTCATTCCGAGTTGTTCGCTCGCAAGGCGATTTTAGCAGAGTTGCTCACGCTAAGCCGCCGCCTACTGGGAGTGAATCTTAGCATCTTAAAATTGCGAACGAAGTAATCGCAATATTGCGATTACACACCTCGTAGCAGTTTCTGAGTAGCTTCAGACTTACTCGGCATCTGCGATCAGTTCAGTGCTTGTCGTTCCTGGTTTGACGTCACAAACACACCCAGCGTTCGCCCAGACACTCCTCCGTTTCTCCGGCCACTCCTGCGTTTTTTCCGGAAACGGTAGCGTTTTTTCCCACACGCCCATAAAACGGCCTGTTTCCGCCCAGTAACACCCACTTCCTGTCAATCACATTACGATCGCCAGACCGATGAAAAAGCCGTGAGTAAAATTCCTAACTGCATAGCAAATTTACTTGGCGCAGTCGCAGTGCGAACATTGCGCATGCGCATTAAGCGGAAAATCGCTGCGATGCGAAGATTTTTACCGAGCGAACAACTCGGAATGACCCCCCATGTTCACTGCAGGGGAGGCAGATGTAACACGTGCAGAGAGGATTAGATGTGGGTGGGGTGTGTTCAATCTGCAATCTAAATTGCAGTGTAACAATAAAGCAGCCAGTATTTACCCTGCACAGAAACAAAATAACCCACCCACATCTAACTCTCTCTGCACGTTATATCTGCCCCCCCTGCAGTGCACATGGGGGGTCATTCCGAGTTGTTCGCTCTGTAAATTTTTTCGCATTGCAGCGATTTTCCGCTTAGTGCGCATGCGCAATGTCGGCACTCAGGGCCGGTGCTAGGGTGTTCGGCGCCCCCCTGCAAACTATAAATTTGCGCCCTCCAATATTCCTTTAGCGCGCGCCGGGAAAAGGGTTGTGGTCTCACAAGTAAGGGGCATGGCCACACAGTAGTACCCCCATTTAAAATTACGCCACAATGTAGTACAATCTTATTAATCTTATACGTAATGCCCCACCCGTAGTAGTAGCGTCCTTATATGTAATGCACCCCAGTAATAGTAGCATCCTTATACGTAATGCCCCGCCAGTAGTAGTAGCGTCCTTATACGTAGTGCACCCCTGTAGTAATAGTGTCCTTATATGTAATGCCCCTCCCAGTAGTAGTAGCGTTCTTATACGTAATGCCCCCCACAGTAGTAGTAGCGTCCTTATACGTAATGCCCCGCCAGTAGTAGTAGCGTCCATATACGTAGTGCACCCCTGTAGTAATAGCGTCCTTATACGTAATGCCCCCCACATTAGTAGTAGCGTCCTTATACGTAATGCCCCCCAGTAGTAGTAGCGTCCTTATACGTAATGCCCCCCAGTAGTAGTAGCGTTCTTATACGTAATGCCCCCCACAGTAGTAGTAGCGTCCTTATACGTAGTGCACCCCTGTAGTAATAGCGTCCTTATATGTAATGCCCCTCCCAGTAGTAGTAGCGTTCTTACATGTAATGCCCCCCCAGTAGTAGCGTCCATAAAGCGCGTGCACAGACATACCTCACACACACACAATTCACACATATATACACCCACCATATACACACACGTCACATACACACTTCAAGTTCTCTCTCACCCTCCACTTACCTAAGCCAGTCTCCCTCTGTACAGCAGCCTGGTCCGTGTAGCTCCGCCCCCTTCCGGCCCGTGTAGCTCTGCCCCATTGTGTCCCGTACTCGGCGCTGTCACAGGTGAGGGGAGGGGAGGGAGGAAGCTTTTCATGCTGCAGGCTCCGCTGCCAGTGACTGTCACAGTCATACAGTGACAGACACAGCACTGGCAGCAGCAGCAGGAGGGGGGACAGGACGGCGCAGCAGGGAAGGGATGCAGAGCAGGGGGAGCGCCTCTCCGTCCCAGCGCCTCCCTGCACTGCATCCCTTCGCTGAGCGGGTAGCGCCGGGCCTGTCCGCACTGCGACTGCGCCAAATAAATTTGCTATGCAGTTAGGAATTTTACTCATGTTTTTTTCTTCGTTCTGGTGATCGTAATGTGATTGACAGGAAGTGGGTGTTTCTGGGCGGAAAAAGGCCGTTTTATGCGTGTGTGTGAAAAAACGCTACCGTTTCTGGGAAAAACGCGGGAGTGGCTGGAGAAACGGAGGAGTGTCTGGGCGAACGCTGGGTGTGTTTGTGACGTCAAACCAGGAACAACAAGCACTGAACTGATCGCAGATGCCGAGTAAGTCTGGAGCTACTCAGAAACTGCTAAGAAGTGTCTATTCGCAATTTTGCTAATCTTTCGTTCGCAATTCTGCAAAGCTTAGATTCACTCCCAGTAGGCGGCGGCTTAGCGTGTGTAAAGCTGCTAAAAGCGGCTAGCGAGCGAACAACTCGGAATGAGGGCCATGGTTTTGCCCAACTGCTAACAAAGTTCCTGCTGCGATCAACTCAGAATTATCCCCTATGTGCGGAGTTTATATGTTCCCCATGTTTGCATAAGTTTCCTCAAGAAGCTCCGTTTTATCCTGCGCTCCAAAAAGTGCTTCAATGGGACAGGGACTGAAGTGAATGGCAAATATTCTCTGTGTACAGCACTGCCTAATTGGCATGCTGCTGTATATAATTATCTAAGTAATAATAATAATAATAATAATAATACAATTAGGTATTGTGTATATATAAAGAAAGGGAATACCTCACTTTAAAATCCATTCTGCTACCACTTTAGGACAACCTGCTAAAATAACAATAGGTTTAGATTAGTTTATGTCTTCGGTGAAGCATGAAAGTTACAGAACAGGTCTTTTTTTTTTTTTAGAAACGTTTGTAAATGATCCTTATTGTCTAATGCCCCATACATGCCAGGTTGGCAGAGACAGAAGAAGAAAAAAGAAGAAAAAGAAAAAAAAAGAAAAAGAAAGAAAAAAGAAAAAAAAAAAGAAGAAAAAGAAGAAAAAGAAGAAAAAGAAGAAAAAGTAGAAGAAAAAGAAGAAGAAAAAGAAGAAAAAGAAGAAAAAGAAGAAGAAAAACAAGAAAAAGAAGAAAAAGAAGAAGAAGAAGAAGAAGAAGAAGAAGAAGAAGAAGAAGAAGAAGAACTGATGGTGCTAATCACACTCTAGAAATACAGTATTAACAAGTCTGCAGCAAAATCTCTGAGAAATACAGCAAGGTCCCTAAATAATCCATAGGAAGCAAGGAAAAAGAAGGATTTGTGCTGACCTGTATCTACATATTAAATATCAAGTCTGAAATCATCAAAAAGTCTGGCCAGTACCGCTCTAAATATTAAACAGCCGTATTCTAGAAATGATACATATTAGACAAAACACACAGACTGCTGCACATAGATATAACTTTGTATCAATATACTGTTAAATATAGCTGTTAAGTTCCTAGAGCAGGACAGGAGTCTAGCTAGGATACTTTACTAGGTGATTCATTGCGCTCTTCACACCGTCAAAAGGGGCTACGCCCGGTTATCCCCTGCACACCTTTCTGGCATTCAATATTTGTATTATATGGAGTATTACCTGCATTCTAAGTTTTGTTAGTGGATAAATATTGCACAACGAAAGGGTGTCCGATGGTGAAGGGGGTGTGGATGGGGGAGGTGCAGGTGCGGGGATGCAGCGGGTGGTGGTTGGGTGGATGCAGGGGTGCCACGGGTGGGGCTGGTGCGGGGGTGCCTCTGGGGGGGCAGATGCAGTGGTGCCGTGGGTGGGGGAGGGGCGGGGGTGCCGTGGGTGGGGGAGGGGTGGGTGCATGGGGCAGGATGGAAATAGATGCAGCAGCGTGTGGTCAGGCAGGGAGCGCAACCTCTGCATCTTAGGTGTTTTCATCAACTATATTTAAAGTGCTCACCACTCACCAGAACACGGATGGCAAACCAGTCAGAGACAAAGGCCCTCATTCTGAGTTGTTCGCTCGCTAGCTGCTTTTAGCAGCAGTGCAAACGCTAAGCCGCCGCCCTCTGGGAGTGTATCTTAGCTTAGCAGAAGTGCGAACGAAAGGATCGCTGAACTGCTACTAAAAAAAATAGTGCAATATCAGAGTAGCTCGAAGCGTACTCCTACCTTGCAATCACTGCAGACTGTTTAGTTCCTGTTTTGACGTCACGAACACGCCCTGCGTTCGACCAGCCACTCCCCCGTTTCTCCAGCCACTCCTGTGTTTTTATCTGGCACGCCTGAGTTTTTCAGCACACTCCCTGAAAACGCTCAGTTACCTCCAAGAAGCACCCACTTCCTGTCAATCATTCACCGATCAGCAGTGCGACTGAAAAGCGTCGCTAGACCTTGTGTGAAACTACGTTGGCTTTTGTGAAAGTACGACGCGCGTGCGCACTGCGTACCATGCGCAGAAATGCAGATTTTTTTGCTTGATCGCTGCGCTGCAAACAACGTCAGCTAGCGATCAACTCGGAATGACCACCAAAGAGCTAGAAAAGATCTGTAGTCAAGGACAACAGCCATTATCATGCGTGCGCCTAAGGCATGCAGAAAAAATGGGGGCATGGCCTAGTTGTCACAAAGCCACACCGCATTTTTGTGCACACACCTTTCAGTATGACGTTTGTAGGAGTATGACCTTGTGTCATAACCCCGTTTTTAGTCATGTTGTACAGTGCCACATAGATATAAAAATGCCAAAAAATGGGTGCCTCCACAGTGCCAGATACAGATATGCCTCCACAGTGCCAGAATCATATATGCCTCCACAGTGCCAGATACATATATGCCTCCACAGTGCCAGATACATATATGTCCCCACAGTGCCAGATACATATATGTCCCCACAGTGCCAGATACATATATGCCCCACAGTGCCAGATACATATATGTCCCCAGTGCCAGATACATATATGTCCCACAGTGCCAGATACATATTTGCCCCCAGTGCCAGATACATGTCCCCACAGTGCCAGATACATATATGAACCCAGTGCCAAGTACATATATGCCCCCAGTGCCAGATACACATGTCCCCACAGTGCCAGATATATATATATATATATATATATATATATATATATATATATGCCCCACAGTGCCAGATACATATATGCCCCACAGTGCCAGGTACACATATGCCCCACAGTGCCAGATACATATATGCCCCACAGTGCCAGGTACACATATGCCCCACAGTGCCAGATACATATATGCCCCACAGTGCCAGGTACACATATGCCCCACAGTGCCAGATACATATGTTCCCACACAGCCAGATAAATGTATGGCCCTCAGCATCAGGTACACATATGCCCCACAGTGCCAAATACATATATGCCCCACAGTGCCAGATACACTGTGGGGCACTGCTTCCCTCATGTTCTTATCCTTTTCTTACTTTAATAATCTTCAACTGTACCACATCCAGCAGTCTTCTGCCACCTGATACTTATTCCAGTGTCATCTGCTGATGTAACTATGTTTATTTACCCTGTACTTGCTGTCACAACTGAGGGTTTAGGCTGAAGGGAGGAAGCCTCAGTTGTAGGGGCTGGAATGAAGTTAAACTTAGATGGTTTAATCAGACCCCTGGACATGTAAGTGTGGAAGGAAACCCGAAGGTGTGACCATGACAAGCAGGTTAAAAGTCAAATGAAAGTTTATTAAACAGACTCCGTATAATCACAACAGTGTTCACAGTCAGTATAGCAGTGGCAGATAATACAGTTCCTGGATCACTAAACCATAAAAGGTATCACAGGGCACTGGTAGGTTGCAGAACAGGTGTTATAGTCCTTGGGTAGAATAACCTTACCAGGCCAGGCTGTAGTAGTGGAGACAACCGAGGAACACGCCAGTAGGTGTATAATATGATGCTGGTAACTGGAATGCACTGTAGGAGTCACTGGACGGAACCAGCCAGATGGTGGAGACACAATGTTAAAACTGAAAGATGATAGGGTGCGTGGAAACAGATGAAATGAAGAGTGGTTACCGGTGGTAGTGGATACTGCTGGTAAGTAGAAATCCGCTGGGAGAACACCGGCTCTTTAAGGAGGCTGAATTCTGTTGGAAGCAGGTTGCTGGAAACAGATGGGTTAATAGCTGCAAGCTTGGAAGCTGGAAGCAAACGAGGTAATAGCTGAAAGCTGGAGCAGTCACAGAGGATTGCAAAGTCAGGCTGCACCGCAGGATGGAAAGCAGGTGCGGGTCTCTTTGTGGATGCTGGAGACAGGAACTGGAACCTGGAGAAACAAGCCACAGGAGAGAGAGACTGGAACAAGGTATGACTTTCAAAGCACTGACATCTATCTGGCCCAGACACAGGATACTTATACCTGCTGCTATGCAGGCATTGGCTGGGCAATTATGCAGATTCCAGAGATGGTGGATTGGAGGAATTGGAGCATGTGATCAAATCCAACATGGCTGCGCCCATGCTGGAACCTGGAGGGAAAACCTGGTTTGGAATGAAATGTGCAAACATAATGACAATGGCGGCACCGGCCGCGGAGGACAGGAGACGCCAGATGACAGCTATATGCTGAGACACTTGGAGAGCAGCAGAGGCCGCGGCAGGCATGATACATGATTCTGAGAACCTGCAGCAATAACACAGTAACGGCGGCGGAGGCCGCGGAGGACGGGAGACGCCATGTTGGATTCAAACATGGCGCCGCTGTGGTAGTGTCTCAGAATGACAGGAGGGATGTGCAGAGTGTTGACACAGATGAGATCCGGATTTGGAACGCTGGGCCAGTCTCAGAAGACACCTAAATGGCAGGTAATGGCGTCCAGATACCCGGATCGTGACACTTGGCCTATATTGTCATCTGTAAGTTGCTGTTTTCCTGCTTGATTTTTTGTTTATGTACTCTGTAATTGGGCGCTGCGGAACCCTTGTGGCGCCATATAAATACAGGATAATAATAATAATACATATATGCCCAACAGTGCCAAATACATATATGCCCCACAGTGCCAGATTCCTATAAGCCCCGCAGTGTCAGATACATATATTCCCCACACAGCCAGATACACATGTCCCACAGTGCCAGCTATGCCCCCAGTGACAGATACACATGTCCCCACAGTGCCAGATATGCCCCCAGTGCCAGATACACATGTCTCCGCAGTACCAGCTATGCCCCCAGTGCCAGATACACATGTCCCCGCAGTGCCAGCTATGCCCCCAGTGACAGATACACATGTCCCCGAAGTGCCAGCTATGCCCCCAGTGCCAGATACACATGTCCCACAGTGCCAGCTATGCCCCCAGTGACAGATACACAATGTCCCCGCAGTGCCAGCTATGCCCCCAGTGCCAGATACAGATGTCCCCGCAGTGTCAGCTATGCCCCCCGTGCCAGATACACATGTCCCCAGTGCCAGCTATGCCCCCAGTGCCAGATACACATGTCCCCACAGTGCCAGCTATGCCCCCAGTGACAGATACACATGTCCCCACAGTGCCAGCTATGCCCCCAGTGACAGATACACATGTCCCCGCAGTGTCAGCTATGCCCCCAGTGCCAGATACACATGTCCCCGCAGTGTCAGCTATGCCCCCAGTGCCAGATACACATGTCCCCAGTGCCAGCTATGCCCCCAGTGCCAGATACACATGTCCCCGCAGTGTCAGCTATGCCCCCAGTGCAGATACACATGTCCCCACAGTGCCAGCTATGCCCCCAGTGCCAGATACACATGTCCCCGCAGTGTCAGCTATGCCCCACAGCAAGGCCGTAAGTAGGTGTGTGCCAGCGGTGTCTGGCACACAGCGCATATGCAGTGTACCGCCAGCAACACCATAGTTCTGTGCCGCAATAATTGTCTGTGCAGGGTAAAGCCGGGCAGCTCTGTCTGGACAGTGCACTCTGTGCTCCTCTTCCCAGATCCCTCTACTCGTCTACTGCCTGACCAGCGGAGGTTACAGTGTGCCGCTCCCACCCCAGCAGCCAGCACTTAAGAGTGAGCCTGGACCTGACATATCCCCCAAACGGAGGTACAGTGATCTGCAATGCCCGATCCCACCACCCGCCCTTACCATGCATCGTGAGCATCACCCCCTGGAGTTTATAGTGAAGCCCGACAGAGCATGCGGCTGCTATGGGGCCTGGGCTGTTTCCAGGTCCCGCGACTCCCGCCGCTCCTCTGCACCCAAACACCTGTAGTGTCTGCCAGCACTGGACTCTAAGCCACCAGCTCTCCCCAGAGGTCACTGCTTCATGCTGCAGAATGCACGCTGCCTGAGCCCTGGAATCCCGGATCTCCACCCCAGTAGATGACTTGTGCCTGCCCTGCTGCCTGCTCAGAACCGAGGTGAGGGGGACTCTGCCTGCCGTAATGTGTAAAAAAGGGGACTCTACCTGCCATTATGTGTAAAAAGAGGGATTCATCCTGCCGTTATGTGTAAAAGGGGGACTCTGCCTGCCGTAATGTATAAAAGGGGCTCTACCTGCCGTTATGTGTAAAGGAGGACTCTACCTGTCGTAATGTGTAAAAGGGGATTCTACTTGCTGTATTGTGTAAAAGGGGAATCTTCCTGTCATAAAAGGGGGCTGTACCTGTCGTAATGTTTAAAAGGGGAATATACCTGCCGTAATATGTAAAAGGGAACTCTAACTGCTGTAATGTGTAAAAGGGAGCTCTAACTGCCATAATGTGTAAAAGGGGACTTATATTTTTGTTGCGCACTGTAGGCATGCACTGACCCTATTTTAAATATAGGGGGCGCCGATGCTGTTTTTTGCACACAGCGCAAAAATGTCTAGTTACGGCACTGCCCCACAGTGTCAGATACACATGTCCCCGCAGTGCCAGCTATGCCCCCAGTGCCAGAAACAGATGTCCCTAGTGCCAGATATGCCCCCAGTGCCAGAAACACATTTCCCCAGTGCCAGATACACATGCCCCCAGTGCCAGATACACATGTCCCCAGTGCCAGATACACATGCCCCCAGTGCCAGAAACACATTTCCCCAGTGCCAGATACACATGCCCCCAGTGCCAGAAACACATTTCCCCAGTGCCAGATACACATGTCCCCAGTGCCAGATATGCCTCCAGTGCCAGATACACATGTCCCCAGTGCCAGATATGCCCCCAGTGCCAGATACACATGTCCCCAGTGCCAGATATGCCCCCAGTGCCAGATACACAATGTCCCCGCAGTGCCAGATATGCCCCCAGTGCCAGATACACAATGTCCCCGCAGTGCCAGATATGCCCCCAGTGCCAGATACACATGTCCCCAGTGCCAGATATGCCCCCAGTGCCAGATACACAATGTCCCCACAGCACCAGATACACATGTCCCCAGTGCCAGATACACATGTCCCCAGTGATAGATATGCCCCCAGTGCCAGATACACTTGCCCCTGCAGTGCCAGCTAAGCCCCCAGTGCCAGATACGCATGTCCCCACAGTGCCACAGTGCCCCCCCCCCCCCCCCAATTGCAGCTCACCATGCTGCTGTGCCAGTATGTGAGGGTGTGGAGGAGATAAACCCCGCCGCCAGAGAGAAGTGTGTGTGCTGGGCTGTGTCAGGCAGTGGTGGCTGGGAGTATGAAGGAGCTGCATGCGGAGGATGAAAGCCACGGGTTGGCCACCACTGCACCAGAAAGTTAAGGGATCGTGGCCTGCATCCAGCCAACCAGATCTGTGACTCTGTGACTCTGACTCCTCCCAGCATTAAGAAATGAGTCACAGATCTGGGCAAATATATAGGAGAAGTGTTGGGCCACACAGAGCGGCCAAGCTGAACGGGACCCGCTTGGCCGCTGTATGTGGCCCTAACCTAAAAGGGGTGAGTAAAAAATCCTGTCATTCGGGATACTGACAGCCAGAAGACTGACAGCGGAATGCCGTCAGAATGCCAATGGATCCTGGCAAGTATTTTAACCCTTTCCCTAACCTCCCCCTCCCTGCAGACTAACCCTAACCGTCCCCTCCCACAGACTAACCCTAACCGCCCCCTCCCCACAGACTAACCCTAACCGCCCCCTCCCCACAGACTAACCCTAACCGCCACCTCCCCACAGACTAACCCTTTCCGCCCCCTCCCCACAGACTAACCCTAACCGTCCCCTCCCAACAGACTAACCCTAACCGCCCCCTCCCCACAGACTAACCCTAACCGCCCTCTCCCCACAGACTAACCCTAACCGCCACCTCCCCACAGACTAACCCTTTCCGCCCCCTCCCCACAGACTAACCCTAACCGTCCCCTCCCAACAGACTAACCCTAACCGCCCCCTCCCCACAGACTAACCCTAACCGCCACCTCCCCACAGACTAACCCTATCCGCCCCCTCCCCATAGACTAATCCTAACCGCCCCCTCCCCACAAACTAACCCCAACTGTCTCTTCCCGCAGCCTAACCCTAACCTCTCCCACCTACAGCCTAACTCTGACCGCCCTCTCCCCACAGACTAACCCTAACCGCCACCTCCCCACAGACTAACCCTTTCCGCCCCCTCCCCACAGACTAACCCTAACCGTCCCCTCCCAACAGACTAACCCTAACCGCCCCCTCCCCACAGACTAACCCTAACCGCCACCTCCCCACAGACTAACCCTTTCCGACCCCTCCCCACAGACTAATCCTATCCGCCCCCTCCCCACAAACTAACCCCAACTGTCTCTTCCCGCAGCCTAACCCTAACCTCTCCCACCTACAGCCTAACTCTGACCGCCCCCTCCCTGCAGACTAGCCTTAACCTCCCCTCCCCACAGACTAACCCTAACTGTCCCCTCCCCACAGGCTAACCCTGTCTCTTCCCGCAGCTTAACCCTAACTGCCCACTCCCCACAGACTAACCCTAATTGTCTCTTCCAGCAGCCTAACCCCAACCTCTCCCACCTACAGCCTAACTCTAATCGCCCCCTCCCTGCAGACTAGCCTTAACCCCCCCCCCCACAGACTAACCCTAACTGTCCCCTCCCCACAGGCTAACCCTGTCTCATCCCGCAGCTTAACCCTAACTGCCCACTCCCCACAGACTAACCCTAATTGTCTCTTCCAGCAGCCTAACCCCAACCTCTCCCACCTACAGCCTAATTCTAATCGCCCCCTCCCTGCAGACTAGCCTTAACCCCCCCCACAGACTAACCCTAACTGTCCCCTCCCCACAGACTAACCCTGTCTCTTCCCACAGCTTAACTCTAACCGCCCCCTCCCCACAGACTAACCCTAACTGTCTCTTCCCGCAGCCTAAACCTAACCTCTCCCACCCACAGCCTAACCCTAAATGCCCCCTCCCTGCAGACTAACCCTGTCTCTTCCTGCAGCCTAACCCTAAACGCCCCCTCCCCACAGACTAACCCTAATTGTCTCTTCCCGCAGCCTAACCCTAACCTCTCCCACCCACAGCCTAACCCTAACCGCCCCCTCCCTACAGACTAACCCTAACCGCCACCTCCCCACAGACTAACCCTTTCCGCCCCCTCCCCGCAGTCTAACCCTAACCACCCCTCCCCACAAACTAACCCCAACTGTCTCTTCCCGCAGCCTAACCCTAACCGCCCCCTCCCCACAAACTAACCCCAACTGTCTCTTCCCGCAGCCTAACCCTAACCACCCCTCCCCACAAACTAACCCCAACTGTCTCTTCCTGCAGCCTAACCCTAACCGCCCCCTCCCCACAAACTAACCCCAACTGTCTCTTCCCGCAGCCTAACCCTAACCGCCCCCTCCCCACAAACTAACCCCAACTGTCTCTTCCTGCAGCCTAACCCTAACTGCCCCTTCCCCACAAACTAACCCTAATTGTCTCTTCCCGCAGCCTAACCCTAACCTCTCCCACCTACAGCCTAACTCTAACCGCCCCCTCCCTGCAGACTAGCCTTAACCTCCCCTCTCCACAGACTAACCCTAACTGTCCCCTCCCCACAGGCTAACCCTGTCTCTTCCCGCAGCTTAACCCTAACTGCCCACTCCCCACAGACTAACCCTAATTGTCTCTTCCAGCAGCCTAACCCCAACCTCTCCCACCTACAGCCTAACTCTAACCGCCCCCTCCCTGCAGACTAGCCTTAACCTCCCCTCCCCACAGACTAACCCTAACTGTCTTCTCCCCACAGGCTAACCCTGTCTCTTCCCGCAGCTTAACCCTAACTGCCCACTCCCCACAGACTAACCCTAATTGTCTCTTCCAGCAGCCTAACCCCAACCTCTCCCACCTACAGCCTAACTCTAATCGCTCCCTCCCTGCAGACTAGCCTTAACCCCCCCCCACAGACTAACCCTAACTGTCCCCTCCCCACAGACTAACCCTGTCTCTTCCCACAGCTTAACTCAAACCACCCCCTCCCCACAGACTAACCCTAACTGTCTCTTCCCGCAGCCTAAACCTAACCTCTCCCACCCACAGCCTAACCCTAAATGCCCCCTCCCTGCAGACTAACCCTGTCTCTTCCTGCAGCCTAACCCTAAACGCCCCCTCCTCACAGACTGACCCTAATTGTCTCTTCCCGCAGCCTAACCCTAACCTCTCCCACCCACAGCCTAACCCTAACCGCCCCATCCCCACAGTCTAACCCTGTCTCTTCCCACAGCCTAACCCTAATCTCTCCCAAACACAGCCTAACCCTAACCGCCCCTTCCCCACACACTAATCCTGTCTCATCCCGCAGCCTAACCCTAACCTCTCCCACCCACAGCCTAACCCTAACCGCACCCTCCCTGCAAACTAGCCTTAACCATCCCCTCCCCACAGACTAACCTTAACTGCCCCCTCCCCACAGACTAACCCTGTCTCTTTCTGCAGCTTAACCCTAACCGCCCCCTCTCCACAGACTAAACATAACTGTCTCTTCCTGCAGCCTAACCCTAATCTCTCCCACCCACAGCCTAACCCTAACTGCCCCGTCCCCACAGACTAACCCTGTCTCTTCACGCAACCTAACCCTAACCTCTCCCACCCAGAGCCTAACCCTAACTGCCTCCTACCCGCAGACTAACCCTAACTGCCCCCTCCCTACAGACTAAGCCTGTCTCTTCCTGCAGCTTAGCCTTAACCGCCACCTCTCCACAGACTAACCCTAACTGTCTCTTCCCGCAGCCTATCCCTAACCTCTCCCACCCACAGCCTAACTCTGACCGCCCCCTCCCTGCAGACTAGCCTTAACCTCCCCTCCCCACAACTAACCCTAACTGTCCCCTCCCCACAGGCTAACCCTGTCTCTTCCCGCAGCTTAACCCTATCTGCCCACTCCCCACAGACTAACCCTAATTGTCTCTTCCAGCAGCCTAACCCCAACCTCTCCCACCTACAGCCTAACTCTAATCGCCCCCTCCCTGCAGACTAGCCTTAACCCCCCCCACAGACTAACCCTAACTGTCCCCTCCCCACATACTAACCCTGTCTCTTCCCACAGCTTAACTCTAACCGCCCCCTCCCCACAGACTAACCCTAACTGTCTCTTCCCACAGCCTAAACCTAACCTCTCCCACCCACAGCCTAATCCTAAATGCCCCCTCCCTGCAGACTAACCCTGTCTCTTCCTGCAGCCTAACCCTAAACGCCCCCTCCCCACAGACTAACCCTAATTGTCTCTTCCCGCAGCCTAAACCTAACCTCTCCCACCCACAGCCTAATCCTAAATGCCCCCTCCCTGCAGACTAACCCTGTCTCTTCCTGCAGCCTAACCCTAAACGCCCCCTCCCCACAGACTAACCCTAATTGTCTCTTCCCGCAGCCTAATCCTAACCTCTCCCACCCACAGCCTAACCCTAACCGCCACCTCCCCACAGACTAACCCTTTCCGCCCCCTCCCCACAGACTAACCCTAGCCGCCCCCTCCCCACAAACTAACACCAACTGTCTCTTCCCGCAGCCTAACCCTAACCGCCCCCTCCCCACAAACTAACCCCAACTGTCTCTTCCTGCAGCCTAACCCTAACCGCCTCCTCCTCACAAACTAACCCCAACTGTCTCTTCCCGCAGCCTAACCCTAACCGCCCCCTCCCCACAAACTAACCCCAACTGTCTCTTCCTGCAGCCTAACCCTAACTGCCCCTTCCCCCCAAACTAACCCTAATTGTCTCTTCCCGCAGCCTAACCCTAACCTCTCCCACCTACAGCCTAACTCTAACCGCCCCCTCCCTGCAGACTAGCCTTAACCTCCCTTCTCCACAGACTAACCCTAACTGTCCCCTCCCCACAGGCTAACCCTGTCTCTTCCCGCAGCTTAACCCTAACTGCCCACTCCCCACAGACTAACCCTAATTGTCTCTTCCAGCAGCCTAACCCCGACCTCTCCCACCTACAGCCTAACTCTAATCGCCCCCTCCCTGCAGACTAGCCTTAACCCCCCCCACAGACTAACCCTAACTGTCCCCTCTCCACAGACTAACCCTGTCTCTTCCCACAGCTTAACTCTAACCGCCCCCTCCCCACAGACTAACCCTAACTGTCTCTTCCCGCAGCCTAAACCTAACCTCTCCCACCCACAGCCTAACCCTAAATGCCCCCTCCCTGCAGACTAACCCTGTCTCTTCCTGCAGCCTAACCCTAAACGCCCCCTCCTCACAGACTAACCCTAATTGTCTCTTCCCACAGCCTAACCCTAACCTCTCCCACCCACATCCTAACCCTAACCGGCCCATCCCCACAGTCTAACCCTGTCTCTTCCCGCAGCCTAACTCTAATCTCTCCCAAACACAGCCTAACCCTAACCGCCCCTTCCCCACACACTAACCCTGTCTCTTCCCGCAGCCTAACCCTAACCTCTCCCACCCGTAGCCTAACCCTAACCACCCGCTCCCTGCAGACTATCCCTAACCGCCCCCTCCCCACAGACTAAGCCTGTCTCTTCCTGCAGTTTATCCCTAACCGCCCCCTCTCCACAGACTAATCCTGTCTCATCCCGCAGCCTAACCCTAACCTCTCCCACCCACAGCCTAACCCTAACCGCCCCCTCCCTGCAAACTAGCCTTAACCATCCCCTCCCCACAGACTAACCTTAACTGCCCCCTACCCACAGACTAACCCTGTCTCTTCCTGCAGCTTAACCCTAACCGTCCCCTCTCCACAGACTAACCATAACTGTCTCTTCCTGCAGACTAACCCTAATCTCTCCCACCCACAGCCTTACCCAAACTGCCCCGTCCCCACAGACTAACCCTGTCTCTTCACGCAACCTGACCCTAACCTCTCCCACCCAGAGCCTAACCCTAACTGCCTCCTACCCGCAGACTAACCCTAACTGTCCCCTCCCTACAGACTAAGCCTGTCTCTTCCTGCAGCTTAGCCTTAACCGCCACCTCTCCACAGACTAACCCTAACTGTCTCTACCCGCAGCCTATCCCTAACCTCTCCCACCCACAGCCTAACCCTAACCGCACCCTCCCCGCAGACTAACCCTTACCCAGGGCCATTTTAACAGCAGTGTAGGCCCCTGGGCACAGCAATTCGCCGGGGCCCCTACCCATCCTCCAGTGGTAGGGGTGGGGGGTGCTATCATTCGCAGACTGATGTCCCGCGGGCGGTAGGGGATGTTATATCTTCCGCTCAGCATGTAGGACATGGAGCAGTAATTTCTGCTCATTACTCCTTTACTGCACAGAGGAGATTAAACTGTAGAAGGGGCATTGGGCTGAATGGAGGGGCCCTGGTACAAGACTTACTGAGTGTCAGGGGGTGTTTAATATGTAGGGTAGGGATGGATAGTGGAGTGCGCTTAATATTCATCATTTTCTGGTGGGAGGGCAGCTTGCTTGACTGAAGATATCTCAAGCTCCTGAAAATAGATTTCTTAGCTTTTAATAGGATAAAAAATGAGAGAGTCCCACCTTTCAGGAGGTACTGGGGACACCTTTCAGGAGGTACTGGGGACACCTTTCAGGAGGTACTGGGGACACCTTTCAGGAGGTACTGGGGTCACCTGTCAGGAGGAACTGGGGACACCTTTCAGGAGGTACTGGGGACACCTTTAATGAGGTACTGGGGACACCTTTCATGAGGTACTGGGGACACCTTTCAGGAGATACTGGGGACACCTTTCATGAGGTACTGGGGACTCCTTTCAGGAGGTACTGGGGACACCTTTCAGGAGGTACTGGGGACACCTTTCATGAGGTACTGGGGACTCCTTTCAGGAGGTACTGGGGACACCTTTCAGGAGGTACTGGGGACCTGGTGATCAGAGATCTGGAGTCAGAGCAATCCACCAACGAAAATATAAAACTCCACCTCAGGCGTGTGGCACTGGAGCAGGGGCTGGCTGCTGGAAGGCTGATATCTCTGGTTCTGGGCATATTAGAGACAAGCTGCCAGAGTCCACTGAAAGGGGAGAGTCCCAGCTTTTGGAATAAACTTAGAAAAACTATAAGTCAGACAAAACCTGAGATATCTGGCTGGGAAGAGCAATTAACAGGCTTGGATTGGGACCACTACTTTGAAGTCGGATATCTCCGGTGCCCCAGGCCAATTTTCAAAAATCTGGTACCCCTTGAAAGAGGGGACTCTCCGCTATCATCCTAGGGCCATTATACTCCTGGGACCCTTGGGAAAGAGCCCATTGAGCCCATATGAAAAGATGGCCCTGCCCTAACCTCCCCCAACCCTGCAGCCTAACCCTAACCTCCCCCTCTGGCAGCCTAACCCTAACCTCCCCCTCCCGCAACCTAACCCAGTGGTTTCCACACTTTTTTTAATCACGGCGCCCTAGAATATCAGAACTTTTTTCACGGCACCCCTAGGCCAAAAATTTCTTATTGAGAAATTTAGAAATAAATATTACATTAAGTAGATGGCGTTTATATGTCATCCTTAGGGTCAGTTGTGTGGTGAGGGACAAGATTTGCTTCTGTTTGGCCACACATTTTATGACTGGCAGCCACCAGCACTGGTCTTGCCTATTATATTGACCATGAATAATTCAAATTGGTCCTGGACCACCAACCCAGGGCACCCCTTCAAGTGTCCCGAGGCACCCCTGAGAGCCAAGGCACACAGTTTGGGAACCTCTGCCGTAACCTCTCCCCCTCCTAATCCTAATCCTAAACCTAACCCTCCCGCAGCCTAACTCTATCCTTCCCCCTAGTGCCCAACCCTCCAGGATCTGTGGGATTCTGTCCATCGGGACTACACTGTCGGTCTTCTGGCTGTCAGGATCCGGACTGCTGGGATTTTAACAGCATCCCCTTTAAAAGGTATCATCATAAATAGTTTGCTGAATGTCAGAACATTGGATGAATTTCCGCATTCCCATATTTAGTAAATTACAGTAACAGTAAAGTATATAAAAACTACAAAATATCATATCTTATTACACAATATCAGGACAAAGCATACTGCCATATTTAATATGATTCCCAATTTGGATTGAAGAATCCAGAGCAGGTACTAATTGGAATGGACATTTGTTCACCTATATACTGGACACTGATTTGACATTAATATGTAGGAAACTGATCCACTATTGTGACATAATGACATTGAGCACACTATTTAGTCTTTTTAAGGACCATGGATCTAATTCACACCTGATCACTGTTGTGCGAAAACGCACAGCAGATGATTATCGAATGACTGCGCATGTGTGTGCACTGCAATGCGCAAGCGCAATGCCAAACAGCGACAGAATGGTGTGAAAATTTTGATCACATGGTGTTCGCAAGGTGATTGACAGGGGGGGTCATTCCAAGTTGATCGCTTACTAGCTACTTTTTGCAGCGCTGTGATCAGATAGTCACCGCCCACAGGGGAGTGTATTTTCGCTGTGCAAGTGTGCGAACTCGCGTGCAGCCGAGCGGGACGAAATTTTTTTTTGCAGTTTCTGAGTAGCTCTGGACTTACTCAGCCGCTGCGATCACTTCAGCCTGTCTGGTCCCGGAATTGACGTCCCTGCAAACGCTTGGACACGCCTGCGTTTTTCCAAACACTCCCTAAAAACGGTCAGTTGACACCCACAAACGCCCTCTTCCTGTCAATCTCCTTGCGATCGGCTGTGTGAATGGATTCTTCATTAAATCCATCGCCCAGCAACGATCCGCTTTGTACTCATACGACGCGCCTGCGCATTGCGGTGCATACGCATGTGCAGGAGTAACTTGCGAAAAATGGCAGCGAGCGATCAACTCGGAATGACCCCCAGCGGATGTTTGTGCGTAGTGACTGGTCAATTTCTGGGAGTGTCAGGAAAAACACAGGCGTTCCCAAGCGTTTTCAGGGCGGGTGTGTGTCGTCAGCTCCGGCCCCGATCAGCCTGACTCTATCACATTGCAGGAGTAAGTCCTGGACTGCGCACAGACTGGAAAAATCATTCTATGGTAAGTGAGTTATGAACGGATTTTCAGATGTCCGCTGTCTGGCGAAGTTTTCGCACGCCGTACACATGATTTCGCATACTTGCACGGGGCGGGTTTTCACTCCCTATGGGTGGCGGCTATCTGCTCGCAGACCTCTGCAAAAACGCACAGCAGCGATCAGGTCTAAATGGGGCCCCAGAACCAGACTCCTGTCCTGCTGGAGGAATTTGACAGTTGATAGTATTAATTGATACAAAGTTTATATCTACAGTATGTGCAACAGTCTGTTTGTTTGTTTTGTCTAATTTGTATCATTTTGTAAAATAAATCTTTAAATATTGCTGGATATACAGTATATACCAGACTTTTGGATGATTTTAATCTTGCTATTTAATATTTAGATACAGGTCAGCGCTGACCCTGCTTTTTCTTTTCTTCGGATAGATTATTTAGTATAATTTTTTACTGTGATGAAGGATCTGACTATTTTAAAATATTACTGTCATTTTATTCAAGGACTATTATGCAGGAGGAAGAAACAAATGCTTATAGTGATCCTGTTACTTATATACATTCAGGCCAGTTGCGGAACTACCACCAGTGCAAGCGGTGCCATGCACTGGGGCCCGCCACTGTCAAGGGGCCCAAAGCCAGAGCGGCATGTAATGAGTCAAATTCTGTGGGAATTCACAGATAAACAAAGTACACTTGTCTGCAGCATGCAGGCAAGACTATCAGTCACTCTCTGTTTAGTTACAGGGATCTTCCCTCTAACGTCACAACCTGCCGCAGATGAGTAATACAGAACATTATTGATATATTTAGCTAAGTAATAAACCTCTATAATTGCAGATATTTTTTCTTAGAACAATACACAATCTATCAGATATGTGTCAAAATTAATTGTATATGTATATATTAATGTCAATTACAGTCTGTAACTGCTGTATACTGTAGATTGCATTTTTCCCCTTTTATTCTTTCCCATTGCTCCTTGTACTAAGCAAATATTCTCAATAAAAATGGACATTTACTTAAAAGGAATATGCAAATCTCGTTACAGTTTTTGCCTTCAAGCCAAAAGGTTATCTCTTTGTGGCAAATGGGTATATTGACTGGAAAATACAGAACGTCTTGGGGATTTTTCCTATACACACACACAGAGAAAACCGCAAATAGATTTCAAAGCGGCTTCTTCAAGCTTGAAAATCCACCAGAGACAAACACGACTGGATTCATCTGTAAATCAATCTCCCAGCTCTCAGCTCATCAATACATTACCTGAATGAGAGACTAATGATTTATAATAGATATCTGTCCCGAAATGCACATTTCAGCCATTATTGATGCTTATCAGAGTCTTTTCTAACAAGTCAAATCAGCATCCACTAAAGTATTTAGATGACATGCTCTTCTTTCTAGGGTGATGAGCCCAGATCAATACAGCCGGGAGAACGCCTGATTGTTCCCATTCAGAGAGACCCCAGCACTGGGTCTTATTAGCAGTGCGGAATCAGATTCCAGAACTCATCTTCTAGAGAAGTATAAGCGACGTGTAAAGTGCAGCACGCTGCATGTGACTGCTGGGGCCCATTAATAAAACATTGCTCTGTTTCTAACTTAGGGTTCTATTCTGCAAGCATATTGTTACTTAAAACATGCACATAATTTAAGAATGGCCACTATTAAGCAAAAGGTGAACGGAGAAAATAGCGCAATTTTATCCTCTCCATTAATACCCCGCTTCTACTGTCACGCACTGTACAGCACTGCTAATCAGGTACAGGAAAACGTGTAAAAAACGTGTAAAAGGCTGCCTTTATATAACGCCACCTCAGAATAGCGTTGTATGTAGGAAAATCTTTATTTCATCCGATAACCTGGGACAGAGGGATCTCGTCCAATCAGTCCCTGTAGCCGGCTGATACTCCACCCAGTACACATGTTTTTGGGGCCCTCCATCCTCCTTGTTAGTTATAAGCTAGTCATAGGCTATTCCCCTCTCAATTCTCCAGACACATACCCTGTCATTTCTCCAGGCCCATTCCCCTCTCCATGTCTCTGGATTTCGCCTGATCCCCCTCTCTGTATTCAGTGCCATTCCACTTTCTGTCTCCAGCCTAATCCCCCCTCTTCTGCTCCATCCCCCTCTCCATCTCTCTGACTCCAGCCTCATCCCCCTCTCCATCTCTCTGACTCCAGCCTCATCCCCCTCTCCATCTCTCTGACTTCAGCCTCATCCCCCTCTCCATCTCTCTGACTTCAGCCTCATCCCCCTCTCCATCTCTCTGGCTCCAGCCTCATCCCCCTATCCATCTCTCTGGCTCCAGCCTCATCCCTGTCTCCATCTCTCTGGCTCCAGCTTCATCCCCCACTCCATCTCTCTGGCTCCAGCCTCATCCCCCTCTCCATCTCTCTGGTTCCAGCCTCATCCCCCTCTCCATCTCTCTGACTTCAGCCTCATCCCCCTCTCCATCTCTCTGGCTCCAGCCTCATCCCCCTCTCCATCTCTCTGGCTCCAGCCTCATCCCCCTCTCCATCTCTCTGACTTCAGCCTCATCCCCCTCTCCATCTCTCTGACTTCAGCCTCATCCCCCTCTCCATCTCTCTGGCTCCAGCCTCATCCCCCTCTCCATCTCTCTGGCTTCAGCCTCATCCCCCTCTCCATCTCTCTGACTTCAGCCTCATCCCCCTCTCCATCTCTCTGACTTCAGCCTCATCCCCCTCTCCATCTCTCTGGCTCCAGCCTCATCCCCCTCTCCATCTCTCTGGTTCCAGCCTCATCCCCCTCTCCATCTCTCTGACTTCAGCCTCATGCCCCTCTCCATCTCTCTGATTTCAGCCTCATCCCCCTCTCCATCTCTCTGGTTCCAGCCTCATGCCACTCTCCATCTCTCTGACTTCAGCCTCATCCCCCTATCCATCTCTCTGGCTCCAGCCTCATCCCTGTCTCCATCTCTCTGGCTCCAGCTTCATCCCCCACTCCATCTCTCTGGCTCCAGCCTCATCCCCCTCTCCATCTCTGACTTCGGCCTCATCCCCCTCTCCATCTCTCTGACTTCGGCCTCATCCCCCTCTCCATCTCTCTGACTTCAGCCACATCCCCCTCTCCATCTCTCTGACTTCAGCCTCATCCCCTCTCCATCTCTCTGGCTCCAGCCTCATCCCCCACTCCATCTCTCTGGCTCCAGCCTCATCCCCCTTTCCGGCTCCAGGTCTTTACACCTCTCACTCTCCAGTCCTATACCCCTCTCTGACTTTAGTTTTACATCTCTCTCTGGCTCCAGCCTCATCCCCCTCTCCATCTCTCTGGCTCCAGTCTCATCCCCCTCGCCGACTCCAGGTCTGACATCCTCTCTGACTCCAGTTTTACAGCTCTCTCTGGTTCCAGCCTCATCCTCCTCTCCGGCTCCAGTTCTGTCCTCTCCAGCTCATGCCCTATCCCCCTCTTCATGCCTGCATCCTGCGGTGTTCACTCCACCTGGCACAGGCAGGGCCAGCTGCAGTGGCCAGAACCTAGACTGGTCTCTGCAGTCTCCTCAGTGGCTGGGGCCCCTCAGAGTTTAGGTGCCTGGTATAACTGTACCCTTAGTACCACATTGTCGCCGAGCCTGGTACATAATATACATTATCATTTCTGTATCATGTACTGTATGATGTCATAGCATACTGTATAACACATACAATACACATTATGGGGTCTATTGATGTAAGGGGGAATTAGGGAGCTTGGGCCCGCGTGATAGTGCATTTCCCACAGAAACTCTGCGGTGTCTACAAGTGCTCTGTTCTCTCATTGGTGGTCATTCCGAGTTGTTCGCTCGGTAATTTTCTTCGCATCGCAGCGATTTTCCGCTAATTGCGCATGCGCAATGTTCGCACTGCGGCTGCGCCAAGTAAATTTGCTATGAAGATTGGTATTTTACTCACGGCATTACGTGGTTTTTTTTCTTCGTTCTGCTGATCATAATGTGATTGACAGGAAGTGGGTGTTTCTGGGCGGAAACAGGCCGTTTTATGGGTGTGTGTGAAAAAACGCTACCGTTTCTGGGAAAAACGCGGGAGTGGCTGGAGAAACGGAGGAGTGTCTGGCCGAACGCTGGGAGTGTTTGTGACGTCAAACCAGGAACGAAACTGACTGAACTGATCGCAGTGGCAGAGTAAGTCCCGAGCTACTCAGAAACTGCTAAGAAATTTCTATTCGCAATTTTGAGAATCTTTCGTTCGCAATTTTGCTAAGCTAAGATTCACTCCGAGAAGGCGGCGGCTTAGCGTGTGCAATGCTGCTAAAAGCAGCTTGTGAGCGAACAACTCAGAATGAGGGCTCTTGTACACATGTACACTCTGTTGTACAGTTCCACACTTAGTAGTCATGGTGGCACAGGTATACAGGGGGGTGGTATATTTTGCCGACCTTCAGAATGTCAATATGTCAAATGTCTACATTCACTAGTCAACAGACATAATGTCATCATTGTGAATCCTGACAGTCGGTACGTCGACAATGGAATTTTCCATTCAGTTTTACTCTTAGCTTAACTGTAATTGAAGCTTAATCTAGCAACTAACCCTAACCCTAAATTGCTGTGTCGACATTCACAGTGCTGACAGTATGACGACATAACATGGGGTCTAGTTTGAAACTTTCTTCCAGTTGTGAAAGTCTAGTCTCCGGGCATGACAAAGTAGGTGGCGGTGGGATATGTACTATTACTGGCATTTTGCTGTCAAGCTTCAATTTAAAGTAAATAGCGGTAACACGGACCTTAAATGGGCAACTCATTTTATTGGCGTTTCAAAGCCAGAGCAACACTATTAATTCACAGCATAATCACATAATATTGTGTATGTCTAGAGTAGAGTCGCGTGTCTACATTTCACCATCATCCATCCGGAAACATCTCATTTCCTATACCAGAACGGGACATCATTTATGTAGGTCTCCTCGTACAGTATATCAATATAGGGTTTTTTCTCTACAAGAAAGTAGCAAAATGTAAAAAAATTTCAATTTATACTCCGCCGACTTCCAGCCTGTGACACGGAACAGATGTTATCAATACAAACAGCCATATTATGCTGTTTCCTGCCATACTCGAGTGAATATAAATATGTCCATCCACATCTCGCAAGGGCAATATATATTTTATCTCACTTGTCTTTCATTCGGAAGGACAATTCTGTTCATGCTTGTGATTTATGCTTTGCCCATGAAGGTTCCTTTACCTACAGTTAACCCCTTTGCTTCCGAACAGAATGTTAGGAATGCCATTGCGTTCCAGTTTCTGCTGGACGCGTCTGGTTTTGTATGCTGCTGTTCTATACCATAGAGTGTATTTTTTTTTTTTAAGTAGTATTGAGATACAAATGGAGCCCTGCTCATGTATCCCTTTAATTGGATTAATTGAGCCAGGGCTGTAATGACTTAATCCCCTGCTGTATTGTTCTCTCTGTATTGTATTGCAGCTGAGAACAATAGATGAAAGGCTTATGCTAATAAGCCTTGGTGCCCCTAGGTGTAGCAGAGAAGCCTAGATGAGCGCGCTCCATCTGTAATAATAATAATCATAATAATAATAGCTCTTAAAACCAATTTATTAGATAACAGACATTTCCTGTGTCCTACTCATTGGACCTGATTCATAACTGGACACAAAGCGGCCGCAGGTGCAGAAGACCATTGCAGTCATATTTAGTACATCATGCTAATGCCAGTAACCGCACGGCTTCACGCCTACGGTCGCACCTCCCACTGTTTGTGTATCCGCAGCATCAGATTTGGCATTTGCACCAGCCCCGTGCCGGCTGCATTGGGAACAGGCGCCCCTTCTCCATACGCACACCGCAGACTAGCATGGAAGCCTGGCTGTATTGCCTAAATCACTCCCATGACGCTCCCACAAAACGCATGTGTTAGCGAGCTCGCAAGGCAAACTGCAAACGCCCATTTCATGCGTCCTCTCTGGTGACCGTCTTGTGGTGTGCATGCATGGTTGCATTGCATGCACTGTGCAATTGCTTTTTGCCGGCTATGCGCAATCTGCTAATGATCGCGAGCAGTGTCCACAATCGGATCTATGGGTCTGATTCAGATGCGGACGCCACTGCAATCACCACTGGGATTTTTTTTTTACGCAGCTCTCATGAAAAAATATGCTAATGCTACAGCCGCCTGGAAATGTATTGAGACAGCCCCTCAGATCCATGCAACTGCGTACAAACACACAGTGGTGGTCGCACATCCTTCAGTAATTGACCTTTTGTGTAATCTGATAGTCACGCAGAATGGGCGCGGGAACTGAGATGCTAGCGTTGTGTTTAATGCACTTGGGATCACAGATGTAGGCAGATTTACACGCCAAAAACACCCTTATTTTTTTGCTGCAACTGATACCTCCCACAAAATCGCGAATCACTTGCGAATAAATTCTGCTGCGAGGATAGTTGCATCTGATCGTAATTCAATCGCCATGCATGCGCTTTGTGCCATCGTAGCCTGCGCAGCCCACTGATAATCAGTCAACCGCATGAATATCGAAATAGCGACATATCTGAATCAGGCATATGTCAGGATTAGGTGTATTATATTTTAGTAATACTGAAGGCGGGATAAGACACTCAGTAGTGAGGTTTCTGTCTCAGCGTCAGGAAAATAATTTGCACCAAATGAAATCTCTTCTCTCAAGTCTCCTTGCTGGAATTAAAATAAAATAGAAAAAAAAACACCTTAATTTAATACTCTTACCCGTAATCCTTAGAAATAATACATGTACTGTAGTACTACACCGTCTTCTAAATCTGCACAAATGCCGCACTTTAATCACAGACCTACTGTAGCTCCTAAACATTAGTTTGCTGAAGCCCGGTAACAAATGTGAGTCCGAAGAGTGATCCAATATCGCATCTCCACATTATACAAATATAAGAATCCAATTCACATGAAAGACGGACAGAAAAGAGATTACACAGGGAAGCAACGGGATAAAGAAACTTCTGTACTGCAGGTGATACAATGTATCCTTCAGCAGTAGCCAAACCATCAACTTTGTTCCTGTAAGTCAACTACGAACTGTGGGGGTCATTCCGAGTTGTTAGCTCGTTATTTTTTTCTCGCAACGGAGCGATTAGTTGCTAATGCGCATGCGCAATGTCCGCAGTGCGACTGCGCCAAGTAAATTTGCTATGCAGTTAGGTATTTTACTCACGGCATTACGAGGTTTTTTCTTCGTTCTGGTGATCGGAGTGTGATTGACAGGAAGTGGGTGTTTCTGGGCGGAAACTGGACGTTTTATGGGTGTGTGCGAAAAAACGCTACCGTGTCTGGGAAATACGCGGGAGTGGCTGGAGAAACGGAGGAGTGTCTGGGCGAACGCTGGGTGTGTTTGTGACGTCAAACCAGGAACGACAAGCACTTAACTGATCGCACTGGCAGAGTAAGTCTCGAGCTACTCAGAAACTGCACAGAGAAGTCTTTTCGCAATATTGCAAATCTTTCGTTCGCAATTTTGATAAGCTAAGATTCACTCCCAGTAGGCGGCGGCTTAGCGTGTGCAAAGCTGCTAAAAGCAGCTTGCTAGCGAACAACTCGGAATGACCCCCTGTATACTGTCCTCCTAAAGACAACTCTGTGTACACTTACTGTGCCTTAGGGGTACATTTACTAAGCAGTGATAAGAGCGGAGAAGTGAGCCAGTGGAGTAGTTGCCCATGGTAACCAATCAGCACTGAAGTAACATCTATAATTTGCATACTGTAAAATGATACAGAGCTGCTGATTGGTTGATGGGGAAATATCTACACTGGCTCACTTATCTGCGCTTATCACTGCTTAGTAAATGTACCCCTTAATGTGTTATTGATATACAAGCTGTAGGTATTCCGCAATGATTGTAGAAGAGTAGGTAGGACTCCGAAACGCGTGGGTCAGAAAAACCCAGTAAAAGTAACGTAATGATGTAATTGTCCAAGATCTGCTGCATATGATATTGAATGTAGGTGCCATTTGTATATTTCTTAATCATTGAAAGGTTAATATATATATATTTTTTTTATTGGAATCCTTCCATCTCCTCTATATTCACCTGATGTATCTAAAATTGCTAGAACATTGGGGGAAAGTGGAGAAGCAAGGTTTATTAATTTATTTTTTCCTGTGACACTTTCTTTCAATATCATTTTTTGTCAACTCTGTAACCCTGTGACAAATAGTATATTTATTCAGCTTGCTATATACGGAGTGCTCAATTCTGCAGTGTTTTCTCGCAGCTGGCGCGGATCCTCATGTCGCTCGCTGGCTCCCATTCGGCTTGTGGGTTAATGTGTCATCAGCAACACCAGAAGCTGGAATGATAATGTGATAAGGGTGGGAGGGAGAAGGTAGAACTAGACCAAGGTTGCTGAGAGGAGAGTTTAAAATAGAGAAATACATCCAGTGCTGCAGGCCAGATATGTTCTCCTGTTTTCTCAAAGCCATCTGTACAAAAACCCATCTAGCGTTTCTTACAGGTCTTGTGTGTGTGTGTGTGTGTGTGTGTGTGTGTATATATATATATATATATATATATATACTAGGTGCTTCATCGCGCCCTACGGGCTCTTCACACCGTCGTAAGGGGCTACGCCCCCTTAACCCCTGTACGCCATTCAATATATGTATTATATGAAGTATTACCTGCATTCCTAGTTTTGTGAGTGGTTAAATGTTGCACAATGAAAGGGTGTTGGATGGTGAAGAGGGCGTAGGCCCTTGCGACGGTGTGAACAGCGCCTGCAGGGCACACTGTACAGAATGCAGCGGGTGTGGGGGAGAACGCGGATGGGGTCGTGAGGCGCTGCGGGTGGGGATGTGCGGGGAAGTGGGATCCGGAAGCAGTATGGGTGGGGGAGGGCGGGGGGTTTGGTGGGTAGGGGAGGGGCAGGTACGGGAATCTGGGGGGTGAGTCAGGGAGTTCCGGAGGCGCTGCAGGTGGATAAGGGGAGAGTGCGCCGCAGGTGGGGTAGGGGGTCCAGAAGCGACGTGCGTGGGGGAGGGGGAGGTGGGGGGGGGTGCGGCAGATGGGGTCGGGAGGAGCAGCGGGTAGTGGAGGAGCGGGTGCAGTGGGGCCGTGCGGGTGGGGTAGGAGCGAGTGCGCTGCGGGTGGGGTAGGGGGTTCGGAAGAGATGTGCGTGGGGGAAGGGCAGGTGTGGGGGTGCGGCAGACGGGGGAGGGGGTCCGGAGGCGGTGCGGGTGGTTGAGGGGCGGGTGCAGTGGGGCAGCGGGTGGGGTAGGGGGTCAGGATGTGCTGCGGGTGAGGGAGGGGCGGTTGCGGGGGTTGATGGCGGATGGGGGAGTGTGTCTGTAGATGCTGTGGGTGGAGGGGGGGTGGATGGGGGGGCTGTGGTTGGGAGGGTCTGTGGTTGAGGGAGGGGCAGGGGAGTGGGGGTCGTGGCTGGTGTAGGGGGTCTGGAGGGGCCGCATGTGAGGGAGGGGTGGTGGTGCGGCGGATGGTGGAAGGGTTCAAAGGCGCTACAGGTGGTGGATGGGTAGGTGCGGCGGGTAGGGGAGGGGCAGGTACGGGGATCTTGCGGATGGGGGTTCCGGAGGCGCTGCAGGTGGGGAAGGGGCGAGTGTGCCGTGTGTGGGGGATGGGAAGGTGCGGCACATGGGGGAGGGGGTGAGGCGCTGCGGGTGGTGGATGGGCGGGTGCAGTGGGGCAGGGTGTTGGGAGGTGGTGCGGGTGGGGAGGGGGCTAGTGCGCTGCGGGTGGGGTAGGGGGTCCATAAGCGACGCGTGTGAGTGGAGGGGCAGGTGCGGGGGTGGGGGTTTGGAGGCGCTGCGGGTGGTTGAGGGGTGGGTGCAGTGGGGCCGCGGGTGGGGTAGGAGGTCAGGAGGTGGTGCGGATGGGGGTGTGCGGTTGGGAGGTTCTATGGATGAGGGAGGGGCAGTGGAGTGGGGAGCGTGGGTGGTGTAGAGGGTCTGGAGGCGCCGCGTGTGGGGGAGTGTCGTGTGGTGGAGTGGCAGGTGCGGCGGATGGTGGAAGGGTCCGAAGGCACTGCGGTGGTGGATGGGCGGGTGCGGGGGTGCTGCAGGTGCGGTATGGGGTGAGGAGGCGCTGCGGGTGGGGGATGGGCGGCTGCGGGGGTTGACGGTGGATGGGGGAGGGTGTCTGTACAGGCTGTGGGTGGAGGGGGGGGAGTATGAGGGCTGTGATTGGGAGGGTCTGTGGTTGAGGGAGGGGCAGGGGAGTGGGGGCCGTGGGTGGTGTAGGCGGTCTGGAGGTGCGGCATGTGGGGGAGGGGTGGTGGTGCAGGTGGAATGGTGGAAGGAGCTGCAGGTGGAGGATGGGCGGGTGCGGGGGTGCCGCAGGTGGGGTAGGGGGTCAGGAGGCGCTGGGGGTGCTTGTCCATCAGCAGCAGCAGGGCCGCAGCCCACCCGGGTGCAGTGTCAGGGTAACGGTGTTGCGGGCACCCGGGGAGCACACCAGAGTGGGGTGTCATTGCTCCTGCGTGAGGCGCTCTGCCTCACACCCCCCCCCCCCAGCCAGGCACATGTCCCCCTTCCCCCAGCCAGGCACATCTCTTCCCCCAGCAGGCACATGTCCCCCCCAGCCAGGCACATCTCTTCCCCCCAGCCAGGCACATGTCCCGTCCCCCCTTCGTCAGGCACATCCCCCTCGGCAGCCGGGGAGCACACAAGTGTGCACTGTCCCCGCTGCCGCACAACTCCCCCACCCCCTGCAAGGCACATGTCCCCCCGCCAGGCACACCTTCGCCCGCTGCAGGCACATCTCCCCCACAGGGCACCAGGCACATTCCCCCCCCCCCCCCCTCCCCCCAGAGGCAGCCGGGGACCCGCTGTACCTGGAGGACCGGACCGAGGGCTGTGCCGGCAATAGGAGCACTGTGCAGGGTTGCCTCTCTCCTCGCTGGGGCAGACGGCAGGGGAGAGGCACCGGGGTTCAGGCGGGGAGCGGGAGTGACAGGCGCTCGGCTTCAGACAGAGAGTCGCCTCCCGCCCTCACGTCTTCGGCGCGGGACGATGGAAGACTGGGGAGATGTGCGCTGAGAAGGTGAATGGTGTGTGACGTCACTGATCTGCATACAGTAGCTTAGCCCATCTGTGACTCCACCCAGCGTTACGGCCAGGCACAGAGTCACAGATGTAGGCAAATATATAGGAGATATATATTTTGTGTGTGTGTGTGTGTATATATATATATATATATATATATATATATATATATATATTGTGTGTGTGTGTGTATGTATATATATATATATATATATTGTGTGTGTGTGTGTATATATACACACACACACACACACACACACACACACACACACACACACACACACTATATTGACAAATGTGAGACAGCAAATAGATGCAGCAAGATTTTATTGACTGACCACAAGTTCCTGACAACAGCAGGCGGTATGTTGTGCCATTGAGTACAGTGAACAACTGTAACACTGAGGAAGGTTGAGTCGGTCTACAACGCACCCGTCACTCCAATTCGTCCGAGAGGTTCTCAATGTGGTAAAGATCTGGACTCTGAGCTGAGCAGTCTATCCGGATTACCGAATGTTCTGTATACCGGTCCAGCATCACCTGGAAACATGACAGGTGTCAGTGTCGTCCTGATAAAAGCATCTGTTATTTCTGTAGAACTGCCGCAACGTAGGGAGCACATAGTGATCGAGAACATCTCTATACTGCTCAGAGTTCATGTGACCGTGCATTGTACCTAGTGGACCCATGCCAAATCAACAGCCCCACAGCATACCGCCACCACCTGCATGCTTTACTGTAGGTGCTGTACACTCTGGTCTTAGACGTTCTCCTGGCAATTGGCAAACACGTCCATCTGATCTGAGAAGTGTAAACCGTGATCCGTCACTCCATAACACTCGCCACCATTGTTCCACTGCCCACTTTTACACTCCTTACACCATCGTATGCACTGGGCTGCATTCTCCTTTGTGGTTAGAGGTTTATCAGCAGCTGCTCACCCAGAAAATCCACGTGCACGGGTCTCCATACCAAGTGTTCTTGTCCAAACCGCCACATTAGTGGCCATTTGGAATTGCAATGGTATGCATCGGATGACCCCTGTTCTTTTGCAGCTCCCTGTTTAGCAGTCTCCAGGTGCCCACGGTGCATTTTTTGGGGATCTTCCAGGGCAAGGTGCAATTCTCGCAATGACCATTCTTCTTCCTCGCATTAATGACCAAATACACAGTGGATTTAGGAACCTTCCTGACATCTGCAATGCGTATCACACTAATACCTCCAAATGGGCAGCCTACAATGATCCCCTTTTCTAACTCGGCTAGTTCCTTCCAGCAAGCCATTTCATTAGCAAATGATCTAGTCAGTGACACTCTACCCGGATTATACCATCACGAACACGTGTCTGCTGCAGGAGCGCACCATTTCACTAGAGAGTGGGGGTGTCCAATCACTTCTGTCTACATAGTATATATATATATATATATATATATATATATATACTGTATAGATAGATAGATAGAGTACAGTATATAGTATATTGCACAAATTAGAGTGTTTGTAGTATAAGCTTTAATACTTTAATGTATCTTCTATAATGATGAAATGAGCAGTAAGATGTTTTTGTGGGTGGCTGTGAAAATAATGTGAAAAACTTTTTTGCCATATTTTTCACCCTGGTAGCTGTGCAGAACAGGTTCTGTATCCCTCAGGAACCAATCAATTCCTGTTTGTCACAACTGAGGGCCTGAGCTGACGGAAGGCAGCCTCAGTTGTAGGGGCTGAGATGTACCGGAACCTGGGAGGTTGTATCAGACCCCTGGACATGTAAATAACATGAAGAGAAACCGCCCGAAGGCGTGACCACGACAACTTGAGTAAAAGTCAATGATATTTATTTATGACAAACTCCATGCATCACAGTAGCAGTAAAAAGAAACATAAAAATCAGCAGAGAAATAATAATACAGTTCCTAGGTACTACAGGGTGGCAGGGGCCACAGAGCTCTGGTGGTATGAGACAGTTCTTATTATCTGCAAGTTGGAAAGTCCTTACCAGGCTCAACTGTAGCAATGAGGAAAGCCCAGGGTCGTACCAGCTGGTGTTCCAGGGAAAGCTGGACTGCTGTAGATAAAATGCTGCTGTGGGTACTGGTTAGAACCAGACAGGTGTTGGCACGGAGTGGATACTGGCTGGAACCAGTTAAATAATAAATAAAGCTTGAGAGCGATGCAATATAGATGAAATGTAGAATTTGAGAGCGGAGAAATAATAATACCGGTGGAGAGTGGTAAACTGCAGAAAGGACACCGGCCCTTTAAGAGAAGCTGTACACTGCTGGAAGCTGAGCTGGAAGCAGGTGATGTTGTAGCTGGAAACAGGTGAGTCCAGAATGGATCGGAGAGTCAGGCTACACCGCAGATGGAATGCTGGTGCGGGTCTCTATAGCAGAAGTCTGGAGACAGGAGCTGGAACCTGGAAGACAATCACAGGAGAGAGACAAACTGGAACTAGGTTTGACAACCAAAGCACTGACGCCTTCCTTGCTCAGGCACAACCTATTTATACCTGCATCAAGGAAGGCATTGGCTAGGCAATTATGCAAATTAATAATACTGACAACGGATTGGTAGGAAAGATCAGCTGACAGAATCCAAGATGGCTGCGCCCATGCAGACACTTGGAGGGAAGTTTGGATTGTAATCCATGTGGTCTGGAAAACAGTAATGGCGGCGCCGGCCACCGGAGACAGGAGACGCCAGGCTGACAGATGCACATCCGACCACGCGGACACAGCGGAGGCCGCGGCTGACGTAATCGCCACTCTGAATGCAGAAGCTCAGGGACGGCGGCGGAGGCCGCGGGAGACGCCATGCCAGATGTATAAGGCGTTACTGTGACTGCGTCCAGAGAGACAGGAGAGGATGCGGGAATGTGCACATCAGGATAACAGATGGGATCCGGTCCTGGAGCGCTGAGCCAGCCTTAGGAGGCATCTGATAGGTAAGAAATGGCGTCCAGATACCCGGATCGTGACACTGTTATTTTAAAGGTCATAAAACTGTGTTGTTTGTTTTCCAGGGCTATCTGTGGGGAGTAGGCAAACGTCTTATATGTGGGTACTATTAATTTAATGACAAGGCTAGTTTGGGAACAGGAGGAATAATGTGGGTACTATGGATTTAATGTTGAGACTGGTGGTGGAAAGGGAAGCCTAAAGTCTGACCTGGCTTTCCAGAATGTGAACAAGACCCATCACTCTTCTAAACACAGGCCCAAGATTTTAAGATTTTGGCCAAGGACCAACAGAGCTTAAGACATCAACATCAGTAGGTACAGTAGTCAGTAATCAAGCTGAAATAATGGGTAGACAAAGCTATAGAATGTGACATGGGGTATGAGAGATGTGTGGCGGCTCACCATAATGTACATTTGAGATGTAGCCAAGACTCTTTTGGGGTGCGGGCTCATGGTTTAGTAAAGCTCTGAGCCCAACAAAATGAAGCTGTCACTCTCCATAGACAATCAGATAATTAAAGCATCACAAAGTATTTCAGGAATTATGTGAAGTTAAAGTCAGATTATTATGTGACGATTGTGGTGCATACTGTACTTCTAAATGACATTCACACATCTGCTTGGCTCTAACCCAGTGTAGAAAAGGGGGCTCCATGCAACTTTTCTGCACACCAATAATTACAGTAAATTGGATTTTTTGCAAACTGTACTTATAAGATCATTGAAATCAAACATATTTCAATTTATCCAATAAATCACTATTCACCAATTAAAAAAAAAAAAGACAAAACAAACTATTTTTGTACTTATTTAAATAACCTGTCACGTGGCTTTCTGACTAACAATGCCCCAAAATACACTATTTTCTTTTACAACACTTAGATAAAAACTTTTGTAAAAAAAAAAAAAAAAAAACTTGTTCACCCCCTGTCTTTATAGAACTTGTTCTGTTGGTTCAGCTTATCTGGACTGTGGAGGGAAATAATAATTCACTCTCTCCATTTTTAAATGACGGCCATTAAACATTATCCTTCTAATAATAGCATTATTCTATGGAGTATATCCTTTATGATCCAACCTGTAAGTTTTCTAAGAGCCACAATATCTTAATACGTATTCAATAATACTGAATGGATTCCATAGGATAATATCGCACAGGTAGAATTTTAATTTGCGGTACAGAAGGAACATCGCTTATAATTAGGCAAACAGTAATGACTGATAATGAACTATGTATGACTGAGTTCCTGGGGATAAGTAGAGTACTGAACCTGGCTGCAATGTTAATTCCTGTTCCAGACTGAATACCATGATGCATAGAATTTATCCTCTTACCAAATAACTGCCTGTCATAGATAATGATGGAAAACATTATTCTAAGTTATTCACTATATTTTATATAATTCTTTTTCAGCATATTACCTTTTGGAACTACACTTTGAATACTTACTGTACAATATATAGAGCAACCACTAAGGTAAGCTGGGCTAGAGGTGACATTGATCCATACTTGCACTGATGAGATCTAATGAGATCGAAATAGCTTAACGCATAACCTATCCTAAACGAGATTTTCTCACTGTAGAGCCCTGACTTGTGCTGAAAACAGGCAGTGGAGTGATGATATAGGGGCTTGGGTATAGGTGGGTAAGAAGTAAATGCAGATGCACACTCTATAGTACTAAGCACTGCTAATCACAATAATTATAATAAACTCTGCAATCTAACATAGAGCAAATCTGAGGTGCTTAGCATAATTTCTGGCCAAAAGTACAGTATGTGGGCCCACCAACTATGACCAAGTACGAACTCTACTGGTGAGTCCCTAACACTGAAGTTCAAGTCCAGGGCATGGGACCACCCAAGTCAGCACAGGCCAATTGCCCCACTACATCACACTAGTGAGAGGTCAAAGTGTTACTAAGTGCTACATACATTAAGTAAGAAGCAGAAGCTATGTTTTAGGAGTGTGACACTGGTGAGAAGTAATAATTAGAATATTAAAATGTGTTACCTACAGTATGTAGAAAAGAAAATTAAGTGCTAAAAAATGTGTTAGATTAAGTACTGCAATATGATGCTGCAAGCAGCCAGGCCACAGCAGCCGAGGCTGGGTAGGAGTATGCAAAGCAAATATCTGCTGTATCTATGCATAATTATCCAATAGGGACCTGTAGGAACAACATGCATGTATCCACACACCCACACTATTCCGTAACTGAGGATTACAAACTGCATCAATATTACAAGTCTTCCGCAGCAGTCTGATTCTTTTTAAACAAATATATCCCCACTGAGTTACATTCCCAGGCACATTGGAGGAATTCCTCCATAGGCATAAAGCTTTTTGCACCATCTGATAATGGTGTAAACCAACATGATAGAGTTTGGTACATACTGTAGGAGTCAGAATGCTGTCCCCCCGTATACGTTCCTTGCCAGAGTGTCAAGGAATAAATACTGACAGGCTAGTTCCCTCCCAGTGATTCCCACTCCTGTAAGAGACCTCCCTTGCATTGTACCCCCATCCCCACGATGACCCCACTCCTTCTGGCATTGATGTGTGGCTCTTGGCTGTGACATCATAGTAAAATGCTGCACCCCCAGTGTAACACTGATGTGGTTGGGAATCCGCCAGTAACATCACATGGCAGAAACTGCTGACTCCCCCATGTCAGCAGCCAGTACTCCATGTGCTGGTTATGCCACTCATTCAATGTTTTAGGTGCCCCTTAACCACTGGCGTCCAAGGATGCTGTAGATGTGTAATTATTCCTCTGGGCAATTCTCCCTTATCAGCCAGTGGCTGAAAACATAACTGTATTTCTTTGAAGTCTTGATGCATTAATTGGTAAATGATTTTGCAGGGGTGTGCTATACCATGTCGACTTTCGAAAAGTCTACACTAGAGCGTTGACACGATCTGAATGTTGACATTCAGAATGTCTAAATAATAAATGTCAACATTCACATTTTCGCTGCTGAGATAATGTTGACATGTACTGTGTACGACAACATCCAGAAACCGGTGGCTTCCTCTCCTGCCTGGATGGAGACAGCCCTAGAATGTAAGACAGATAAGCCACTTATTTTGCCTACTGTGTCCCCACTGGACATCTGGAGATCAAGTTGTGTTATCCAAGGGATCTGGATGGATTGCATTGCTTCACTACTGGCGATTGGAGTGGTCTGCATTAAAAAGCCAACAGAGACTTGACTGGAATGACCTGTGTTTTAAAGGCACATACAAATTGTATTATAAAGCCACCTACAGTAAGTGATTATTTGGGTGGTCCGAATTCTAAAATCACCAGAGATGTCTGCATTATATAGCTAGCAGAGTTTTTGCCCCTGGTCAATAGTATGCACTCTGCTTTATACAGTCATTAGAATGCCCTCTGTATTGCTTGTCAGTTATTACGGTGGTTTCTGTATTTTATATAAATCAGTAAAGTCTTCTCTATATTGAATGTCATTCACTAGAATGCCCTCTGTAATGTACAGATGTTATTATGATGCTCTCTGTATTGTATCATTATCACCAGAACTCTCTCTGTCTTGTATAAAGGTCACCATAATGATCTCAGCAATGTGCACACCAGGAATATTTCTGCATAGTGTGTAGCTCATAAGAATTGAATACTGCACTGATAGAGTTGTTGTGTCTGATTCTAGCTCTTGGACATAACAATTTTCCAGAGATTTAAATAACTGAATCACATTAGACAAACCAGGCACAATGTTAATTGTCAAAGTTGAGTTTTCCATTGAGGCGCATTGCTGGCTTACTTACTTGTGGTTGCACTAAGCCAATAGTAGCCAAGCCTGTCTTTAGATCGCCCCCTACAAAAATAATTATGTAGAATAATTCCGTAATCCCCTGCGACCTACACAGGAATGTGTAGCTCAATAAATATTGATAGTCACCAATCGCAATGTGCAATTATCAATGCAAATAATAATATCTCAAGCGCTCTCTCACTATGGGGAACAATAATTGGATAAATCCTTAGTAGTGCGGTACTAATTCAGACAAAAAAGTCACAACATTGCTGTCCTTAAAAAAAAAAAAGGATAGAAAAAAAAAAAATAAGGATAGAAAATAAAAATGAATAATAAAGTAAAAAAATATAAAAATATAGCCACAACTTCATTGAATTCATCCAGTCAATGTAGTTCCACAAATAAATATCAGTTTGCTTCCTTAAAAAAAAAAAAAATGGTTCCTCAAATGCTGGTCCTCAAATCCTGGTCCAGTATCAGCAAGACCTCTGGATACAATATAAGAGGGGTACAATAATCTGCGTACCACTAATAACCTTTTTTGAAAGGCACAATGATGAGCAAATATGGCATTTAGGATTGCTACCCCTGTAGAGCGATATCAACTCTGAAATTTTTATCAAGGTGTCGCATTGCTGGCTTACTTACCTGTGGTTGCATTCAGCCAATAGTAGCCAAGCCTGACCTTAAATTGGCCCCTAGAAAAATTATTATGTAACTGTCAATGATGGTCAATGATGAACACAAATAACAACCACTTATTCCTAAGAAATACCCCACAAAATGATTATATATTTATATACAGTATATACTGTATTGTGTAGCATACAAATAATTTTAAGTTCCACTTTAGAATAACGATCTGTTATTAATTAGCATATTATCATTATTATTGCTCAGAGCTGCTCTTACATTGATAATTTCCCTTAGGAATAATTATCAGTTAATGGCAAGATTGGTAAAAAGGTCACATTTTGCTCTTTTTATGTGACAATTAAATTAATTTGTGTCAATTACAGCAAAGTCAAACACAGGTCAGTAATTAAACTGGCGGAATAGGAGTTTATACACGGCAAAAGTTACAATAGTCCTGATGAAGGCGAGAGTCTATCAGCTAAACATTGACAATTTAATTAACTTTTCTTTACAAATGAAGGTTTCTTGAAAATGAGTAATTCCTCTTTTTCTTATTAGAAACATAAGTTAGAGTTTGAGAATTCTGACTCAGATTAATAATTATCATTCATGAGTAATAAGTTAACTATGCTCAAGTTTTCTTTCGAAAAAAAGGCAAAAAAATTAAAATACATAAAGAGTAAAGCCAAATATTATCCGGGCAAATATAATGCCTAGGGAATTCTGCGAAACATTAAGCAGTCAGAGAATTTTAGTGGAACATGATTCAGCGACTCCTGAAGTGCAGTGAACATTCCAGATCTTGCCGAGATATCCGAGACTCGTTTGCAGCTTTCTAGTGATGTGCACCGGACATTTTTCGGGTTTTGTGTTCGTGTTTTGGATTCGGACGCGTTTTTGCAAAACCTCCCTGAAAATTTTTTGTCGGATTCGGGTGTGTTTTGGATTCGGGTGTTTTTTTACAAAAACCCCTCAAAAACAGCTTAAATCATAGAATTTGGGGGTCATTTTGATCCCATAGTATTATTAACCTCAATAACCATAATTTACACTCATTTCAAGTCTATTCTGAACACCTCACACCTCACAATATTATTTTTAGTCCTAAAATTTGCACCGAGGTCGCTGGATGACTAAGCTAAGCGACCCAAGTGGCCGACACAAACACCTGGCCCATCTAGTAGTGGCACTGCAGTGTCAGACAGGATGGCACTTCAAAAAATAGTCCCCAAACAGCACATGATGCAAAGAAAAAAAGAGGTGCAATGAGGTAGCTGTGTGACTAAGCTAAGCGACCCAAGTGGCTGACACAAACACCTGGCCCATCTAGGAGTGGCACTGCAGTGTCAGACAGGATGGCACTTCAAAAAATAGTCCCCAAACAGCACATGATGCAAAGAAAAAGAGGTGCACCAAGGTCGCTGGATGGCTAAGCTAAGCTACCCAAGTGGCCGACAAAAACATCTGGCCCATCTAGGAGTGGCACTGCAGTGTCAGACAGGATGGCAGATTAAAAAAATTGTCCCCAAACAGCACATGATGCAAAGAAAAAAAGAGGCGCAATGAGGTAGCTGTGTGACTATGCTAAGCGAACCAAGTGGCTTACAAAAAAACCTGGCCCATCTAGGAGTGGCACTGCAGTGTCAGACAGGATGGCAGATTAAAAAAATTGTCCCCAAACAGCACATGATGCAAAGAAAAAAAGAGGCGCAATGAGGTAGCTGTGTGACTAAGCTAAGCGACCCAAGTAGCCGACACAAACACCTGGCCCATCTAGGAGTGGCACTGCAGTGTCAGACAGGATGACAGATTAAGAAAATAGTCCCCAAACAGCACATGATGCAAAGAAAAAAAGAGGTGCAATGAGGTAGCTGTGTGACTAAGCTAAGCGACCCAAGTGGCTGACACAAACACCTGGCCCATCTAGGAGAGGCACTGCAGTGTCAGACAGGATGGCACTTCAAAAAATAGTCCCCAAATAGCACATGATGCAAAGAAAAATGAAAGAAAAAAGAGGTGCAAGATGGAATTGTCCTTGGGCCCTCCCACTCACCCTTAGGTTGTATAAACAGGACATGCACACTTTAACAAACCCATCATTGCAGCGACAGGGTCTGCCCCACGACTGTGACTGAAATGACTGGTTGGTTTGGGCCCCCACCAAAAAAGAAGCAATCAATCTCTCCTAGCTCAAACTGGCTCTACAGAGGCAAGATGTCCACCTCCTCCTCATCGTCCGATTCCTCACCCCTTTCATTGTGTACATCCCCCTCCTCACAGATTATTAATTCGTCCCCACTGGAATCCACCATCTCAGGTCCCTGTGTACTTTCTCGAGGCAATTGCTGGTGAATGTCTCCACGGAGGAATTGATTATAATTCATTTTGATGAACATCATCTTCTCCACATTTTCTGGAAGTAAACTCGTACGTCGATTGCTGACAAGGTGAGCGGCTGCACTAAACACTCTTTCGGAGTACACACTGGAGGGGGGGGCAACTTAGGTAAAATAAAGCCAGTTTCTGCAAGGGCCTCCAAATTGCCTCTTTTTCCTGCCAGTATACGTACGGACTGTCTGACGTGCCTACTTGGATGCGGTCACTCATATAATCCTCCACCATTCTTTCAATGGTGACAGAATCATATGCAGTGACAGTAGACGACATGTCAGTAATCGGTTGCAGTTCCTTCAGTCCGGACCAGATGTCAGCACTCGCTCCAGACTGCCCTGCATCACCGCCAGCGGGTGGGCTCGGAATTCTTAGCCTTTTCCTCGCAGCCCCAGTTGCGGGAGAATGTGAAGGAGGAGCTGTTGACGGGTCACGTTCCGCTTCGCTTGACTTGACAATTTTCTCACCAGCAGGTCTTTGAACCTCTGCAGACTTGTGTCTGCCAGAAAGAGAGATACAACATAGGTTTTAAATCTAGGATCGAGCATGGTGGCCAAAATGTAGTGCTCTGATTTCAACAGATTGACCACCCGTGAATCCTGGTTAAGCGAATTAAGGGCTCCATCCACAAGTCCCACATGCCTAGCGGAATCGCTCTGTTTTAGCTCCTCCTTCAATGTCTCCAGCTTTTTCTGCAAAAGCCTGATGAGGGGAATGACCTGACTCAGGCTGGCAGTGTCTGAACTGACTTCACGTGTGGCAAGTTCAAAGGGTTGCAGAATCTTGCACAACGTTGAAATCATTCTCCACTGCGCTTGAGTCAGGTGCATTCCCCCTCCTTTGCCTATATCGTGGGCAGATGTATAGGCTTGAATGGCCTTTTGCTGCTCCTCCATCCTCTGAAGCATATAGAGGGTTGAATTCCACCTCGTTACCACCTCTTGCTTCAGATGATGGCAGGGCAGATTCAGGAGTGTTTGCTGGTGCTCCAGTCTTCGGCACGCGGTGGCTGAATGCCGTAAAGTGGCCCGCAATTCTTTTGGCCACCGACAGCATCTCTTGCACGCCCCTGTCGTTTTTTAAATAATTCTGCACCACCAAATTCAATGTATGTGCAAAACATGGGACGTGCTGGAATTTGCCCACATGTAATGCACGCACAATATTGGTTGCGTTGTCCGATGTCACAAATCCCCAGGAGAGTCCAATTAGGGTAAGCCATTCTGCGATGATGTTCCTCAGTTTCCGTAAGAGGTTGTCAGCTGTGTGCCTCTTATGGAAAGCAGTGATACAAAACGTAGCCTGCCTAGGAACAAGTTGGCGTTTGCGAGATGCTGCTACTGGTGCCGCTGCTGCTGTTCTTGCTGCGGGAGGCAATACATCTACCCAGTGGGCTGTCACAGTCATAGAGTCCTGAGTCTGCCCTGCTCCACTTGTCCACATGTCCGTGGTTAAGTGTACATTGGGTACAACTGCATTTTTTAGGACACTGATGACTCTTTTTCTGACGTCTGTGTACATTTTCGGTATCGCCTGCCTAGAGAAATGGAACCTAGATGGTATTTGGTACCGGGGACACAGTACCTCAATCAATTCTCTAGTTCACTGTGAATTTATCGGTGGATACCGGAAACACGTTTTTCACCACTCAGGCTGCCAAGGCCTGAGTTATCCGCTTTTCAGCAGGATGACTGCTGTGATATTTTATCTTCCTCGCAAAGGACTGTTGGACAGTCAATTGCTTACTGGAAGTAGTACAAGTTGTCTTCCGACTTTCCCTCTGGGATGACGATCGACTCCTAGCAGCAACAACAGCAGCGCCAGCAGCAGTAGGCGTTACACTCAAGGATGCATCGGAGGAATCCCAGGCAGGAGAGGACTCGTCAGACTTGACAGTGACATGGCCTGCAGGACTATTGGCTTTCCTGTCTAAGGAGGAAATTGACACTGAGGGAGTTGGTGGTGTGGTTTGCAGGAGCTTGACTACAAGAGGAAGGGATTTAGTTGGCAGTGGACTGCTTCCGCTGTCACCCAAAGTTTTTGAACTTGTCAATGACTTCTGATGAATGCGCTCCAGGTGACGTATAAGGGAGGATGTTCCTAGGTGGTTAAGGTCCTTGCCCCTACTTATTACAGCTTGACAAAGGCAACACACGGCTTGACACCTGTTGTCCGCATTTCTGTTGAAATAATTCCACACCGAAGAGGTGATTTTTTTTTGTAATTTGACAAGGCATGTCAATGGCCATATTCGTCCCACGGACAACAGGTGTCTTCCCGGGTGCCTGACTTAAACAAACCACCTCACCATCAGAATCCTCCTTGTCAATTTTCTCCCCAACACCAGTAACACCCATATCCTCATCCTGGTGTACTTCAACAGTGACATCTTCAATTTGACTATCAGGAACTGGACTGTGGGTGCTCCTTCCAGCACTTGCAGGGGGCGTGCAAATGGTGGAAGGCGCCACCTCTTCCCGTCCAGTGTTGGGAAGGTCAGGCATCGCAACCGACACAATTGGACTCTCCATGGGGATTTGTGATTTAGAAGAACGCACAGTTCTTTGCTGTGCTTTTGCCATCTTAACTCTTTTAAGTTTTCTAGCAGGAGGATGAGTGCTTCCATCCTCATGTGAAGCTGAACCACTAGCCATGAACATAGGCCAGGGCCTCAGCCGTTCCTTGCCTGCCGTGTCGTAAATGGCATATTGGCAAGTTTACGCTTCTCCTCTGACGCTTTTAATTTAGATTTTTGGCTAATTTTACTGAACTTTTGTTTTTTGTATTTTACATTCAATCTACTATGACATTGGGCATCGGCCTTGGCAGACGACGTTGATGGCATTTCATCGTCTCGGCCATGACTAGTGGCAGCAGCTTCAGAACGAGGTGGAAGTGGATCTTGATCTTTCCCTATTTTACCCTCCACATTTTTGTTCTCCATTTTTTAATGTGTGGAATTATATGCCAGTAATATATCAATAGCAGTGGCCTACTACTATATATACTGCGCACAAAAACTTAAATGCACTAAAGGTATGGATGGATAGTATACTTGACGACACAGAGGTAGGTAGAGCAGTGGCCTACTGTACCGTACTGCTATATATTATATACTGGTGGTCAGCAAAATGATGCACTGTCCTACTACTATATATATACTGCACACAAAAACTTAAATCCACCACAGGTATGGATGGATAGTATACTTGACGACACAGAGGTAGGTAGAGCAGTGGCCTACTGTACCATACTGCTATATATTATATACGGGTGGTCAGCAAAATTATGCACTGTCCTACTACTATATATATACTGCGCACAAAAACTTAAATCCACCACAGGTATGGATGGAAAGTATACTTGACGACACAGAGGTAGGTAGAGCAGTGGCCTACTGTACCGTACTGCTATATATTATATACTGGTGGTCAGCAAAATTATGCACTGTCCTACTACTATATATATACTGCACACAAAAACTTAAATGCACCACAGGTTTGGATGGATAGTATACTTGACGACACAGAGGTAGATAGAGCAGTGGCCTACTGTACCGTACTGCTATATATTAAATACTGGTGGTCAGCAAAATTATGCACTGTCCTACTACTATATATATACTGCGCACAAAAACTTAAATGCACAACAGGTATGGATGGATAGTATACTTGACGACACAGAGGTAGTTAGAGCAGTGGCCTACTGTACCGTACTGCTATATATTATATACTGGTGGTCAGCAAAATGATGCACTGTCCTACTACTATATATATACTGCGCACAAAAACTTAAATGCACCACAGGTATGGATGGATAGTATACTTGATGACACAGAGGTAGGTAGAGCAGTGGACTACTGTACCATACTGATATAATTCTGGTGGTCAGCAAAATTCTGCACTGTCCTCCTACTATATACTACAATGCAGCACAGATATGGAGCGTTTTTCAGGCAGGGAACGTATAATACTGGTGGACACTGGTCAGCAAAACTCTGCACTGTCATCCTACTATATAATACTGGTGGTCCCCAGTCCCCACAATAAAGCACATTGAGCACAGATATTTGCAGCACACTGAGCACAGATATGGAGTGTTTTTCAGGCAGGGAATGTAGATATTTGCAGCACACTGAGCACAGATATTGCAGCACACTGAGCACAGATATTTGCAGCACACTGAACACAGAAACTGAGACCTGGGTAACGTTACTCACCTGTCCGGCGCTGCCATTCCCGCCGCGTCCAGCCGCTGTGTGTGCGGGTCTCTAAGCAATGACGTCAGCGGTTAGCGGTACAGTAGGCCACAGAAACAATCTCCTTTGTTTTTAAATTAGTTAGTATGTTATTAGGCTGTCAGGGTTATGCTCGTTAGGAGCTTTTTGAGTTGCACGGGTCTGTTGTAGTAATATGCACTGCTTTGTTATTATGTACAGGAGTCACTTAGCAACACCCTTACTGACTTCCTGATTGGTTCTCCCTACCCGGCGCTGACCGCTGACGTCATCGCTTAGAGACCCGCACACACAGCGGCTGCACGCGGCGGGAATGGCAGCGCCGGACAGGTGAGTAACGTTACCCATTATGAGCACTTGTTAGATGGGGTATATAAGGTTTATTCTTTTGCACCTTTGTATGTACTGTTTGTCCCTGAAGACAGGGTTGATCCCCGAAACGGCGTAGGACCGAAATTAAGGCTTTTACTCACCACTGATCAGTCTGCTGAGTGCCGCTGTTACAAAGCATCTGTTCTGGATTATAATATCCCCGGATGGCCCCGCAGCAAGTAATCTTCACCCACAAGCGAGTGCCGAGCCTTCCAGCTGTATATATATATACTAGGTGATTCATCGCGCCCTACGGGCGCTCTTCACACCGTCGTAAGGGGCTACGCCCCCGTAATCTCTACTGAAAAGTAGAGATGAGCGGATTCTGTTTTACTCGGTTCTCAAAACGGCATCTTATTGGCTATTCAAAACACGTGACATCCGTGAGCCAATAAAATGCCGTTTTGAGAACCGAGTAAATCCGAGTAAAACCGAATTCGTTCATCTCTACTGAAAAGTGAAGGTGTAGAATAGTAGTTGTATAGTTTGTGTTGGTGGAATGGGAGGTTTGTTTGTGGGTAGATGTAGTATGACAAAAGGGAATGTGATGGTGAATGGGGTGCAGGGTCATGTGAGTGGGTGAACAGGGTCTTCAGGGGAGGCTGTACAGAATGTGGCTGTAAATGACATGTTAACGTGTGGCTGTGGGACTGCGATGTAGGTTGTGACTGCTTGTGGTGAGGGATGGTGGTGAAGGGTGTGCGTGTGGTGTCTGTGTGGTTATAGAAGGGGACAGGTGGATGGGGTTGTTATTGTAGAGGTGTAGTGTAAAAAGGTCTCTGTAGCTGTAGTCAGTGGTGGCGGTTGTCCTGTGTGGAGGATGTGAATGTGCGAGTCTGAAGGGAGGTTGTGTGTGTGTGTGTGTGTGTGTGTGTGTGTGTGTGTGTGTGTATGGTTTGGTGTATGATTGGTTTTAAATGGGGGTGTTGGGCATGGTGGAGGGGGTGCATAGGTGCTGTACTTGTGTGAAGGTAGGTGGATTAAGGGTAGGGGCATAGTAGTTATGAGTTTTGGGTTGTGGTGTCTTGTGATAGGGTTTGTGGAGGATGAAAAGGTGTGTAAAGTTGATTGTGTGGAGTGGAGCTGTAAGTGTGTGTGTAGGCCATGTGGTTACTTGTAGGGTAGATGGGTAGTGTTGTGGGGTAACTGTTGTTGTGATGGGTAGACATAATCCGTGTTGAGGGTCAGAGTTTGTACGTGGTAGGTGTTGTATATATTGCATGCTGCATTGTGGAGGGGGGTGAAGGAACAGTGTTTGGTGTTTAGTTTGTTGTGGAAGGGGGGCTGAGCAGAGTGACGGTGGACGTGGTGTGGCCAGTGTATGAGTTGGCGTAGGGATGAGGGGTTAGGAGGTGTAGTAGTTGGTGGAGTTGTATGTGTGTGCTTTAGGGTGAGTGTGTTGGAAGGTGGCATGGCTGTGGGTTTTCTGCATAGGGTGCTTTGTGTAGGGTATTGTGGTGTGTGGGTGAGAGGTTGGGGGGGAGGAAGCAATTGCCATGTGGGTGCCTGGTTGTGAGACGGGTCCAGTTGTGGGCTAATTGTTGTGGTGATGGTGTGACAGAATCCATGGGCTGTATAGATAGGGAGGTGGGTGTGTGATAGGGGTAGGGTGGTGTTGGGCTGGATTGTGGGGGGTGTGGAAGGGAATGTGGGTGGTGGAGTGTTATTTTGGAGGGGTACGTGGTTGTGTGTGTGGGTTAATAAAAAGTGGTGGGTAGTGATGTATGGTGGTTGTGTAATTGCGTGGGGATGGGTGGCTGCCTCTATATGTATTGGTACAGGGGTGAGGGATGGCGGTGATGACAGGACATGCAGTGTTGGAGTTGGAGGTGTGCATGGGTGGAGTGTGTTGATATGTGATGGATGGAGGTTTTTTTTTTAGGGGTGGTAGGAGTGTGTGCATGGAAGGGGGGGGGCATAAGGTGAAGGTAGAGGTATTTTTTTTTTTTTTTGGGGGGGGGGGGTGAAGATGGATGGGTGTTTTATTTGTGGTGGGTGGTTGGCAGGTATGGGGTTATGGTGGGTGTGGGATGACCTTAGGGTGTGCGGGGTGTGTAGGAGAGGGGTTTGGGTAAGTGTGAGTGTAAGAAGGTGTGTTGGGGGTGTGTGTGATTTGTGTATGTTATTGTGGTGTGAGGGTGATAGGGGTAGGTGTGAAAGTTGGTGGGTGTTGGTGGTGTACACATGGGGAAGGTGTATTGTCTGTGTTTAGGGTGGGGGTGTAGGGTGCGTGTGTTATGTTAGGAGTGTGCAGGCTGAGTGTGTCTGTGTGCGTGTCTGTGTGCAAAAGTATAGTAGACCATGGTATATGTGGGTGTAAGAGGCAGCACTGCGGGCCCCCCCACCCTGAGATGAGTGGGATGTGAGCTCATTTATGGCCATCGGGGGATGGCTGATGGGGGGGGGGGGTGGATGGATGATAGGGGAGTGTGATGGCTGATAAGGGGGGGATGGGTGATAGGGGGTGTATGGCTGATAGAGAGGGGTGTATGGGTGATAGGGGGGGATGGCTGGGGGGGATGGCTGATAGGGGGGGAATGGCTGATGGGGGGGGTGATGGCTGATAGGGGGTGGTGATGGCTGACGGGGGGGTGTGATGGCTGACGGGGGGGGGGGTGATGGCTGACGGGGGGGGGGGTTGGCAGAGGGGGGGGTGTTGGCTGACGGGGGGGGTGTTGGCTGACGGGGGGGGTGATGGCTGACAGGTTCGGTGATGGGGTGATGGCTGATAGGGGGGATGGCTGATGGGGGGGTTTGATGGCTGACAGGGGGAGGGGGTGATGGCTGACAGGCGGGGGGGTGATGGCTGACGGGGGATGGCGGGGGGGGTGATGGCTGATAGGAGGGGGGGTGACGGCTGACAGGGGTGTGTGTGATGGCTGACGGGGGGGTGATGGCTGACGGGGGGGGTGATGGCTGACGGGGGGGGGGGTGATGGCTGACGGGGGGGTGATGGCTGATGGGGGGGGTGATGGCTGATGGGGGGGTGATGGCTGACAGGGGTGTGTGTGATGGCTGAGTGGTGGGGGAGGGGGGTTGTTGGCTGACGGGGGGGGGTGATGGCTGACAGGGGGGGGTGGCTGATGGGGGGTGATGGCTGATAGGGGGGGTTTGATGGCTGACGGGGGGGGGTTTGATGGCTGACGGGGGGGTGGGTGATGGCTGACGGGGGGGGGGGGTGATGGCTGACGGGGGGGGGTGATGGCTGACGGGGGGAGGGGGGTGATGGCTGAGGGGGAGGGTGATGGGGTGATGGCTGATAGGGGGTGGTGGTTGATGGGGGGTGATGGGGTGATGGCTGATAGGGGGGGTTGATGGCTGATAGGGGGGGTGATGGCTGACAGGATGCGGGTGATGGCTGACAGGGGGGGTGATGGCTGATAGGGGGGGTGGCTGATAGGGGGGGGTGGCTGATAGGGGGGTTGATGGCTGATAGGGGGGGCGGGATGGCTGACGGGGGGGTGATGGCTGAGGGGGGAGTGATGGGGTGATGGCTGATAGGGGGGCGGGATGGCTGGTTGGGGGGGTTGGATGGCTGATAGGGAGGGGGGTGGCCATCTATCATTGTGTGGCTGATGAGTTGTTGGATGGGTGCGGGTGTTTGGTGCTGGGGGGGAGAGACTTTGTGTATGTGGAGCTGGGGGCTGGAGCGGCGAGAGCCCTGTCGCCTGCACACAGACAGGTGCAGGTGTCGGTGACGCGGATGTGTGAGTGCAGTGAGTCCCGGCGGCGTGGTGACTGGGGCTGGCAGTACAGTGTGGGCCGGGTCGGGAGAGAGTTTGTGCTGGGGATGTGGGGAGGGCGGGAGCGGTCTGTGCGGGCGCGTCGCGGCTGCAAGGCAACAGATGGTGCTGTGCGGAGGGTGGGATAGCGGCGGTGTGGGCTGCGGCAGTCTGGCCCTCCGTGGTGGGAAAGGTGGATGTGCGAGGTGGAGGTGGGTTTGTGCGGCTGACGGGAGGGGAGATGTGCGGTGCGGCAGGCTGGGCGGCTATGGTGCGTGTCCCTGCCACTGATGGATGTGGGAGGTGTTGTGCGGTGGGTGGGTTCGGTGCTGTGGGGTTAGGGTGGGCAGTGTGTGTCAGTTATGCGGGCATCGGGGTGGGGGGTGTCTGGGCCGTTCATGGCTGGATGTGGGAGCTGGTGGAGGGGGGGTTTGGGGTGTGTGGTGCGGGTGTCAGTGGGTTGTAGGTGCCATGGGAGGGGTGCATGGTTACCTGGCACTGTGGGGCGTCCGTGCACTGCTGGGTTGACTCTGGGGATGGTGGGTGGATTCTGTGTCTGCTGCTCCGTTCTGCTAGTGGTGTGCTGGGACAGGGCAGGAGCTGCTAACTCCGCCCACCACTGTGACTCCTCCCAGCGTTAGAAATGCAGACACAGAGTCACAGGGCTAATATATAGGAGATTGCATAATAATATTACAATAAAGACAAAAAATACACTCTGTAGAAAAACTTCTGTAATTAAGAAAAACACCCTGGTTCGCCGCTGTATTACTTACAGATCCTAAGGATCACTCGCAAGAACTGCAATAAGAATGAATGGAAGAGATCTGATTTGTATTTAGTGTATAATGCACTGAGCACTATGTGGGCTGTATGGTATGCTAGCCTGGTGGGCTCAATAATTGGATCAATATTTCTGTATGTAATGTAACGTTTCAGTCTGCTATGTAATGCATATGTAACCTTTAGCTGCTAGCCTTACATGTACATCACGTTATTGACTAAACCACAGCACAGGATTGAGAATTTTACCCTTTACATTGTGGTTAAAAAAAAAGAAGTTTAATCCAATAATTAATTGCATTTTTACATAATCCGTTTTGCAAGGTTTTGCAGTCAGTCTGTTAATTCATAATTAGATTACTAGCTGCTTGGACTATTGCTCCATTGTGCATTTAATATGCGGTGCTTAGCAGAAATAAAATAATTATTCCCTGCTTATAATATATTAAACATGAAGCTTGGAGTGGGATGTGAGCAATTAACGAATGAGTCACGAACTTATGGCCCTCATTCCGAGTTGATCGGTCGCAAGGCGAATTTAGCAGAGTTACACACGCTTAGTCTACGCCTACTGGGAGTGTATCTTAGCATCTTAAAAGTGCGAACGAAGTTTACGCAATATTGCGAACAAAAAAAACGTAGCAGTTTTAGAGTAGCTCCAGACTTACTCTGCCTGTGCGATCAGTTCAGTGCTTGTCGTTCCTGGTTTGACGTCACAAACACTCCCAGCGTTCGCCCAGACACTCCCCCGTTTCTCCGGCCACTCCTGCGTTTTTTCCGGAAACGGTAGCGTTTTCAGCCACACGCCCATAAAACGCTGTGTTTCCGCCCAGTAACACCCATTTCCTGTCAATCACACTACGTTCGCCGGTGCGAACAAAAAGCCGTGAGTAAAAATCCTTTCTTTATAGCAGAATTACTTAGCGCAGTCGCAGTGCGAACATTGCGCATGCGCTCTAAGCTGATTTTCACTGCGATGCGAAAAAAAAGAACGAGCGAACGACTCGGAATGAGGGCCTATGTTCCCATTTCAATATGATAAAATAGATTTGCACCAAAACAAAATAAACATGGAGTTCAGCCGCACTGAACTCTGGGAAATAATGTGCTGGACGCTGCTACATTAAATGACCACGAAATGTAATCTTTTTTTTTTGCAAGTATAATATACTACAGTATATTTTAATAAAATAAAGCAGACAGGTGCCCACGTGTAAGAGGCCCCGATTTGCTGGTTCTTTGGCGATTCCAGCGAAATAGCCGCTAAATTTAAAGCGGTTATTAGTTTTACGCCAGAAACAACCTGGATTTGCCTTATTATTACCAGTTACCAGTTATTTATATAGCGCACACATATTCCGCAGCGTTGTACAGAGAATATTAGCCATTCACGTCAGTCCCTGCCCTAGTGGAGCTTACAATCTATATACCCTATCACATGTACACACAGACACATTCAAGGTAGGGTTAATTTTTGTAGGGAGCCAATTAACCTACCAGTATATTTTTGGATTGTGGGAGGAAACCGGAGTACCCGGAGGAAACCCACACAAGTACGGGGAGAATATACAAACTCCACACAGTTAGGGCCATGGTGGGAATCGAACCCATGACTTTAGTGCTGTGAGGGAGTAATACTAACCATTACACCGTCTGTACTAATGTCTGCTTTAAATGTGTTGATGTGTATACTAGATGTTAAAAGCAGCCACCCGCGGATAACAGTTGGTAGACATGCCAGGCGGATAGACTTTATTGCAGTGCTCAGTGATGGTACAGCCGCACTCACAGCTAGCGGTGACGGAGCGTAGCATACAGCGGCGACGGTGTGGCGCATAGGAAGGCAGAATGTATGTAGGCGGGATAACGGGACAAACAGGTATGCTGACAGAGGAGCGTATTAAGAGGAGGGGGCTCACATGTGTGTGTACAACTACAGGTGGGAGAAATGGCGCCACGTGTGCACAGACTACAGAACGGCAGCCATCTTGGTAAAGGTAAATGCTTCATCTAATGCAGCATTAAGGAGAAAGAGCAGCAGATCACTAGCAACATGTCACAACTGAGGGCTGGTGCTGACCAGGGGGAAGCCTCAGTTGTAGGGGCTGAGGTATATGTGTACCTGGGAGGCAGTACAGGGTTCTTAGACATGCAGGGAACCGTTAGAACAAATTCCCGAAGGCGTGACCACGACAACAAGGGAAAGTTCAAAGGTTTTATTAAACACAGTTCAGAGGAATACTGATGACTTGGTACTGGTAATAGGAAACACAGTTCAGAGAAATACTTGGGATCGATGACGGAACATCGATGGTGACTTGGAATCGATGACGGAACACCGATGGTTACTTTGGGATCGTTGGTAAGCTTTGAGTGAAGCTGGGGTTCGCAGATAGAAATGCACTATTGTACTTAGAAGCACAGGTGAAGCATGAAGTGATGCTGGGGATCGCTGGAGGATGGCTGCTGGGAAGCCGGAGTTCAGACACAGGTGAATCAGGGTAGACTGTAGAGGGTTAATCACTGGAGTGTCGGGTTACACTGCAGAGTATAATCACCAGGGAGTCAGGCTGTACTGCAGAGAAAGTCCATGGGAGAACTGCACACTGGAATCACTGAAGACAATTGAAGCACTGACATCTTTCCACCCCAGGAACAGGATATTTATACCTGCTGGGAAGCAGGGATTGGCTGGCTGATTAACCAGAGACCAGAGTGCAGCTGCTGTGTAATCAGGCTGAGAGCAGAGTGCAGCTGATAGGCTGAAAGGTAACATGTGATTAGGAAAACATGGCTGCGCCCATGGTAGCTTTTGGAGGGAAAGATTGTTTGTAATGTGAGCTTTAACCATGAAGCTGCCAGAATCACAGTAAAGAGATTTGAGACAATGAGAGGCAGCGTGCTGCACACAGACAGTGCAGATGGAATCCAGGCTTGGAACACTGGGACAGTCTGTCAGGCCCGGGTGTTTTTGTGAATCCGTTAACCCGGAACCAACCACAGGTGTAGGTGCTGGGCTATGAAGAAAGCAGGGAGGACGAAGAAAGTTCCGATTCATATATTTATTCAAAATAATAATTCAGTAAAGGGTTAACTGACAAGTTGGTAATCATCATATTATACTGAAGTATTGCAGGAATAATATGCAAGAGAAAACTCAAAAATAAATAAAAGAAATGTTCATGGAAACATATGCAAAACAAGCTGATGAATAAATGTTGGATTGTCCAAATATAAACAAGCTTTGATGCAGAACTGCAGAATGTGATTAACTGGATAATGCAGACATGAAGAGATAACTGTAAGGATTTGCAATGGAGTTTTGAGAGTTAACTGAGAGACTGTGAAGAATTATCCTTGTTATGACAACATAGCAAATATAAACAAACTTTGATGCTGAACTGTAGAATGTTATTAACTGGATAATGCAGACATGAAGAGATAACTGTAAGGATTAGCAATGAAGCTTTGAGAGTTAACTGAGAGACTGTGATGAATTATCCTTGTAATGACAACATAGCAAAAAGTACTGAATTGGGTTACTTGCGGGTTCCGGAGATCACTGTGAAACTGTAGTAGAAGACAAGGTGATGAATGGGTTAAATGCAGAGTTGAACAAACAAACAGCTGAGAGAAATGAGATCCTGCAGACTTTGTAGGATAGGCAGACTGACAAGGTAACCTCATGCAGGACACTGGGAATCCAAGTATTTCCAATAGGTGTGCAATTGACTGATAGCACAATGGAGAGCCGGTAGATCTTTGGCAGTGAAGGCTGCAAACGGACCTCTGGGAACGGAGGCGATATCTGGACCACGGGAATCACACAGGAATGCACGGAGAGAGTTCAGAGCTAGAGCACAGCTTTGATACAACAAAGCACTGGCCCAGAGTGACATAATCCCAGCCTACTTAAAGGCGGCACAAGCACGGGATTGGCTTACACCTGCCCACAGGTGTTTTCACAAGTGCTCAGTATTAGCTATTTGGTCTCCAACATGGCCACCTCCTATACAGCAGACACACCGCAGTGCCTTAGGCCATTTGGTCCCCGCACTCACAGTTCCCAGACTCTGCATTACCTGTGCCATTGATCACGCCGTGTCCCCACACGGGCGCACAGCACCGCGAGCAACCGCACTGGCAACGGATGAACCCCAGAACCCGCAAAGGTGAGAGACCGGTTCGTGACAGTACCCCCTCTTCTACGGGTGGTCTCCGAACACCTTTGAACCTTGTCAGGATTTTTGGAGAAGTATTTCTGTACCAGTCTTGGAGCATGAACATCTTCAGAGAAAACCCAGGATCTCTCCTCCGGGCCGTAACCCTTCCAGTCGACCAGAAACTGTAAACGTCCATATCGGGAACGTGAGTCCACAATCTCTTTAACTTCAAATTCCTCATTCTGCAAAGAGTGAACTTTAGGAGATTTGGACTGGGTAGTACGGAACTTATTGAGAATCAAAGGCTTCAGTAAAGATGTATGAAAGGCGTTAGGAATTCTCAAAGACGGTGGCAGCTTGACTTTGTATGACACAGGGTTGAGTACCTTTACAATGGGAAATGGACCAATAAACCTGGGAGCAAATTTCTTAGAAGGAACTTTGAACTTGAGATTGCGCGTAGAAATCCAAACTTGGTCTCCCACTTAGTAATTCGGTACAGCTTTACGTTTTCTATCTGCAAAAGATTTACAACGAGTGGAAGTTTTGACCAAGGACTTACGTACACAACTCCAGATGCTAGATAGACGTTGAAGCTCTTGATCTGCTGCTGGAACCTCTAGGGCTGGCAATGGATGAAATTCTGGTGGAGAACTTCTTGGACTCTTATGTTGGGCACATTTAGGACATGCTGCTATAAACTCTTGGACATCGGCTTTGAGACGTGGCCACCAATAAGACTGTTGAATAAATTCGAGAGTCTTTAGAACCCCATGATGACCCATGAAGGAAGAGGAGTGAGCCCAAGTAAGCAGCCGTTTTCGGAGACTTGTGGCAACAAAGGTCTTGCCAGGCGGAGGAACTGGAGAGGTTCGAGTCATTAAAAAGGACGTAGGATTCACAATGGCTTGATTCGTGGTAGCATCATTTAATTCAGAAGAAGCAAAGGACCGAGAAAGGGCATCTGCCTTTTTGTTCTGAGACCCTGGACGATAGGTGAGTTTGAAATCAAATCGTGAGAAGAAAAGCGCCCATCGAGCTTGTCGTGGATTCAAACACTGAGCTGACTGCAGATATAGAAGATTCTTATGATCAGTATAAACTGTAATGCGATGTTGAGCTCCTTCTAGAAGGTATCTCCACTCCTCAAATGCCAACTTGATGGCAAGTAACTCTTGGTCACCGATTGCATAATTACGTTCTGCCGGGAGGAACTTACGGGAGAAATATCCGCAGGGATGGACCTTTTTATCTTCAAAGACTTGTGACAACACAGCTCCTACTGCTTCTGTAGATGCATGCACCTCTAATAGAAAGGGACGATTCAACTCAGGCTGTCGAAGAATGGGGGCTGACACAAAGGCTTGCTTTAAATCAGAGAAGGCTTTGATTGCTTCAGAAGACCAGTTCGTAGGATTTGCTCCCTTGCGAGTTAGGGCTGTGATAGGAGCAGCTAACGTAGAATAATTCTTAATGAATCTCCTATAGAAATTAGCAAAGCCAAGAAATCGCTGAATCCCCTTGAGAGTTGTAGGAGTGGACCAATCCCGGATAGCTCGCGTCTCTGGGATGGATAGCGGATGAATTTGTCCCCTAGGAGGGGTCTTGCCCGGAACCAGGACGACTGGGCAGTCCCATTCACTATGAGGAGGTAGGGAGTCTGCTGCTTGCTTACTGGAAACATCCGCAAGGGATTGATACACCGGAGGTAGATCGGAAAGGCTAATTGACCGAAGAGGTACAATTGCAGCTACACAGTCCTTGGTACAAGATTTACCCCATGAAAGGACTTCCATGGTTTGCCAATTGAGTTGAGGATTATGTTTCTGCAGCCAAGGTAAACCAAGTATCACATCTTGAGAGGCTTTGGGAATCACGTAGAAGGAGAGGTATTCGGAATGGAGCTCACCAACTTTCATCTTGAGACATACGGTTCGATGAGTAATTATACCATCTGGAATTCGACTTCCATCCACTGCTGTAACGGCAACTGCTGCTTCCAGAGGCATGGTTCGAACTTTAGACCGCATGACAAAGGCTGAGGAGATGAAGTTCTCGGCTGCCCCGGAATCTAGGAGAGCAGAAACTTTCACTGTAGAACTTGGAACTTCTAATTGAATAGACAAGGTCGGCTCTTTCCCAGAACGTGATTCTAGAGTAACTCCTAGCTTAACCTCTCTTGAATAAGCTAGGAGGCGAGAGTCTCCCGGTCGGAGTTTGCAGAATTTAACTAAATGTTCGGAGGACCCACAGTACATGCAGAGGTTACCCTGTCGACGACGAAGTCGTTCCTCCTCTGTGAGGCGAGAGCGCCCAATCTGCATAGGTTCTTCAGTCATTACTGGAGACTGTGATGAAGAATCTTGTCGAGGTCTAGGATGATCACGTGGACTGGATCGCTCTGCCCTGGATTTCTCTAAACATCGCTCCCTGTGACGTAGGTCAAATTTGTTACAGAGAGAAATCAATTCATCCAGTTTAATTGGCACATCCCGGATAGTTAAATCATCCTTGATTCTCTCTGAAAGTCCATTCCAAAACGCGGCGATCAGGGCCTCCTCATTCCAGTTTAACTCTGAAGACAACGTGCGAAACTGAATAATATATTGACTGACAGGACGTAAACCTTGACGTAGACGGAGAATCTCCAAGGATGCTGAGGTGGTCCTGCCTGGTTCGTCAAAGATTCTCCGGAAGGAAGATACGAACTCTTTGTAATTAGAGAGGATAGGATCACCTCTCTCCCATAATGGTGATGCCCACTCCAGAGCCTGACCGGAGAGGAGGGCAATAATATATGCAACTTTAGAACGAGCTGATGGGAAACTGGAGGACAACAGTTCGAACTGGATCTCGCATTGATTCAGGAATCCTCTGCAAAGTTTTGGGGTTCCGTCAAACTTACTCGGAGAGGGTAACTGCAAGCGGGACGTAGGTAGCGTCACAGGAGAAGCTGTAGTGGTAACTGGGACATCCAGGGTTGGACTCTGGACTTGGAACGTTTTAATAGCCGTATGAAGAGTCTCTAAACGGTCTGCCATAGTTTGCATAAACTGCACTATTTGTGTCTGTATAGACTCCTGATTTTCCAGACGGGAAAGGATATCTGACGTAGCACCGCCTCCTGCGAATTGGTCACTTGACGGATCCATGTGGCCAGTGCTTACTGTCAGGCCCGGGTGTTTTTGTGAATCCGTTAACCCGGAACCAACCACAGGTGTAGGTGCTGGGCTATGAAGAAAGCAGGGAGGACGAAGAAAGTTCCGATTCATATATTTATTCAAAATAATAATTCAGTAAAGGGTTAACTGACAAGTTGGTAATCATCATATTATACTGAAGTATTGCAGGAATAATATGCAAAAGAAAACTCAAAAATAAATAAAAGAAATGTTCATGGAAACATATGCAAAACAAGCTGATGAATAAATGTTGGATTGTCCAAATATAAACAAGCTTTGATGCAGAACTGCAGAATGTGATTAACTGGATAATGCAGACATGAAGAGATAACTGTAAGGATTTGCAATGGAGTTTTGAGAGTTAACTGAGAGACTGTGAAGAATTATCCTTGTTATGACAACATAGCAAATATAAACAAACTTTGATGCTGAACTGTAGAATGTTATTAACTGGATAATGCAGACATGAAGAGATAACTGTAAGGATTAGCAATGAAGCTTTGAGAGTTAACTGAGAGACTGTGATGAATTATCCTTGTAATGACAACATAGCAAAAAGTACTGAATTGGGTTACTTGCGGGTTCCGGAGATCACTGTGAAACTGTAGTAGAAGACAAGGTGATGAATGGGTTAAATGCAGAGTTGAACAAACAAACAGCTGAGAGAAATGAGATCCTGCAGACTTTGTAGGATAGGCAGACTGACAAGGTAACCTCATGCAGGACACTGGGAATCCAAGTATTTCCAATAGGTGTGCAATTGACTGATAGCACAATGGAGAGCCGGTAGATCTTTGGCAGTGAAGGCTGCAAACGGACCTCTGGGAACGGAGGCGATATCTGGACCACGGGAATCACACAGGAATGCACGGAGAGAGTTCAGAGCTAGAGCACAGCTTTGATACAACAAAGCACTGGCCCAGAGTGACATAATCCCAGCCTACTTAAAGGCGGCACAAGCACGGGATTGGCTTACACCTGCCCACAGGTGTTTTCACAAGTGCTCAGTATTAGCTATTTGGTCTCCAACATGGCCACCTCCTATACAGCAGACACACCGCAGTGCCTTAGGCCATTTGGTCCCCGCACTCACAGTTCCCAGACCCTGCATTACCTGTGCCATTGATCACGCCGTGTCCCCACACGGGCGCACAGCACCGCGAGCAACCGCACTGGCAACGGATGAACCCCAGAACCCGCAAAGGTGAGAGACCGGTTCGTGACACAGTCTCAGGAGGCATTTGGAAGGTAAATACTGATAAGGAATTACCTAGATCGTGACAGCACCCCCTCCTTTAGGAGTGGCCCCAGGACACTTCTTATAAGTTCTTTACCTGAACAAATGGAAGGATCTAGATTGAATCCTGATGAACTTGAACTGGCTGGGACCAGAGGAGACTGTACCGGATCTATGGACGAGACCAAATTAAGTCCAGACAACCTTGAACCGGTTGAGACCGGCGGAGACTTTAGACCGACGGATAGGACCGGATTAGATCCGAAGGTATTGGAATCGGCTGGAACCGAAGGAGGCTGATCCGGACAGACGGATGGGACCAGATTGGGTCCAGAAAAGCTTGAACCGGCTGGGACCGGAGGAGTCTTCGGATTGACGGTTGAATCAGCTGGAACTGAAGGAGTCTTTGGACCTACGGATGGAACCGGATTGGGTCCAGAGATATCGGAATCGGCTGGAACCGAAGGAATCTTCAGACAGACGGATGGAACCGGATTGAGTCTAAAGACAGTTGAATCAGCTGAAACTGAAGGAGTCAGAATCCGGTTAGAACCGGAATGAGTGGTATCCGAGTGTTCAGTTAGACCATCCTGGACCTGGTCCATGCTGGATGCCAACAGGGTGGTGCTCTCTGAAGACGGCAAACAGGAGTTCATAACTGCATCTGTAGCACAAAAATTTCCATCTGGGAACTTGGCTCTGGATACTTCCCTTGGGACTGAAACTTTGGTGACCCCTCCTGGGGTTGATGAATCAGACACCTCTCTCAGGGTTGTTTTCTCCAGCACCCCTCCTGGGGTTGACAGATCAGAAACTCCTTTTTGAGAAGACTTATATGTCCCTACTAGAGCTTGAACATTGGATACCCCTCCTTGGGCTGTAGACACAGACGCCCCTCCTTGGGCTGAGTAAAGAGCATCATCATTCCAGGAAAGTTAGGACGCTAGGATCTGGTACTGTACCAGATATTTACCGACTGTTCGTGTCCCCTGACGTAGCCGGAGGATATCAGAGGAGGCAGAGGTCACACGACCTGGTTCATCAAAGATGCGCCTGAAGGTTGCCACGAAATCTGCATATGAAGAGAGCAGGGCATCAGACTTCTCCCATAGAGGTGATACCCAATCGAGGGCGGAGCCACTGAGGAGGGAGATGATGTAAACAACCTTGGTGTTGTCAGTTGGGAAACTGCCAGGCTGTAACTCAAAATATATCTCACACTGATTTAGGAAACCCCGACAGGCTTTTGGGGAACCATCAAACTTGGCAGGTGTCGGTAAATGGAGACAAGGAGCAGAAACGGGAATGGTGGGTGGGGATACCACCAAAGGTACTGCAGTCGGCACACTGGATGCCCCTTAACCACGGAGGGTTACTTGTATTCCATCCAGCCGAGAGGAGAGGTCCTGGAGACAGCGGATCACATGGCCCTGTGCAGTCTCCTGACGTTCAAGGCAGGCTGCAAGTTCTTGCATCGGCCTGGTCGCTTGGACCTGGTCTCCGGCCGGATCCATTTGGTCAGTGCTTACTGTCACAACTGAGGGCTGGTGCTGACCAGGGGGAAGCCTCAGTTGTAGGGGCTGACATATATGTGAACCTGGGAGGCAGTACAGGGTTCTTGGACATGCAGGGAACCTTTAGAACAAATTCCCGAAGGCGTGACCACGACAACAAGGGAAAGTTCAAAGGTTTTATTAAACACAGTTCAGAGGAATACTGATGACTTGGTACTGGTAATAGGAAACACAGTTCAGAGAAATACTTGGGATCGATGATGGAACATCGATGGTGACTTGGAATCGATGACGGAACACCGATGGTTACTTTGGGATCGTTGGTAAGCTTTGAGTGAAGCTGGGGTTCGCAGATAGAAATGCACTATTGTACTTAGAAGCACAGGTGAAGCATGAAGTGATGCTGGGGATCGCTGGAGGATGGCTGCTGGGAAGCCGGAGTTCAGACACAGGTGAATCAGGGTAGACTGTAGAGGGTTAATCACTGGAGTGTCGGGTTACACTGCAGAGTATAATCACCAGGGAGTCAGGCTGTACTGCAGAGAAAGTCCATGGGAGAACTGCACACTGGAATCACTGAAGACAATTGAAGCACTGACATCTTTCCACCCCAGGAACAGGATATTTATACCTGCTGGGAAGCAGGGATTGGCTGGCTGATTAACCAGAGACCAGAGTGCAGCTGCTGTGTAATCAGGCTGAGAGCAGAGTGCAGCTGATAGGCTGAAAGGTAACATGTGATTAGGAAAACATGGCTGCGCCCATGGTAGCTTTTGGAGGGAAAGATTGTTTGTAATGTGAGCTTTAACCATGAAGCTGCCAGAATCACAGTAAAGAGATTTGAGACAATGAGAGGCAGCGTGCTGCACACAGACAGTGCAGATGGAATCCAGGCTTGGAACACTGGGACAGTCTCAGGAGGCATTTGGAAGGTAAATACTGATAAGGAATTACCTAGATCGTGACAGCACCCCCTCCTTTAGGAGTGGCCCCAGGACACTTCTTATAAGTTCTTTACCTGAACAAATGGAAGGATCTAGATTGAATCCTGATGAACTTGAACTGGCTGGGACCAGAGGAGACTGTACCGGATCTATGGACGAGACCAAATTAAGTCCAGACAACCTTGAACCGGTTGAGACCGGCGGAGACTTTAGACCGACGGATAGGACCGGATTAGATCCGAAGGTATTGGAATCGGCTGGAACCGAAGGAGGCTGATCCGGACAGACGGATGGGACCGGATTGGGTCCAGAAAAGCTTGAACCGGCTGGGACCGGAGGAGTCTTCGGATTGACGGTTGAATCAGCTGGAACTGAAGGAGTCTTTGGACCTACGGATGGAACCGGATTGGGTCCAGAGATATCGGAATCGGCTGGAACCGAAGGAATCTTCAGACAGACGGATGAAACCGGATTGAGTCTAAAGACAGTTGAATCAGCTGAAACTGAAGGAGTCAGAATCCGGTTAGAACCGGAATGAGTGGTATCCGAGTGTTCAGTTAGACCATCCTGGACCTGGTCCATGCTGGATGCCAACAGGGTGGTGCTCTCTGAAGACAGCAAACAGGAGTTCATAACTGCATCTGTAGCACAAAAATTTCCATCTGGGAACTTGGCTCTGGATACTTCCCTTGGGACTGAAACTTTGGTGACCCCTCCTGGGGTTGATGAATCAGACACCTCTCTCAGGGTTGTTTTCTCCAGCACCCCTCCTGGGGTTGACAGATCAGAAACTCCTTTTTGAGAAGACTTATATGTCCCTACTAGAGCTTGAACATTGGATACCCCTCCTTGGGCTGTAGACACAGACGCCCCTCCTTGGGCTGAGTAAAGAGCATCATCATTCCAGGAAAGTTAGGACGCTAGGATCTGGTACTGTACCAGATATTTACCGACTGTTCGTGTCCCCTGACGTAGCCGGAGGATATCAGAGGAGGCAGAGGTCACACGACCTGGTTCATCAAAGATGCGCCTGAAGGTTGCCACGAAATCTGCATATGAAGAGAGCAGGGCATCAGACTTCTCCCATAGAGGTGATACCCAATCGAGGGCGGAGCCACTGAGGAGGGAGATGATGTAAGCAACCTTGGTGTTGTCAGTTGGGAAACTGCCAGGCTGTAACTCAAAATATATCTCACACTGATTTAGGAAACCCCGACAGGCTTTTGGGGAACCATCAAACTTGGCAGGTGTCGGTAAATGGAGACAAGGAGCAGAAACGGGAATGGTGGGTGGGGATACCACCAAAGGTACTGCAGTCGGCACACTGGATGCCCCTTAACCACGGAGGGTTACTTGTATTCCATCCAGCCGAGAGGAGAGGTCCTGGAGACAGCGGATCACATGGCCCTGTGCAGTCTCCTGACGTTCAAGGCAGGCTGCAAGTTCTTGCATCGGCCTGGTCGCTTGGACCTGGTCTCCGGCCGGATCCATTTGGTCAGTGCTTACTGTCACAACTGAGGGCTGGTGCTGACCAGGGGGAAGCCTCAGTTGTAGGGGCTGACATATATGTGTACCTGGGAGGCAGTACAGGGTTCTTGGACATGCAGGGAACCGTTAGAACAAATTCCCGAAGGCGTGACCACGACAACAAGGGAAAGTTCAAAGGTTTTATTAAACACAGTTCAGAGGAATACTGATGACTTGGTACTGGTAATAGGAAACACAGTTCAGAGAAATACTTGGGATCGATGACGGAACATCGATGGTGACTTGGAATCGATGACGGAACACCGATGGTTACTTTGGGATCGTTGGTAAGCTTTGAGTGAAGCTGGGGTTCGCAGATAGAAATGCACTATTGTACTTAGAAGCACAGGTGAAGCATGAAGTGATGCTGGGGATCGCTGGAGGATGGCTGCTGGGAAGCCGGAGTTCAGACACAGGTGAATCAGGGTAGACTGTAGAGGGTTAATCACTGGAGTGTCGGGTTACACTGCAGAGTATAATCACCAGGGAGTCAGGCTGTACTGCAGAGAAAGTCCATGGGAGAACTGCACACTGGAATCACTGAAGACAATTGAAGCACTGACATCTTTCCACCCCAGGAACAGGATATTTATACCTGCTGGGAAGCAGGGATTGGCTGGCTGATTAACCAGAGACCAGAGTGCAGCTGCTGTGTAATCAGGCTGAGAGCAGAGTGCTGCTGATAGGCTGAAAGGTAACATGTGATTAGGAAAACATGGCTGCGCCCATGGTAGCTTTTGGAGGGAAAGATTGTTTGTAATGTGAGCTTTAACCATGAAGCTGCCAGAATCACAGTAAAGAGATTTGAGACAATGAGAGGCAGCGTGCTGCACACAGACAGTGCAGATGGAATCCAGGCTTGGAACACTGGGACAGTCTCAGGAGGCATTTGGAAGGTAAATACTGATAAGGAATTACCTAGATCGTGACAGCACCCCCTCCTTTAGGAGTGGCCCCAGGACACTTCTTATAAGTTCTTTACCTGAACAAATGGAAGGATCTAGATTGAATCCTGATGAACTTGAACTGGCTGGGACCAGAGGAGACTGTACCGGATCTATGGACGAGACCAAATTAAGTCCAGACAACCTTGAACCGGTTGAGACCGGCGGAGACTTTAGACCGACGGATAGGACCGGATTAGATCCGAAGGTATTGGAATCGGCTGGAACCGAAGGAGGCTGATCCGGACAGACGGATGGGACCGGATTGGGTCCAGAAAAGCTTGAACCGGCTGGGACCGGAGGAGTCTTCGGATTGACGGTTGAATCAGCTGGAACTGAAGGAGTCTTTGGACCTACGGATGGAACCGGATTGGGTCCAGAGATATCGGAATCGGCTGGAACCGAAGGAATCTTCAGACAGACGGATGGAACCGGATTGAGTCTAAAGACAGTTGAATCAGCTGAAACTGAAGGAGTCAGAATCCGGTTAGAACCGGAATGAGTGGTATCCGAGTGTTCAGTTAGACCATCCTGGACCTGGTCCATGCTGGATGCCAACAGGGTGGTGCTCTCTGAAGACGGCAAACAGGAGTTCATACCTGCATCTGTAGCACAAAAATTTCCATCTGGGAACTTGGCTCTGGATACTTCCCTTGGGACTGAAACTTTGGTGACCCCTCCTGGGGTTGATGAATCAGACACCTCTCTCAGGGTTGTTTTCTTCAGCACCCCTCCTGGGGTTGACAGATCAGAAACTCCTTTTTGAGAAGACTTATATGTCCCTACTAGAGCTTGAACATTGGATACCCCTCCTTGGGCTGTAGACACAGACGCCCCTCCTTGGGCTGAGTAAAGAGCATCATCATTCCAGGAAAGTTAGGACGCTAGGATCTGGTACTGTACCAGATATTTACCGACTGTTCGTGTCCCCTGACGTAGCCGGAGGATATCAGAGGAGGCAGAGGTCACACGACCTGGTTCATCAAAGATGCGCCTGAAGGTTGCCACGAAATCTGCATATGAAGAGAGCAGGGCATCAGACTTCTCCCATAGAGGTGATACCCAATCGAGGGCGGAGCCACTGAGGAGGGAGATGATGTAAGCAACCTTGGTGTTGTCAGTTGGGAAACTGCCAGGCTGTAACTCAAAATATATCTCACACTGATTTAGGAAACCCCGACAGGCTTTTGGGGAACCATCAAACTTGGCAGGTGTCGGTAAATGGAGACAAGGAGCAGAAACGGGAATGGTGGGTGGGGATACCACCAAAGGTACTGCAGTCGGCACACTGGATGCCCCTTAACCACGGAGGGTTACTTGTATTCCATCCAGCCGAGAGGAGAGGTCCTGGAGACAGCGGATCACATGGCCCTGTGCAGTCTCCTGACGTTCAAGGCAGGCTGCAAGTTCTTGCATCGGCCTGGTCGCTTGGACCTGGTCTCCGGCCGGATCCATTTGGTCAGTGCTTACTGTCACAACTGAGGGCTGGTGCTGACCAGGGGGAAGCCTCAGTTGTAGGGGCTGACATATATGTGTACCTGGGAGGCAGTACAGGGTTCTTGGACATGCAGGGAACCTTTAGAACAAATTCCCGAAGGCGTGACCACGACAACAAGGGAAAGTTCAAAGGTTTTATTAAACACAGTTCAGAGGAATACTGATGACTTGGTACTGGTAATAGGAAACACAGTTCAGAGAAATACTTGGGATCGATGACGGAACATCGATGGTGACTTGGAATCGATGACGGAACACCGATGGTTACTTTGGGATCGTTGGTAAGCTTTGAGTGAAGCTGGGGTTCGCAGATAGAAATGCACTATTGTACTTAGAAGCACAGGTGAAGCATGAAGTGATGCTGGGGATCGCTGGAGAATAAGCTGGAGAATGGCTGCTGGGAAGCCGGAGTTCAGACACAGGTGAATCAGGGTAGACTGTAGAGGGTTAATCACTGGAGTGTCGGGTTACACTGCAGAGTATAATCACCAGGGAGTCAGGCTGTACTGCAGAGAAAGTCCATGGGAGAACTGCACACTGGAATCACTGAAGACAATTGAAGCACTGACATCTTTCCACCCCAGGAACAGGATATTTATTAGAGATGAGCGCCTGAAATTTTTCGGTTTTTGTATTTTGGTTTTGGGTTCGGTTCCGCGGCCGTGTTTTGGGTTCGAACGCGTTTTGGCAAAACCTCACCGAATTATTTTTGTCGGATTCGGGTGTGTTTTGGATTCGGGTGTTTTTTTCCAAAAACACTAAAAAACAGCTTAAATCATAGAATTTGGGGGTCATTTTGATCCCAAAGTATTATTAACCTCAAAAACCATAATTTACACTCATTTTCAGTCTATTCTGAATACCTCACACCTCACAATATTATTTTTAGTCCTAAAATTTGCACCGAGGTCGCTGTGTGAGTTAGATAAGCGACCCTAGTGGCCGACACAAACACCGGGCCCATCTAGGAGTGGCACTGCAGTGTCACGCAGGATGTCCCTTCCAAAAAACCCTCCCCAAACAGCACATGACGCAAAGAAAAAAAGAGGCGCAATGAGGTAGCTGTGTGAGTAAGATTAGCGACCCTAGTGGCCGACACAAACACCGGGCCCATCTAGGAGTGGCACTGCAGTGTCACGCAGGATGGCCCTTCCAAAAAACCCTCCCCAAACAGCACATGACGCAAAGAAAAAAAGAGGCGCAATGAGGTAGCTGTGTGAGTAAGATTAGCGACCCTAGTGGCCGACACAAACACCGGGCCCATCTAGGAGTGGCACTGCAGTGTCACGCAGGATGGCCCTTCCAAAAAACCCTCCCCAAACAGCACATGACGCAAAGAAAAAAAGAGGCGCAATGAGGTAGCTGACTGTGTGAGTAAGATTAGCGACCCTAGTGGCCGACACAAACACCGGGCCCATCTAGGAGTGGCACTGCAGTGTCACGCAGGATGTCCCTTCCAAAAAACCCTCCCCAAACAGCACATGACGCAAAGAAAAAAAGAGGCGCAATGAGGTAGCTGTGTGAGTAAGATTAGCGACCCTAGTGGCCGACACAAACACCGGGCACATCTAGGAGTGGCACTGCAGTTTCACGCAGGATGTCCCTTCCAAAAAACCCTCCCCAAACAGCACATGACGCAAAGAAAAAAAGAGGCGCAATGAGGTAGCTGTGTGAGTAAGATTAGCGACCCTAGTGGCCGACACAAACACCGGGCCCATCTAGGAGTGGCACTGCAGTGTCACGCAGGATGTCTCTTCCAAAAAACCCTCCCCAATCAGCACATGATGCAAAGAAAAAGAAAAGAAAAAAGAGGTGCAAGATGGAATTATCCTTGGGCCCTCCCACCCACCCTTATGTTGTATAAACAAAACAGGACATGCACACTTTAACCAACCCATCATTTCAGTGACAGGGTCTGCCACACGACTGTGACTGATATGACGGGTTGGTTTGGACCCCCCCCAAAAAAGAAGCAATTAATCTCTCCTTGCACAAACTGGCTCTACAGAGGCAAGATGTCCACCTCATCTTCACCCTCCGATATATCACCGTGTACATCCCCCTCCTCACAGATTATCAATTCGTCCCCACTGGAATCCACCATCTCAGCTCCCTGTGTACTTTGTGGAGGCAATTGCTGCTGGTCAATGTCTCCGCGGAGGAATTGATTATAATTCATTTTAATGAACATCATCTTCTCCACATTTTCTGGATGTAACCTCGTACGCCGATTGCTGACAAGGTGAGCGGCGGCACTAAACACTCTTTCGGAGTACACACTTGTGGGAGGGCAACTTAGGTAGAATAAAGCCAGTTTGTGCAAGGGCCTCCAAATTGCCTCTTTTTCCTGCCAGTATAAGTACGGACTGTGTGACGTGCCTACTTGGATGCGGTCACTCATATAATCCTCCACCATTCTATCAATGTTGAGAGAATCATATGCAGTGACAGTAGACGACATGTCCGTAATCGTTGTCAGGTCCTTCAGTCCGGACCAGATGTCAGCATCAGCAGTCGCTCCAGACTGCCCTGCATCACCGCCAGCGGGTGGGCTCGGAATTCTGAGCCTTTTCCTCGCACCCCCAGTTGCGGGAGAATGTGAAGGAGGAGATGTTGACAGGTCGCGTTCCGCTTGACTTGACAATTTTGTCACCAGCAGGTCTTTCAACCCCAGCAGACCTGTGTCTGCCGGAAAGAGAGATCCAAGGTAGGCTTTAAATCTAGGATCGAGCACGGTGGCCAAAATGTAGTGCTCTGATTTCAACAGATTGACCACCCGTGAATCCTTGTTAAGCGAATTAAGGGCTGCATCCACAAGTCCCACATGCCTAGCGGAATCGCTCCCTTTTAGCTCCTTCTTCAATGCCTCCAGCTTCTTCTGCAAAAGCCTGATGAGGGGAATGACCTGACTCAGGCTGGCAGTGTCTGAACTGACTTCACGTGTGGCAAGTTCAAAGGGCATCAGAACCTTGCACAACGTTGAAATCATTCTCCACTGCACTTGAGACAGGTGCATTCCATCTCCTATATCGTGCTCAATTGTATAGGCTTGAATGGCCTTTTGCTGCTCCTCCAACCTCTGAAGCATATAGAGGGTTGAATTCCACCTCGTTACCACTTCTTGCTTCAGATGATGGCAGGGCAGGTTCAGTAGTTTTTGGTGGTGCTCCAGTCTTCTGTACCTGGTGCCTGTACGCCGAAAGTGTCCCGCAATTTTTCTGGCCACCGACAGCATCTCTTGCACGCCCCTGTCGTTTTTAAAAAAATTCTGCACCACCAAATTCAAGGTATGTGCAAAACATGGGACGTGCTGGAATTTGCCCATATTTAATGCACACACAATATTGCTGGCGTTGTCCGATGCCACAAATCCACAGGAGAGTCCAATTGGGGTAAGCCATTCCGCGATGATCTTCCTCAGTTGCCGTAAGAGGTTTTCAGCTGTGTGCGTATTCTGGAAAGCGGTGATACAAAGCGTAGCCTGCCTAGGAAAGAGTTGGCGTTTGCGAGATGCTGCTACTGGTGCCGCCGCTGCTGTTCTTGCGGCGGGAGTCCATACATCTACCCAGTGGGCTGTCACAGTCATATAGTCCTGACCCTGCCCTGCTCCACTTGTCCACATGTCCGTGGTTAAGTGGACATTGGGTACAACTGCATTTTTTAGGAGACTGGCGAGTCTTTTTCTGACGTCCGTGTACATTCTCGGTATCGCCTGCCTAGAGAAGTGGAACCTAGATGGTATTTGGTAACGGGGGCACACTGCCTCAATAAATTGTCTAGTTCCCTGTGAACTAACGGCGGATACCGGACGCACGTCTAACACCAACATAGTTGTCAAGGACTCAGTTATCCGCTTTGCAGTAGGATGACTGCTGTGATATTTCATCTTCCTCGCAAAGGACTGTTGAACAGTCAATTGCTTACTGGAAGTAGTACAAGTGGGCTTACGACTTCCCCTCTGGGATGACCATCGACTCCCAGCGGCAACAACAGCAGCGCCAGCAGCAGTAGGCGTTACACGCAAGGATGCATCGGAGGAATCCCAGGCAGGAGAGGACTCGTCAGACTTGCCAGTGACATGGCCTGCAGGACTATTGGCATTCCTGGGGAAGGAGGAAATTGACACTGAGGGAGTTGGTGGGGTGGTTTGCGTGAGCTTGGTTAAAAGAGGAAGGGATTTACAGGTCAGTGGACTGCTTCCGCTGTCACCCAAAGTTTTTGAACTTGTCACTGACTTATTATGAATGCGCTGCAGGTGACGTATAAGGGAGGATGTTCCGAGGTGGTTAACGTCCTTACCCCTACTTATTACAGCTTGACAAAGGGAACACACGGCTTGACACCTGTTGTCCGCATTTCTGGTGAAATACCTCCACACCGAAGAGCTGATTTTTTTGGTATTTTCACCTGGCATGTCAACGGCCATATTCCTCCCACGGACAACAGGTGTCTCCCCGGGTGCCTGACTTAAACAAACCACCTCACCATCAGAATCCTCCTGGTCAATTTCCTCCCCAGCGCCAGCAACACCCATATCCTCCTCATCCTGGTGTACTTCAACACTGACATCTTCAATCTGACTATCAGGAACTGGACTGCGGGTGCTCCTTCCAGCACTTGCAGGGGGCGTGCAAATGGTGGAAGGCGCATGCTCTTCACGTCCAGTGTTGGGAAGGTCAGGCATCGCAACCGACACAATTGGACTCTCCTTGTCGATTTGGGATTTCAAAGAACGCACAGTTCTTTGCGGTGCTTTTGCCAGCTTGAGTCTTTTCAGTTTTCTAGCGAGAGGCTGAGTGCTTCCATCCTCATGTGAAGCTGAACCACTAGCCATGAACATAGGCCAGGGCCTCAGCCGTTCCTTGCCACTCCGTGTGGTAAATGGCATATTGGCAAGTTTACGCTTCTCCTCCGACAATTTTATTTTAGGTTTTGGAGTCCTTTTTTTACTGATATTTGGTGTTTTGGTTTTGACATGCTCTGTACTATGCCATTGGGCATCGGCCTTGGCAGACGACGTTGCTGGCATTTCATCGTCTCGGCCATGACTAGTGGCAGCAGCTTCAGCACGAGGTGGAAGTGGATCTTGATCTTTCCCTAATTTTGGAACCTCAACATTTTTGTTCTCCATATTTTAATAGGCACAACTAAAAGGCACCTCAGGTAAACAATGGAGATGGATGGATTGGATACTAGTATACAATTATGGACGGGCTGCGGAGTGCCGACACAGAGGTAGCCACAGCCGTGAACTACCGCACTGTACTGTGTCTGCTGCTAATATATAGACTGGTTGATAAAGAGATAGTATACTCGTAACTAGTATGTATGTATAAAGAAAGAAAAAAAAACCACGGTTAGGTGGTATATACAATTATGGACGGGCTGCCGAGTGCCGACACAGAGGTAGCCACAGCCGTGAACTACCGCACTGTACTGTGTCTGCTGCTAATATATAGACTGGTTGATAAAGAGATAGTATACTCGTAACTAGTATGTATGTATAAAGAAAGAAAAAAAAACCACGGTTAGGTGGTATATACAATTATGGACGGGCTGCCGAGTGCCGACACAGAGGTAGCCACAGCCGTGAACTACCGCACTGTACTGTGTCTGCTGCTAATATATAGACTGGTTGATAAAGAGATAGTATACTCGTAACTAGTATGTATGTATAAAGAAAGAAAAAAAAACCACGGTTAGGTCACTGGTATATACAATTATGGACGGGCTGCCGAGTGCCGACACAGAGGTAGCCACAGCCGTGAACTACCGCACTGTACTGTGTCTGCTGCTAATATATAGACTGGTTGATAAAGAGATAGTATACTCGTAACTAGTATGTATGTATAAAGAAAGAAAAAAAAACCACGGTTAGGTGGTATATACAATTATGGACGGGCTGCCGAGTGCCGACACAGAGGTAGCCACAGCCGTGAACTACCGCACTGTACTGTGTCTGCTGCTAATATATAGACTGGTTGATAAAGAGATAGTATACTCGTAACTAGTATGTATGTATAAAGAAAGAAAAAAAAACCACGGTTAGGTCACTGGTATATACAATTATGGACGGGCTGCCGAGTGCCGACACAGAGGTAGCCACAGCCGTGAACTACCGCACTGTACTGTGTCTGCTGCTAATATATAGACTGGTTGATAAAGAGATAGTATACTCGTAACTAGTATGTATGTATAAAGAAAGAAAAAAAAACCACGGTTAGGTGGTATATACAATTATGGACGGGCTGCCGAGTGCCGACATAGAGGTAGCCACAGCCGTGAACTACCGCACTGTACTGTGTCTGCTGCTAATATATAGACTGGTTGATAAAGAGATAGTATACTCGTAACTAGTATGTATGTATAAAGAAAGAAAAAAAAACCACGGTTAGGTGGTATATACAATTATGGACGGGCTGCCGAGTGCCGACACAGAGGTAGCCACAGCCGTGAACTACCGCACTGTACTGTGTCTGCTGCTAATATATAGACTGGTTGATAAAGAGATAGTATACTCGTAACTAGTATGTATGTATAAAGAAAGAAAAAAAAACCACGGTTAGGTCACTGGTATATACAATTATGGACGGGCTGCAGAGTGCCGACACAGAGGTAGCCACAGCCGTGAACTACCGCACTGTACTGTGTCTGCTGCTAATATATAGACTGGTTGATAAAGAGATAGTATACTCGTAACTAGTATGTATGTATAAAGAAAGAAAAAAAAACCACGGTTAGGTGGTATATACAATTATGGACGGGCTGCCGAGTGCCGACACAGAGGTAGCCACAGCCGTGAACTACCGCACTGTACTGTGTCTGCTGCTAATATATAGACTGGTTGATAAAGAGATAGTATACTCGTAACTAGTATGTATGTATAAAGAAAGAAAAAAAAAACACGGTTAGGTCACTGGTATATACAATTATGGACGGGCTGCCGAGTGCCGACACAGAGGTAGCCACAGCCGTGAACTACCGCACTGTACTGTGTCTGCTGCTAATATATAGACTGGTTGATAAAGAGATAGTATACTCGTAACTAGTATGTATGTATAAAGAAAGAAAAAAAAACCACGGTTAGGTCACTGGTATATACAATTATGGACGGGCTGCCGAGTGCCGACACAGAGGTAGCCACAGCCGTGAACTACCGCACTGTACTGTGTCTGCTGCTAATATAGACTGGTTGATAAAGAGATAGTATACTACTAATATTATATACTGGTGGTCAGGTCACTGGTCACTAGTCACACTGGCAGTGGCACTCCTGCAGCAAAAGTGTGCACTGTTTAATTTTAATATAATATTATGTACTCCTGGCTCCTGCTATAACCTATAACTGGCACTGCAGTAGTGCTCCCCAGTCTCCCCCACAATTATAAGCTGTGTGAGCTGAGCAGTCAGACAGATATATAATATATATAGATGATGCAGCACACTGGCCTGAGCCTGAGCAGTGCACACAGATATGGTATGTATGTGACTGAGTCACTGTGTGCTGTGTATCGCTTTTTTCAGGCAGAGAACGGATTATAAATAAAAGTGGTGGTCACTGGTCACTATCAGCAAAACTCTGCACTGTACACTACTGAGTACTCCTAATGCTCCCCAAAATTAGTAAATCAAGTGTCTAAACGGAGAGGACGCCAGCCACGTCCTCTCCCTATCAATCTCAATGCACGTGTGAAAATGGCGGCGACGCGCGGCTCCTTATATAGAATCCGAGTCTCGCGATAGAATCCGAGCCTCGCGAGAATCCGACAGCGTCATGATGACGTTCGGGCGCGCTCGGGTTAACCGAGCAAGGCGGGAAGATCCGAGTCGCTCGGACTCGTGAAAAAAAACATGAAGTTCTGGCGGGTTCGGATTCAGAGAAACCGAACCCGCTCATCTCTAATATTTATACCTGCTGGGAAGCAGGGATTGGCTGGCTGATTAACCAGAGACCAGAGTGCAGCTGCTGTGTAATCAGGCTGAGAGCAGAGTGCAGCTGATAGGCTGAAAGGTAACATGTGATTAGGAAAACATGGCTGCGCCCATGGTAGCTTTTGGAGGGAAAGATTGTTTGTAACTTGAATGTGAGCTTTAACCATGAAGCTGCCAGAATCACAGTAAAGAGATTTGAGACAATGAGAGGCAGCGTGCTGCACACAGACAGTGCAGATGGAATCCAGGCTTGGAACACTGGGACAGTCTCAGGAGGCATTTGGAAGGTAAATACAGGTTGAGTCTCCCTTATCCAAAATGCTTGGGACCAGAGGTATTTTGGATATCGGATTTTTCCGTATTTTGGAATAATTGCATACCATAATGAGATATCATGGTGATGGGACCCAAGTCTAAGCACAGAATGCATTTATGTTTCATATACACCTTATACACACAGCCTGAAGGTAATTTTAGCCAAGATTTTTAATAACTTTGTGCATTAAACAAAGTGTGTGTACATTCACACAGTTCATTTATGTTTCATGTACACCTTATACACACAGCCTAAAGGTCATTTAATACAATATTTTTAATAACTTTGTGTATTAAACAAACTTTGTGTACATTGAGGCATCAAAAAACAAAGGTTTCACTATCTCTGTTCTACTCCAAACATTCCGTATTTCGGAATATTCCGTATTTCGGAATATTTGGATATGGGATACTCAACCTGTACTGATAAGGAATTACCTAGATCATGACACAACACCAACAAAATCTACGGCGATATTGCCAGAATCGTGCCGGGTCCAGGAGATCACAGCCTATTACACTTGGACCAGGGAGAGTATTTCATACTTATTGCACTTCAATTGAACCTAAATCCATAAACTCAAGATCCAGTACATGAATAAGCTATCAGTGCCAGCACAGACGTGGAAATGGCTGAGGAATTTTTTGGATAGAAATTTTTGGATTTTAAGAACAATACACAAAACTGAAAAAAATAAGATTTTAAACCTACCGGTAAATTTTTTCTCCTAGTCCGTAGAGGATGCTGGGGACTCCGTAAGGACCATGGGGGATAGACGGGCTCCGCAGGAGACATGGGCACTAAAAAAGAACTTTATGTATGGGTGTGCACTGGCTCCTCCCTCTATGCCCCTCCTCCAGACCTCAGTTAGAGAAACTGTGCCCAGAGGAGACGGACAGTACGAGGAAAGGATTTTTGTTAATCCAAGGGCAAGATTCATACCAGCCCACACCATTCACAACGTATAACTCGGGTAAAACGAACCAGTTAACAGCATGAAACAACACAGCCTCAGCCAGAGACTGAACAAAACTGTAACATAACCCTTATGTAAGCAATAACTATATACAAGTCTTGGAGAAGCAGTCCGCACTTGGGACGGACGCCCAGCATCCTCTACGGACTAGGAGAAAAAGATTTACCAGTAGGTTTAAAATCTTATTTTCTCTTACGTCCTAGAGGATGCTGGGGACTCCGTAAGGACCATGGGGATTATACCAAAGCTCCCAAACGGGCGGGAGAGTGCGGATGACTCTGAAGCACTGATTGAGCAAACATGAGGACCTCCTCAGCCAGGGTATCAAACTTGTAAAACTTTGCAAAGGTGTTTGAACCCGACCAGGTAGCTGCTCGGCACAACTGTAATGCCGAGACGCCTCGGGCAGCCGCCCAAGAAGAGCCCACCTTCCTAATGGATTGGGCCTTAACCGATTTTGTTAACGGCAATCCAGTCGTAGAATGAGCCTGCTGAATTGTGTTAGAGATCCAGCGAGCAATAGTCTGCTTAGAAGCAGGAGCGCCAACCTTGTTGGCTGCATACAGGACAAACAGTGCCTCTGTTTTTCTGACCAGAGCCGTTCTGGCCACGTAAATTTTCAAAGCCCTGACTACATCAAGGGACTCGGAATCCTCCAAGTCTCGCGTAGCCAGAGGCACCACAATAGGTTGGTTCATATGAAAAGATGAAACCACTTTTGGCATGAATTGAGGACGAGTCCGCAATTCAGCTCTATCCACATGGAAAACGAGATAGGGGCTTTTGTGAGACAAAGCCGCCAACTCCGACACTCGCCTAGCCGAAGCCAAGGCTAACAACATAACCACTTTCCAAGTGAGATACTTTAATTCCACCATTTTAAGTGGTTCAAACCAGTGGGACTTAAGGAAACTCAACACCACGTTAAGGTCCCAAGGCGCCACCGGAGGTACAAAAGGAGGCTGAATATGCAGCACTCCCTTCACAAAAGTCTGTACTTCTGGGAGAGAAGCTAATTCCTTCTGAAAGAAAATGGATAGGGCCGAAATCTGAACCTTAATGGAGCCTAATTTTAGGCCCAAATTCACTCCAGTTTGTAGGAAGTGAAGGAAACGGCCCAGATGGAATTCTTCCATAGGAGCCTTCCTGGCCTCACACCAAGAAACATACTTCCGCCATATAAGGTGATAATGTTTAGCTGTCATGTCCTTACTAGCCTTTATCAGAGTAGGAATGACCTCATCTGGAATACCCTTTTCCGCTAGGATCCGGCGTTCAACCGCCATGCCGTCAAACGCAGCTGCGGTAAGTCTTGGAACAGATAGGGCCCCTGTTGCAACAGGTCCTGTCTTAGCGGAAGGGGCCACGGATCTTCTGTGAGCATTTCCTGCAGATCCGGATACCAGGCCCTTCGCGGCCAGTCTGGAACAATGAAAACTGTCTGTACTCCTCTTTTTCTTATGATTCTCAACACCTTGGGGATGAGAGGAAGAGGAGGAAACACATAGACCGACTGGAACACCCACGGTGTCACCAGGGCGTCCACTGCCACCGCCTGAGGGTCTCTTGACCTGGCGCAATACCTCTGTCGTTTTTTGTTGAGGCGGGACGCCATCATGTCTATATGGGGCGGTCCCCATCGACTTGCAATCTGTGCGAAGACTTCCTGATGAAGTCCCCACTCTCCTGGATGTAGATCGTGTCTGCTGAGGAAGTCTGCTTCCCAGTTGTCCACCCCCGGAATAAACACTGCTGACTGTGCGCTGACATGATTTTCCGCCCTGCGAAGAATCCTGGTGGCTTCCGTCATTGCCACTCTGCTCCTTGTGCCGCCTTGGCGGTTTACATGAGCCACTGCGGTAATGTTGTCTGACTGAATCAGAACCGGTAGATCGCGAAGCAAAGTCTGCGCTTGATGAAGGGCGTTGTATATGGCCCTCAGCTCCAGGACGTTGATGTGAAGACAAGTCTCCTGGCTTGACCAAAGACCTTGGAAGTTTCTTCCCTGTGTGACTGCTCCCCAACCTCGGAGGATCGCGTCCATGGTTACCAGAATCCAATCCTGAATGCCGAACCTGCGACCCTCTAGAAGGTGAGCACTCTGCAGCCACCACAGGAGAGATACCATGGCCCTGGGAGACAGGGTGATCAACTGATGAATCTGTAGATGTGACCCGGACCACTTGTCCAGTAGGTCCCATTGGAAAGTCCTCGCATGGAACCTGCCAAAGGGAATTGCCTCGTAAGACGCCACCATCTTTCCCAGGACTCGCGTGCAGTGATGCACTGACACCTGTTTTGGTTTCAATAGGTCCCAGACCAGAGTCATGAGTTTCTGGGCCTTTTCTGTTGGAAGATAAACCCTTTTCTGGTCCGTATCCAGAATCATGCCTAAGAAGGTCAAACGAGTTGTAGGAACCAACTGTGACTTTGGGATATTGAGAATCCAGCCGTGTTGCTGCAACACCTTCATTGAAAGTGACACGCTGTTCAACAACTGCTCTCGTGATCTCACTTTTATGAGGAGATCGTCCAAGTACGAGATAATTGTGACGCCCTGCTTGCGCAGCAGCACCATCATCTCCGCCATTACCTTGGTGAAAATCCTCGGGGCCGTGGAAAGCCCAAACGGCAACGTCTGAAATTGGTAATGACACTCCTGTACCGCAAATCTCAGGTAAGCCTGATGAGGTGGATAAATGGAAACTTGAAGGTATGCATCCTTTATGTCTAGTGATACCATAAAATCCCCCCCTTCTAGGCTGGCGATGATCGCTCTGAGCGATTCCATCTTGAACTTGAACCTTTTCAAGTATAGGTTCAAGGATTTTAAATTAAGAATGGGCCTGACCGAACCGTCCGGTTTCGGGTCTACAAACAGGGTTGAGTAATACCCCTTCCCTTGTTGAAGCAGGGGAACTTTGACCACCATCTGTTGAAGACACAATTTATGAATCGCATTTAAAACTATCTCCATTTCTGGGGGAGAAGCTGGCAGGGCCGATTTGAAAAACGGACGAGGAGGCACCTCTTCGAATTCCAGCTTGTACCCCTGGGAAACAATTTCTATTGCCCAGGGATCCACCTGTGAGTGAACCCAGATGTGGCTGAAAAGTCGAAGACGTGCCCCCACTGGGGCGGACTACCTCAGCGGAGCCCCAGCGTCATGCGGTGGATTTTGTAGAGGCCGGGGAGGACTTCTGCTCCCGGGAACTAGCTGTGGTAGGCAGCTTTTTCCCTCTGCCCTTACCTCTGGCAAGAAAGGACGATTCTCGTACTCTCTTGTGTCTATTTGACCGAAAGGACTGCATCTGATAATGTGGCGCTTTCTTAGGCTGTAAGGGAATATAAGGCAAAAAAGTTGATTTACCTGCCGTAGCTGTGGAAACCAGGTCCGAGAGACCTTCCCCAAACAATTCCTCACCCCTGTAAGGTAAAACCTCCATATGTCTCTTTGAGTCGGCATCACCTGTCCATTGCCGGGTCCATAGGACTCGTCTAGCAGAAATCGCCATAGCGTTGACTCTAGAACCCAGTAGGCCAATGTCCCTTTGAGCATCTCTCATATATAAGACAGCATCTTTAATATGACCCAGGGTCAATAACATGGTATCCTTATCCAGGGTATCAATTTCCGCCGATAAGGTATCTGTCCACGCTATTACAGCGCTACAAACCCAAGCCGACGCTATCGCCGGTCTGAGTAAGGTACCAGAATGTGTGTAAATGGACTTCAAGGTAGCCTCCTGCTTGCGATCATCAGGATCCCTGAGGGTAGCCGTATATCTTGGGATAGCAGCGCTACCTTTTTGGACAAGCGTGTCAACGCTTTGTCCACCCTTGGGGCGGATTCCCACCGTATCCTGTCCTTATTCGGGAAAGGATGCGCCATAAGAATCCTTTTGGGAATCTGCAGTTTTTTTGTCTGGAGATTCCCAAGCCTTTTCAAATAACTCGTTCAGCTCATGAGACGGGGGGAAGGTTACCTCAGGTTTCTTTTGCTTATACATGTGAACCCTTGTGTCAGGAACAGGGGGGTCCTCTGTGATATGCAAAACATCCTTTATTGCAATAATCATATAATGAATACTTTTAGCCAATTTTGGCTGTAACTTTGCATCATCGCAGTCGACACTGGAGTCAGAATCCGTGTCGGTATCCGTGTCTACTATTTGGGATAGTGGGCGCTTTTGAGACCCCGAAGGTCCCTGTGACATAGGGGCAGGCAGGGCTTGACACCCTATACATCCCTTGGACTCAGCTTTGTCCAACCTTTTGTGCAATAAATTCACTTTAGCACTTAAAACATTCCACATATCCAACCAGTCAGGTGTCGGTGTTGCCGACGGAGACACCACAGTCATTTGCTCCACCTCCTCCCTAGGAGAGCCTTCTACCTCAGACATGCCGACACACCACACACTCAGAGAACCCTCTTATCTGAAGACAGTTCCCCCTTAAGGCCCTTTGGAGAGACAGAGAGAGAGTATGCCAGCACACACCCAGCGCTAATGACCCAGGGAAAAAACACAATATGTTTACCCAGATAGCGCTGTTATCATCTATTTTGCGCCAAATTATGTGCCCCCCCCACCCTTCTTAAAAACACTCTTTCACAGTGGTAAGCAGGGGAGAGTCCGGGGAGCTTCTTCTCAGCGGTGTGCTGTGGAGAAAATGGCGCTGTGAGTGCTGAGGAACAAGCTCCGCTCCCTCAGCGGCGGGCTTCGGTCCCGCTGAAATTTTTTTTTAAACTGGCGGGGGTCTCATAAATACAGTGCCTAGCCTGTATATCACTATTTAAGCCAGATTTGGAGGTCCTTATTGCTGCCCTGGGCACCCCCCCCTGCGTCCTGCACCCTTACAGTCACTGCCGTGTGTGTGCTGTGTGGGAGCAATGGCGCACAGCGTTACCGCTGTGCGTTACCTCTATGAAGATCTGAAGCCTTCTGCCGCCTCTGAAGTCTTCTTTCTTCACATACTTACCCGGCTTCTATCTTCCGGCTCTGCGAGGAGGACGGCGGCGCGGCTCTGGGACGAACGGCGAGGGTGAGACCTGCGTTCCGTTCCCTCTGGAGCTAATGGTGTCCAGTAGCCTAAGAAACAGAGCCTAACATTAAAGTAGGTCTATTTCTCTCCCCTCAGTCCCTCGATGCAGGGAGTCTGTTGCCAGCAGGCACCCTGAAAATAAAAAACCTAACAAAATACTTTATTTTCAGGAAACTCAGGAGAGCTCCCTTTAATGCACCCAGTCTCCTCCCTGCACAGTAATCAACTGAGGTCTGGAGGAGGGGCATAGAGGGAGGAGCCAGTGCACACCCATACCTAAAGTTCTTTTTTAGTGCCCATGTCTCCTGCGGAGCCTGTCTATCCCCCATGGTCCTTACAGAGTCCCCAGCATCCTCTAGGACGTAAGAGAAATATAGTTTTAACTAGTGATGAACGGGTTCAGATCCTCGGGATCCGAACCCGCCCGAACTTCACCTTTTTTTTTCACGGGTCCGAGCGACTCGGATCCTCCCGCCTTGCTCGGTTAACCCGAGCGCGCCCGAACGTCATCATCCCGCTGTCGGATTCTCGCGAGATTCGGATTCTATATAAGGAGCCGCGTGTCGCCGCCATTTTTCACTCGTGCATTGGAAATGATAGTGAGAGGACGTGGCTGGCGTCCTCTCACTTTGTTTCAGGGGGCTGCAAATATCTTTATTCTGGGGACCAGCAGTATTATAGGAGGAGTACAGTGCAGAGTTTTGCTGACCAGTGACCACCAGTATTATACGTTCTCTGCCTGAAAAACGCTCCATATCTGTGCTCAGTGTGCTGCATATATCTGTGCTCACACTGCTTTATTGTGGGGACTGGGGACCACCAGTATATTATATAGGAGGAATACAGTGCAGAGTTTTGCTGACCAGTGACCACCAGTATTATACGTTCTCTGCCTGAAAAACGCTCCATATCTGTGCTCAGTGTGCTGCATATATCTGTGCTCACACTGCTTTATTGTGGGGACTGGGGACCACCAGTATATTATATAGGAGGAGTACAGTGCAGAGTTTTGCTGCCAGTGACCACCAGTATTATACGTTCTCTGACTGAAAAACGCTCCATATCTGTGCTCAGTGTGCTGCATATATCTGTGCTCACACTGCTTTATTGTGGGGACTGGGGACCACCAGTATATTATATAGGAGGAATACAGTGCAGAGTTTTGCTGACCAGTGACCACCAGTATTATACGTTCTCTGCATAAAAAACGCTCCATTTCTGTGCTCAGTGTGCTGCATATATCTGTGCTCACACTGCTTTATTGTGGGGACTGGGGACCACCAGTATATTATATAGGAGGAGTACAGTGCAGAGTTTTGCTGATCAGTGACCACCAGTATTATACGTTCTCTGCCTGAAAAACGCTCCATATCTGTGCTCAGTGTGCTGCATATATCTGTGCTCACACTGCTTTATTGTGGGGACTGGGTACCACCAGTATATTATATAGGAGGAATACAGTGCAGAGTTTTGCTGACCAGTGACCAGACCACCAGTATTATACGTTCTCTGCCTGAAAAACGCTCCATATCTGTGCTCAGTGTGCTGCATATATCTGTGCTCACACTGCTTTATTGTGGGGACTGGGGACCACCAGTATATTATATAGGAGGAGTACAGTGCAGAGTTTTGCTGACCAGTGACCACCAGGATTATACGTTGATCTATTACTGGCATATAATTCCACACATTAAAAAATGGAGAACAAAAATGTGGAGGGTAAAATAGGGAAAGATCAAGATCCACTTCCACCTCGTGCTGAAGTTGCTGCCACTAGTCATGGCCGAGACGATTCAATGCCATCAACGTCGTCTGCCAAGGCCGATGCCCAATGTCATAGTAGAGAGCATGTAAAATTAAAAAAAATAAAGCTCAGTAAAATGACCCAAAAATCTAAATCAAAATCGTCTGAGGAGAAGCGTAAACTTGCCAATATGCCATTTACGACACGGAGTGGCAAGGAACGGCTGAGGCCCTGGCCTATGTTCAAGGCTAGTGGTTCAGCTTCACCTGAGGATGGAAGCACTCATCCTCCTGCTAGAAAACTTAAAAGAGTTAAGATGGCAAAAGTACAGCAAAGAACTGTGCGTTCTTCTAAATCACAAATCCCCAAGGAGAGTCCAAATGTGTCGGTTGCGATGCCTGACCTTCCCAACTCTGGACGGGAAGAGGTTGCGCCTTCCACCATTTGCATGCCCCCTGCAAGTGCTGGAAGGAGCACCCGCAGTCCAGTTCCTGATAGTCAAATTGAAGATGACACTGTTGAAGTACACCAGGATGAGGATATGTGTGTTGCTGGCGCTGGGGAGGAAATTGACAAGGAGGATTCTGATGGTGAGGTGGTTTGTTTAAGTCAGGCACCCGGGGAGACACCTGTTTGCATCATGTGCTGTTTGGGGACTATTTTATTGAAGTGTCATCCTGTCTGACACTGCAGTGCCACTCCTAGATGGGCCAGGTGTTTGTGTCGGCCAGTTGGGTCGCTTATCTTACTCACACAGCTACCTCATTGCGCCTCTTTTTTTCTTTGCATTATGTGTTGTTTGGGGAGTGTTTTTTTAATCTGCCATCCTGTCTGACACTGCTGTGCCACTCCCAGATGGGCCAGGTGTTTGTGTCGGCCACTTGGGTCGCTTAGCTTAGTCATCCAGCGACCTTGGTGCAAATTTTAGGACTAAAAATAATATTGTGAGGTGTGAGGTGTTCAGAATAGACTGAAAATGAGTGGAAATTATGGTTATTGAGGTTACTAATACTGTGGGATCAAAATGACCCCCAAATTCTATGATTTAAGCTGTTTTTGAGGGTTTTTTGTAAAAAACACCCGAATCCAAAACACACCCAAATCCGTCAAAAAATTTTCAGGGAGGTTTTGCCAAAACGCGTCCGAATCCAAAACACGGCCGCGAAACCGAATCCAAAACCAAAACACAAAACCCGAAAAATGTCCAGTGCACATCACTAGTTATAACTGGAGATCAGTATATTAAGCTAATATAGCGTTTTACTTAGGTGGGGTTGTGTGTTAATTAACGATAGGACGAGGGGAGGGGTATTGACAACGCTACTGCCTGTGTGCCTCTATAGTTGAGGTAATGAGCTGCAGGCTGTATTCAGTATAGCCAGACAGACTTCCATGAGAGGATCCAGTCAGAATATAGGTGCTCATTCCGAGTTGATCGCTAGCTGCATTTGTTCGCTGTGCAGCGATTAGGAAAAAAAATGGCACTTCTGCACATGCGTATGCGGCGCAATGCGCATGCGCGTCGTACTATTGCAATGAACGATGTAGTTTCACACAAGGTCTAGCGAAGCTTTTCAGACGCACCGCTGGCCGCAGAGTGATTGACATGAAGTGGGCGTTTCTGGGTGTCAACTGACCGTTTTCAGGGAGTGTTCGGAAAAACGCAGGCGTGCCAAGAAAAACGCAGGCGTGGCTGGCCGAACGCAGGGCGTGTTCGTGACGTCAAAACAGGAACTGAACAGTCTGAAGTGATCGCAAGCGCTGAGTAGGTATTGAGCTACTCTAAAACTGCACAAAAAATTGTTTGCCGCCGCTCTGCGATCCTTGGGAGGGAGTGGGAGGCGGCATAACGTTTGCACTGCTGCAAAAAACTGCTATCCAGCGACCAACTCGGAATGACCACCATGGACAGTAGGATCCCGCAGGTAAGTACGGAGTGTTAGGGTTAAGTACTGGGGGGAGAGTCAGGGTTAAGATGCAGGGGTGGGGTAGGTTAGGGTTTAGCTGCAGGGTGCGGGGGGACAGTTAAGGGAGCCAGCCCCCCACCCACCTTTCTTTGACAGGGATTACTCTGAACAGAGCAGTCCTAATGCACTCTGCAGGGCTGCATTAGGAATCCTCTGCACAGTTCAACCTACAACAACTTACCTTTCGTATCAAGGCCCTCATTCCGAGTTGATCGCTCGCAAGGCGAATTTAGCAGAGTTGCTCAGGCTAAGCCTACGCCTACTGGGAGTGTATCTTAGCTTCTTAAAATTGCGACCGATGTATTCGCAATATTGCGATTACAAACTACTTAGCAGTTTCAGAGTAGGTTCAGACTTACTCGGCATCTGCGATCAGTTCAGTGCTTGTCGTTCCTGGTTTGACGTCATAAACACACCCAGCGTTCGCCCAGACACTCCCCCGTTTCTCCGGCCACTCCTGCGTTTTTTCCGGAAACGGTAGCGTTTTTATCCACACGCCCCGAAAACGCCGTGTTTCCGCCCAGTAACACCCATTTCCTGTCAATCACACTACGATCGCCGGAGCGAGGAAAAAGCCGTGAGTAAAAATACTATCTTCATTGTAAAATTACTTGGCGCAGTCGCAGTGCGATTATTGCGCATGCGTACTAAGCGGAATTTCACTGCGATGCGATGAAAATTACCGAGCGAACGACTCGGAATGAGGGCCCAAGTTCAGTTTTTAACATTAGAATTTCTATAGCACGCATTGTAGAGGAGTCAAATCTGATTGTTGAAATATTGTATTCTATAAAATGCACCCATCGAGTCTTCTGTACTTCACCCGTTCACTCCCTATCGCGGTGTAACCGAACACACTCATGTCTCCTGTCTGAAATTGTTAGATGCCTCGTCAACTCATAAATTACCTGACTGCGGAGCTGAACACCGGCAACTCAATAATGATTGTCACAAAACTCCTCGTTAGAAAAGTATACCATAATTTTCTGCACGCTAATGAGTAATGAACGCATAATGAAGATAGGAGGCGAATGCTGGAACTGTGAGGGTGTACGCTATTATTTATAATTGCTTATAAGTGAACTCAAAGAACAAAAGTCTTTGTTTCTAAAGTGACGCTGTAATAAAAATTGTGTGTAACGTATATTTATGTTTCAGCATATATTTAAAGGGCCGTATCAATGTCACTGCACGGGTTTTCTTGGAGTAGCATTTAGCTGTTGCACATTTGTGTTGCTGCAATTGTTCTTATATAGAGATGGTCTGTATATAAAGGCACAGGGGGGGATTCAGCGTTAGGATGTGTGTGTCCTAGCTGAACTCTAAATTGCAGTGTAAAAGTAAAGCTGCTCGGTGTTACTTGTATACATGTAATAGCAGCCTGTACTGTATGTACTCTCTGCATGTAATAACAGCCTGTACTGTATGTACTCTCTGCATGTAATATCAGCCTGTACTGTATGTTCTCTCTGCATGTAATAGCAGCCTGTACTGCATGTAATAGCAGCCTGTACTGTATGTACTCTCTGCATGTAATAGCGGCCTGTACTGTATGTACTCTCTGCATGTAATATCAGCCTGTACTGTATGTACTCTCTGCATGTATTATCAGCCTTTACTGTATGTACTCTCTGCATGTAATATCGGCCTGTACTGTATGTACTCTCTGCATGTAATAGCAGCCTGTACTGTATGTACTCTCTGCATGTAATAGCAGCCTGTACTGTATGTACTCTCTGCATGTAATAGCAGCCTGTACTGTATGAACTCTCTGCATGTAATATCAGCCTGTACTGTATGTACTCTCTGCATGTAATAACAGCCTGTACTGTATGTACTCTCTGCATGTAATATCAGCCTGTACTGTATGTACTCTCTGCATGTAATATCATCCTGTACTGTATGTACTCTCTGCATGTAATAGCGGCCTGTACTGTATGTACTCTCTGCATGTAATAGCGGCCTGTACTGTATGTACTCTCTGCATGTAATAGCAGGCTGTACTGTATGTACTCTCTGCATGTAATATCAGCCTGTACTGTATGTACTCTCTGCATGTAATATCATCCTGTACTGTATGTACTCTCTGCATGTAATAGCGGCCTGTACTGTATGTACTCTCTGCATGTAATATCAGCCTGTACTGTATGTACTCTCTGCATGTAATATCAGCCTGTACTGTATGTACTCTCTGCATGTAATAGCAGCCTGTACTGTATGTACTCTCTGCATGTAATATCAGCCTGTACTGTATGTACTCTCTGCATGTAATAGCAGCCTGTACTGTATGTACTCTCTGCATGTAATATCAGCCTGTACTGTATGTACTCTCTGCATGTAATATCAGCCTGTACTGTATGTACTCTCTGCATGTAATATCAGCCTGTACTGTATGTACTCTCTGCATGTAATATCAGCCTGTACTGTATGTACTCTCTGCATGTAATAGCAGCCTGTACTGTATGTACTCTCTGCATGTAATATCAGCCTGTACTGTATGTACTCTCTGCATGTAATAGCGGCCTGTACTGTATGTACTCTATGCATGTAATATCAGCTTATACTGTATGTACTCTATGCATGTAATATCAGCCTGTACTGTATGTACTCTCTGCATGTAATATCAGCCTGTACTGTATGTACTCTCTGCATGTAATAGCAGGCTGTACTGTATGTACTCTCTGCATGTAATAGCAGGCTGTACTGTATGTACTCTCTGCATGTAATAGCAGCCTGTACTGTATGTACTCTCTGCATGTAATAGCAGGCTGTACTGTATGTACTCTCTGCATGTAATATCAGCCTGTACTGTATGTACTCTCTGCATGTAATATCAGCCTGTACTGTATGTACTCTCTGCATGTAATAGCAGGCTGTACTGTATGTACTCTCTGCATGTAATAGCAGCCTGTACTGTATGTACTCTCTGCATGTAATATCAGCCTGTACTGTATGTACTCTCTGCATGTAATAGCGGCCTGTACTGTATGTACTCTCTGCATGTAATATCAGCCTGTACTGTATGTACTCTCTGCATGTAATATCAGCCTGTACTGTATGTACTCTCTGCATGTAATATCAGCCTGTACAGTATGTACTCTCTGCATGTAATATCAGCCTGTACTGTATGTACTCTCTGCATGTAATAGCGGCCTGTACTGTATGTACTCTCTGCATGTAATATCAGCCTGTACTGTATGTACTCTCTGCATGTAATATCAGCCTGTACTGTATGTACTCTCTGTATGTAATATCGGCCTGTACTGTATGTACTCTCTGCATGTAATATCAGCCTGTACTGTATGTACTCTCTGCATGTAATAGCAGCCTGTACTGTATGTACTCTCTGCATGTAATAGCAGCCTGTACTGTATGTACTCTCTGCATGTAATAGCAGCCTGTACTGTATGTACTCTCTGCATGTAATATCAGCCTGTACTGTATGTTCTCTCTGCATGTAATAGCAGCCTGTACTGTATGTACTCTCTGCATGTAATATCAGCCTGTACTGTATGTACTCTCTGCATGTAATATCAGCCTGTACTGTATGTACTCTCTGCATGTAATATCGGCCTGTACTGTATGTACTCTCTGCATGTAATATCAGCCTGTACTGTATGTACTCTCTGCATGTAATAGCAGCCTGTACTGTATGTACTCTTTGCATGTAATATCAGCCTGTACTGTATGTTCTCCCTGCATGTAATAGCAGCCTGTACTGTATGTACTCTCTGCATGTAATATCGGCCTGTATTGTGTGTACTCTCTGCATGTAATAGCGGCCTGTACTGTATGTACTCTCTGCATGTAATAGCAGCCTGTACTGTATGTACTCTCTGCATGTAATATCAGCCTGTACTGTATGTACTCTCTGCATGTAATATCAGCCTGTACTGTATGTACTCTCTGCATGTAATATCAGCCTGTACTGTATGTACTCTCTGCATGTAATAGCAGCCTGTACTGTATGTACTCTCTGCATGTAATATCAGCCTGTACTGTATGTACTCTCTGCATTTAATAGCGGCCTGTACTGTATGTACTCTCTGCATGTAATATCAGCCTGTACTGTATGTACTCTCTGCATGTAATATCAGCCTGTACTGTATGTACTCTCTGCATGTAATATCAGCCTGTACTGTATGTACTCTCTGCATGTAATATCAGCCTGTACTGTATGTACTCTCTGCATGTAATATCAGCCTGTACTGTATGTACTCTCTGCATGTAATATCAGCCTGTACTGTATGTACTCTCTGCATGTAATATCAGCCTGTACTGTATGTACTCTCTGCATGTAATATCAGCCTGTACTGTATGTACTCTCTGCATGTAATAGCGGCCTGTACTGTATGTACTCTCTGCATGTAATATCAGCCTGTACTGTATGTACTCTCTGCATGTAATATCAGCCTGTACTGTATGTACTCTCTGCATGTAATATCAGCCTGTACTGTATGTACTCTCTGCATGTAATAGCAGCCTGTACTGTATGTACTCTCTGCATGTAACAGCAGCCTGTACTGTATGTACTCTCTGCATGTAATATCAGCCTGTACTGTATGTACTCTCTGCATGTAATAGCAGCCTGTACTGTATGTACTCTCTGCATGTAATAGCAGCCTGTACTGTATGTACTCTCTGCATGTAATATCAGCCTGTACTGTATGTAATCTCTGCATGTAATATCAGCCTGTACTGTATGTACTCTCTGCATGTAATATCAGCCTGAACTGTATGTATTCTCTGCATGTAATAGCAGCCTGTACTGTATGTACTCTCTGCATGTAATAGCGGCCTGTACTGTATGTAATCTCTGCATGTAATAGCGGCCTGTACTGTATGTACTCTCTGCATGTAATATCAGCCTGTACTGTATGTACTCTCTGCATGTAATAGCAGCCTGTACTGTATGTACTCTCTGCATGTAATATCAGCCTGTACTGTATGTAATCTCGGCATGTAATATCAGCCTGTACTGTATGTACTCTCTGCATGTAATATCAGCCTGTACTGTATGTACTCTCTGCATGTAATATCAGCCTGTACTGTATGTACTCTCTGCATGTAATATCAGCCTGTACTGTATGTACTCTTTGCATGTAATATCAGCCTGTACTGTATGTAATCTCTGCATGTAATAGCAGCCTGTACTGTATGTACTCTCTGCATGTAATATCAGCCTGTACTGTATGTACTCTATGCATGTAATATCAGCCTGTACTGTATGTACTCTCTGCATGTAATATCAGCCTGTACTGTATGTACTCTCTGCATGTAATATCAGCCTGTACTGTATGTACTCTCTGCATGTAATATCAGCCTGTACTGTATGTACTCTCTGCATGTAATATCAGCCTGTACTGTATGTACTCTCTGCATGTAATAGCGGCCTGTACTGTATGTACTCTCTGCATGTAATATCAGCCTGTACTGTATGTACTCTCTGCATGTAATATCAGCCTGTACTGTATGTACTCTCTGCATGTAATATCAGCCTGTACTGTATGTACTCTCTGCATGTAATAGCAGCCTGTACTGTATGTACTCTCTGCATGTAATAGCAGCCTGTACTGTATGTACTCTCTGCATGTAATATCAGCCTGTACTGTATGTACTCTCTGCATGTAATAGCAGCCTGTACTGTATGTACTCTCTGCATGTAATATCAGCCTGTACTGTATGTACTCTCTGCATGTAATATCAGCCTGTACTGTATGTAATCTCTGCATGTAATATCAGCCTGTACTGTATGTACTCTCTGCATGTAATATCAGCCTGAACTGTATGTACTCTCTGCATGTAATAGCAGCCTGTACTGTATGTACTCTCTGCATGTAATAGCGGCCTGTACTGTATGTAATCTCTGCATGTAATAGCGGCCTGTACTGTATGTACTCTCTGCATGTAATATCAGCCTGTACTGTATGTACTCTCTGCATGTAATATCAGCCTGTACTGTATGTACTCTCTGCATGTAATATCAGCCTGTACTGTATGTAATCTCGGCATGTAATATCAGCCTGTACTGTATGTAATCTCGGCATGTAATATCAGCCTGTACTGTATGTAATCTCGGCATGTAATATCAGCCTGTACTGTATGTACTCTCTGCATGTAATATCAGCCTGTACTGTATGTACTCTCTGCATGTAATATCAGCCTGTACTGTATGTACTCTCTGCATGTAATATCAGCCTGTACTGTATGTACTCTTTGCATGTAATATCAGCCTGTACTGTATGTAATCTCTGCATGTAATAGCAGCCTGTACTGTATGTACTCTCTGCATGTAATATCAGCCTGTACTGTATGTACTCTATGCATGTAATATCAGCCTGTACTGTATGTACTCTCTGCATGTAATATCAGCCTGTACTGTATGTACACTCTGCATGTAATATCAGCCTGTACTGTATGTACTCTCTGCATGTAATATCAGCCTGTACTGTATGTACTCTCTGCATGTAATATCAGCCTGTACTGTATGTACTCTCTGCATGTAATAGCGGCCTGTACTGTATGTACTCTCTGCATGTAATATCAGCCTGTACTGTATGTACTCTCTGCATGTAATATCAGCCTGTACTGTATGTACTCTCTGCATGTAATAGCGGCCTGTACTGCTGTATGTACTCTCTGCATGTAATATCAGCCTGTACTGTATGTACTCTCTGCATGTAATAGCAGCCTGTACTGTATGTACTCTCTGCATGTAATATCAGCCTGTACTGTATGTACTCTCTGCATGTAATATCAGCCTGTACTGTATGTACTCTCTGCATGTAATAGCAGCCTGTACTGTATGTACTCTCTGCATGTAATATCAGCCTGTACTGTATGTACTCTCTGCATGTAATATCAGCCTGTACTGTATGTAATATCTGCATGTAATATCAGCCTGTACTGTATGTACTCTCTGCATGTAATATCAGCCTGTACTGTATGTTCTCTCTGCATGTAATAGCGGCCTGTACTGTATGTTCTCTCTGCATGTAATAGCGGCCTGTACTGTATGTAATCTCTGAGTGTAATAGCGGCCTGTACTGTATGTACTCTCTGCATGTAATATCAGCCTGTACTGTATGTACTCTCTGCATGCAATAGCAGCCTGAACTGTATGTACTCTCTGCATGTAATAGCAGCCTGTACTGTATGTACTCTCTGCATGTAATAGCGGCCTGTACTGTATGTAATCTCTGCATGTAATAGCGGCCTGTACTGTATGTACTCTCTGCATGTAATATCAGCCTGTACTGTATGTACTCTCTGCATGTAATAGCAGCCTGTACTGTATGTACTCTCTGCATGTAATAGCAGCCTGTACTGTATGTAATCTCGGCATGTAATATCAGCCTGTACTGTATGTACTCTCTGCATGTAATATCAGCCTGTACTGTATGTACTCTCTGCATGTAATATCAGCCTGTACTGTATGTACTCTCTGCATGTAATATCAGCCTGTACTGTATGTACTCTTTGCATGTAATATCAGCCTGTACTGTATGTAATCTCTGCATGTAATAGCAGCCTGTACTGTATGTACTCTCTGCATGTAATATCAGCCTGTACTGTATGTACTCTATGCATGTAATATCAGCCTGTACTGTATGTACTCTATGCATGTAATATCAGCCTGTACTGTATGTACTCTCTGCATGTAATATCAGCCTGTACTGTATGTACTCTCTGCATGTAATAGCAGCCTGTACTGTATGTACTCTCTGCATGTAATATCAGCCTGTACTGTATGTACTCTCTGCATGTAATATCAGCCTGTACTGTATGTACTCTCTGCATGTAATATCAGCCTGTACTGTATGTACTCTCTGCATGTAATATCAGCCTGTACTGTATGTACTCTCTGCATGTAATATCAGCCTGTACTGTATGTACTCTCTGCATGTAATAGCGGCCTGTACTGTATGTACTCTCTGCATGTAATATCAGCCTGTACTGTATGTACTCTCTGCATGTAATATCAGCCTGTACTGTATGTACTCTCTGCATGTAATAGCGGCCTGTACTGCTGTATGTACTCTCTGCATGTAATATCAGCCTGTACTGTATGTACTCTCTGCATGTAATAGCAGCCTGTACTGTATGTACTCTCTGCATGTAATATCAGCCTGTACTGTATGTACTCTCTGCATGTAATATCAGCCTGTACTGTATGTACTCTCTGCATGTAATAGCAGCCTGTACTGTATGTACTCTCTGCATGTAATAGCAGCCTGTACTGTATGTACTCTCTGCATGTAATATCAGCCTGTACTGTATGTAATCTCTGCATGTAATATCAGCCTGTACTGTATGTACTCTCTGCATGTAATATCAGCCTGTACTGTATGTTCTCTCTGCATGTAATAGCAGCCTGTACTGTATGTACTCTATGCATGTAATAGCGGCCTGTACTGTATGTAATCTCTGCATGTAATAGCGGCCTGTACTGTATGTACTCTCTGCATGTAATATCGGCCTGTACTGTATGTACTCTCTGCATGTAATAGCAGCCTGTACTGTATGTACTCTCTGCATGTAATATCAGCCTGTACTGTATGTACTCTCTGCATGTAATATCAGCCTGTACTGTATGTACTCTCTGCATGTAATATCAGCCTGTACTGTATGTACTCTCTGCATGTAATATCAGCCTGTACTGTATGTACTCTCTGCATGTAATATCAGCCTGTACTGTATGTACTCTCTGCATGTAATAGCGGCCTGTACTGTATGTACTCTCTGCATGTAATATCAGCCTGTACTGTATGTACTCTCTGCATGTAATATCAGCCTGTACTGTATGTACTCTCTGCATGTAATAGCGGCCTGTACTTCTGTATGTACTCTCTGCATGTAATATCAGCCTGTACTGTATGTACTCTCTGCATGTAATAGCAGCCTGTACTGTATGTACTCTCTGCATGTAATATCAGCCTGTACTGTATGTACTCTCTGCATGTAATATCAGCCTGTACTGTATGTACTCTCTGCATGTAATAGCAGCCTGTACTGTATGTACTCTCTGCATGTAATATCAGCCTGTACTGTATGTACTCTCTGCATGTAATATCAGCCTGTACTGTATGTAATCTCTGCATGTAATATCAGCCTGTACTGTATGTACTCTCTGCATGTAATATCAGCCTGTACTGTATGTTCTCTCTGCATGTAATAGCAGCCTGTACTGTATGTCTTCGCTGCATGTAATAGCGGCCTGTACTGTATGTAATCTCTGCATGTAATAGCGGCCTGTACTGTATGTACTCTCTGCATGTAATATCAGCCTGTACTGTATGTACTCTCTGCATGTAATAGCAGCCTGTACTGTATGTACTCTCTGCATGTAATATCAGCCTGTACTGTATGTAATCTCGGCATGTAATATCAGCCTGTACTGTATGTACTCTCTGCATGTAATATCAGCCTGTACTGTATGTACTCTCTGCATGTAATATCAGCCTGTACTGTATGTACTCTCTGCATGTAATATCAGCCTGTACTGTATGTACTCTTTGCATGTAATATCAGCCTGTACTGTATGTAATCTCTGCATGTAATAGCAGCCTGTACTGTATGTACTCTCTGCATGTAATATCAGCCTGTACTGTATGTACTCTATGCATGTAATATCAGCCTGTACTGTATGTACTCTCTGCATGTAATATCAGCCTGTACTGTATGTACTCTCTGCATGTAATAGCAGCCTGTACTGTATGTACTCGCATGTAATAGCAGCCTGTACTGTATGTACTCTCTGCATGTAATATCAGCCTGTACTGTATGTACTCTCTGCATGTAAAAGCAGCATGTACTGTATGTACTCTCTGCATGTAATAGCAGCCTGTACTGTATGTACTCGCATGTAATATCAGCCTGTACTGTATGTACTCTCTGCATGTAATAGCAGCCTGTATTGTATGTACTTTCAGCATGTAATATCAGCCTGTACTGTATGTACTCTCTGCATGTAATATCAGCCTGTACTGTATGTACTCTCTGCATGTAATAACAGCCTGTATTGTATGTACTCTCTGCATGTAATATCAGCCTTTACTATATTTACTCTCTGCATGTAATATCAGCCTGTACTGTATGTACTCTCTGCATGTAATATCAGCCTGTACTATATGTACTCTCTGCTAGAGATGAGCGGGTTCGGTTTCTTTGAATCCGAACCCGCACGAACTTCACTTTTTTTTTCACGGGTCCGAGCGACTCGGATCTTCCCGCCTTGCTCGGTTAACCCGAGCGCGCCCGAACGTCATCATGACGCTGTCGGATTCTCGCGAGACTCGGATTCTATATAAGGAGCCGCGCGTCGCCGCCATTTTCACACGTGCATTGAGATTGATAGGGAGAGGACGTGGCTGGCGTCCTCTCCATTAGAATAGATTAGAAGAGAGAGAGAGAGAGATTGTGCAGACAGAGTTTACCACAGTGACCAGTGCAGTTGTTGTTAAGTTAACTTTTATTTAATATATCCGTTCTCTGCTATATCCGTTCTCTGCCTGAAAAAAACGATACACAGCAGTCAGTCACACAGTGTGACTCAGTCTGTGTGCACTCAGCTCAGCCCAGTGTGCTGCACATCAATGTATAAAAGCTTATAATAATTGTGGGGGAGACTGGGGAGCACTGCAGGTTGTTATAGCAGGAGCCAGGAGTACATAATATTATATTAATTTAAAATTAAACAGTGCACACTTTAGCTGCAGGAGTGCCACTGCCAGTGTGACTAGTGGTGACCAGTGCCTGACCACCAGTATAGTAGTATATTGTTGTATACTATCTCTTTATCAACCAGTCTATATTAGCAGCAGACACAGTACAGTGCGGTAGTTCACGGCTGTGGCTACCTCTGTGTCGGCAGTCGGCACTCGGCAGGCAGTCCGTCCATCCATAATTGTATAATTATATACCACCTAACCGTGGTATTTTTTTTTCTTTCTTTATACCGTCGTCATAGTCATACTAGTTGTTACGAGTATACTACTATCTCTTTATCAACCAGTGTACAGTGCGGTAGTTCACGGCTGTGGCTACCTCTGTGTCGGCAGTCGGCAGGCAGTCCGTCCATCCATAATTGTATTATAATATATACCACCTAACCGTGGTTTTTTTTTCATTCTTTATACCGTCATAGTGTCATACTAGTTGTTACGAGTATACTACTATCTCTTTATCAACCAGTGTACAGTGCGGTAGTTCACGGCTGTGGTTACCTCTGTGTCGGCAGTCGGCAGGCAGTCCGTCCATCCATAATTGTATTATAATATATACCACCTAACCGTGGTTTTTTTTTCATTCTTTATACCGTCATAGTCAGTCATACTAGTTGTTACGAGTATACTACTATCTCTTTATCAACCAGTGTACAGTGCGGTAGTTCACGGCTGTGGCTACCTCTGTGTCGGCACTCGGCAGGCAGTCCGTCCATCCATAATTGTATTATAATATATACCACCTAACCGTGTTTTTTTTTTCATTCTTTATACCGTCATAGTGTCATACTAGTTGTTACGAGTATACTACTATCTCTTTATCAACCAGTGTACAGTGCGGTAGTTCACGGCTGTGGCTACCTCTGTGTCGGCAGTCGGCAGGCAGTCCGTCCATCCATAATTGTATTATAATATATACCACCTAACCGTGGTTTTTTTTTCATTCTTTATACCGTCATAGTGTCATACTAGTTGTTACGAGTATACTACTATCTCTTTATCAACCAGTGTACAGTGCGGTAGTTCACGGCTGTGGCTACCTCTGTGTCGGCAGTCGGCAGGCAGTCCGTCCATCCATAATTGTATTATAATATATACCACCTAACCGTGGTTTTTTTTTCATTCTTTATACCGTCATAGTCAGTCATACTAGTTGTTACGAGTATACTACTATCTCTTTATCAACCAGTGTACAGTGCGGTAGTTCACGGCTGTGGCTACCTCTGTGTCGGAACTCGGCAGGCAGTCCGTCCATCCATAATTGTATTACAATATATACCACCTAACCGTGGTTTTTTTTTCATTCTTTATACCGTCATAGTCAGTCATACTAGTTGTTACGAGTATACTACTATCTCTTTATCAACCAGTGTACAGTGCGGTAGTTCACGGCTGTGGCTACCTCTGTGTCGGAACTCGGCAGGCAGTCCGTCCATCCATAATTGTATTACAATATATACCACCTAACCGTGTTTTTTTTTTCATTCTTTATACCGTCATAGTCAGTCATACTAGTTGTTACGAGTATACTACTATCTCTTTATCAACCAGTGTACAGTGCGGTAGTTCACGGCTGTGGCTACCTCTGTGTCGGAACTCGGCAGGCAGTCCGTCCATCCATAATTGTATTATTATAATATATACCACCTAACCGTGGTTTTTTTTTCATTCTTTATACCGTCATAGTGTCATACTAGTTGTTACGAGTATACTACTATCTCTTTATCAACCAGTGTACAGTGCGGTAGTTCACGGCTGTGGCTACCTCTGTGTCGGCAGTCGGCAGGCAGTCCGTCCATCCATAATTGTATTATAATATATACCACCTAACCGTGGTTTTTTTTTCATTCTTTATACCGTCATAGTCAGTCATACTAGTTGTTACGAGTATACTACTATCTCTTTATCAACCAGTGTACAGTGCGGTAGTTCACGGCTGTGGCTACCTCTGTGTCGGCACTCGGCAGGCAGTCCGTCCATCCATAATTGTATTACAATATATACCACCTAACCGTGGTTTTTTTATACCACCTAACCGTGGCAGTCCGTCCATAATTGTATACTAGTATCCAATCCATCCATCTCCATTGTTTACCTGAGGTGCCTTTTAGTTCTGCCTATAAAATATGGAGAACAAAAAAGTTGAGGTTCCAAAATTAGGGAAAGATCAAGATCCACTTCCACCTCGTGCTGAAGCTGCTGCCACTAGTCATGGCCGAGACGATGAAATGCCAGCAACGTCGTCTGCCAAGGCCGATGCCCAATGTCATAGTACAGAGCATGTCAAATCCAAAACACCAAATATCAGAAAAAAAAGGACTCCAAAACCTAAAATAAAATTGTCGGAGGAGAAGCGTAAACTTGCCAATATGCCATTTACCACACGGAGTGGCAAGGAACGGCTGAGGCCCTGGCCTATGTTCATGGCTAGTGGTTCAGCTTCACATGAGGATGGAAGCACTCAGCCTCTCGCTAGAAAACTGAAAAGACTCAAGCTGGCAAAAGCACCGCAAAGAACTGTGCGTTCTTTGAAATCCCAAATCCACAAGGAGAGTCCAATTGTGTCGTTTGCGATGCCTGACCTTCCCAACACTGGACGTGAAGAGCATGCGCCTTCCACTATTTGCATGCCCCCTGCAAGTGCTGGAAGGAGCACCCGCAGTCCAGTTCCTGATAGTCAGATTGAAGATGTCAGTGTTGAAGTACACCAGGATGAGGAGGATATGGGTGTTGCTGGCGCTGGGGAGGAAATTGACCAGGAGGATTCTGATGGTGAGGTGGTTTGTTTAAGTCAGGCACCCGGGGAGACACCTGTTGTCCGTGGGAGGAATATGGCCGTTGACATGCCAGGTGAAAATACCAAAAAAATCAGCTCTTCGGTGTGGAGGTATTTCACCACAAATGCGGACAACAGGTGTCAAGCCGTGTGTTCCCTTTGTCAAGCTGTAATAAGTAGGGGTAAGGACGTTAACCACCTCGGAACATCCTCCCTTATACGTCACCTGCAGCGCATTCATAATAAGTCAGTGACAAGTTCAAAAACTTTGGGTGACAGCGGAAGCAGTCCACTGACCAGTAAATCCCTTCCTCTTGTAACCAAGCTCACGCAAACCACCCCACCAACTCCCTCAGTGTCAATTTCCTCCTTCCCCAGGAATGCCAATAGTCCTGCAGGCCATGTCACTGGCAAGTCTGACGAGTCCTCTCCTGCCTGGGATTCCTCCGATGCATCCTTGCGTGTAACGCCTACTGCTGCTGGCGCTGCTGTTGTTGCCGCTGGGAGTCGATGGTCATCCCAGAGGGGAAGTCGTAAGCCCACTTGTACTACTTCCAGTAAGCAATTGACTGTTCAACAGTCCTTTGCGAGGAAGATGAAATATCACAGCAGTCATCCTACTGCAAAGCGGATAACTGAGTCCTTGACAACTATGTTGGTGTTAGACGTGCGTCCGGTATCCGCCGTTAGTTCACAGGGAACTAGACAATTTATTGAGGCAGTGTGCCCCCGTTACCAAATACCATCTAGGTTCCACTTCTCTAGGCAGGCGATACCGAGAATGTACACGGACGTCAGAAAAAGACTCACCAGTGTCCTAAAAAATGCAGTTGTACCCAATGTCCACTTAACCACGGACATGTGGACAAGTGGAGCAGGGCAGGGTCAGGACTATATGACTGTGACAGCCCACTGGGTAGATGTATGGACTCCCGCCGCAAGAACAGCAGCGGCGGCACCAGTAGCAGCATCTCGCAAACGCCAACTCTTTCCTAGGCAGGCTACGCTTTGTATCACCGCTTTCCAGAATACGCACACAGCTGAAAACCTCTTACGGCAACTGAGGAAGATCATCGCGGAATGGCTTACCCCAATTGGACTCTCCTGTGGATTTGTGGCATCGGACAACGCCAGCAATATTGTGTGTGCATTAAATATGGGCAAATTCCAGCACGTCCCATGTTTTGCACATACCTTGAATTTGGTGGTGCAGAATTTTTTAAAAAACGACAGGGGCGTGCAAGAGATGCTGTCGGTGGCCAGAAAAATTGCGGGACACTTTCGGCGTACAGGCACCACGTACAGAAGACTGGAGCACCACCAAAAACTACTGAACCTGCCCTGCCATCATCTGAAGCAAGAAGTGGTAACGAGGTGGAATTCAACCCTCTATATGCTTCAGAGGTTGGAGGAGCAGCAAAAGGCCATTCAAGCCTATACAATTGAGCACGATATAGGAGATGGAATGCACCTGTCTCAAGTGCAGTGGAGAATGATTTCAACGTTGTGCAAGGTTCTGATGCCCTTTGAACTTGCCACACGTGAAGTCAGTTCAGACACTGCCAGCCTGAGTCAGGTCATTCCCCTCATCAGGCTTTTGCAGAAGAAGCTGGAGGCATTGAAGAAGGAGCTAACACGGAGCGATTCCGCTAGGCATGTGGGACTTGTGGATGCAGCCCTTAATTCGCTTAACAAGGATTCACGGGTGGTCAATCTGTTGAAATCAGAGCACTACATTTTGGCCACCGTGCTCGATCCTAGATTTAAAGCCTACCTTGGATCTCTCTTTCCGGCAGACACAGGTCTGCTGGGGTTGAAAGACCTGCTGGTGACAAAATTGTCAAGTCAAGCGGAACGCGACCTGTCAACATCTCCTCCTTCACATTCTCCCGCAACTGGGGGTGCGAGGAAAAGGCTCAGAATTCCGAGCCCACCCGCTGGCGGTGATGCAGGGCAGTCTGGAGCGACTGCTGATGCTGACATCTGGTCCGGACTGAAGGACCTGACAACGATTACGGACATGTCGTCTACTGTCACTGCATATGATTCTCTCAACATTGATAGAATGGTGGAGGATTATATGAGTGACCGCATCCAAGTAGGCACGTCACACAGTCCGTACTTATACTGGCAGGAAAAAGAGGCAATTTGGAGGCCCTTGCACAAACTGGCTTTATTCTACCTAAGTTGCCCTCCCACAAGTGTGTACTCCGAAAGAGTGTTTAGTGCCGCCGCTCACCTTGTCAGCAATCGGCGTACGAGGTTACATCCAGAAAATGTGGAGAAGATGATGTTCATTAAAATGAATTATAATCAATTCCTCCGCGGAGACATTGACCAGCAGCAATTGCCTCCACAAAGTACACAGGGAGCTGAGATGGTGGATTCCAGTGGGGACGAATTGATAATCTGTGAGGAGGGGGATGTACACGGTGATATATCGGAGGGTGAAGATGAGGTGGACATCTTGCCTCTGTAGAGCCAGTTTGTGCAAGGAGAGATTAATTGCTTCTTTTTTGGGGGGGGTCCAAACCAACCCGTCATATCAGTCACAGTCGTGTGGCAGACCCTGTCACTGAAATGATGGGTTGGTTAAAGTGTGCATGTCCTGTTTTGTTTATACAACATAAGGGTGGGTGGGAGGGCCCAAGGATAATTCCATCTTGCACCTCTTTTTTCTTTTCTTTTTCTTTGCATCATGTGCTGATTGGGGAGGGTTTTTTGGAAGGGACATCCTGCGTGACACTGCAGTGCCACTCCTAGATGGGCCCGGTGTTTGTGTCGGCCACTAGGGTCGCTAATCTTACTCACACAGCTACCTCATTGCGCCTCTTTTTTTCTTTGCGTCATGTGCTGTTTGGGGAGGGTTTTTTGGAAGGGACATCCTGCGTGACACTGCAGTGCCACTCCTAGATGTGCCCGGTGTTTGTGTCGGCCACTAGGGTCGCTAATCTTACTCACACAGTCAGCTACCTCATTGCGCCTCTTTTTTTCTTTGCGTCATGTGCTGTTTGGGGAGGGTTTTTTGGAAGGGCCATCCTGCGTGACACTGCAGTGCCACTCCTAGATGGGCCCGGTGTTTGTGTCGGCCACTAGGGTCGCTAATCTTACTCACACAGCTACCTCATTGCGCCTCTTTTTTTCTTTGCGTCATGTGCTGTTTGGGGAGGGTTTTTTGGAAGGGACATCCTGCGTGACACTGCAGTGCCACTCCTAGATGGGCCCGGTGTTTGTGTCGGCCACTAGGGTCGCTTATCTTACTCACACAGCGACCTCGGTGCAAATTTTAGGACTAAAAATAATATTGTGAGGTGTGAGGTATTCAGAATAGACTGAAAATGAGTGTAAATTATGGTTTTTGAGGTTAATAATACTTTGGGATCAAAATGACCCCCAAATTCTATGATTTAAGCTGTTTTTTAGTGTTTTTGGAAAAAAACACCTGAATCCAAAACACACCCGAATCCGACAAAAATAATTCGGTGAGGTTTTGCCAAAACGCGTTCGAACCCAAAACACGGCCGCGGAACCGAACCCAAAACCAAAACACAAAACCCGAAAAATTTCAGGCGCTCATCTCTACTCTCTGCATGTAATATCAGCCTGTACTGTATGTACTCTCTGCATGTAATAGCAGCCTGTACTGTATGTACTCTCTGCATGTAATAGCAGCCTGTACTGTATGTACTCTCTGCATGTAATATCAGCCTGTACTGTATGTACTCTCTGCATGTAATATCAGCCTGTACTGTATGTACTCTCTGCATGTAATAGCAGCCTGTACTGTATGTACTCTCTGCATGTAATATCAGCCTGTACTGTATGAACTCTCTGCATGTAATATCAGCCTGTACTGTATGTACTCTCTGCAAGTAATATCAGCCTGTACTGTATGTACTCTCTGCATGTAATAGCAGCCTGTACTATATGTACTCTCTGCATGTAATATCAGCCTGTACTGTATGTACTCTCTGCATGTAATAGCAGCCTGTACTGTATGTTCTCTCTGCATGTAATATCAGCCTGTACTGTATGTACTCTCTGCATGTAATAGCAGCCTGTACTGTATGTACTCTCTGCATGTAATAGCAGCCTGTACTGTATGTACTCTCTGCATGTAATATCAGCCCGTACTGTATGTACTCTCTGCATGTAATAGCAGCCTGTACTGTATGTACTCTCTGCATGTAATAGCAGCCTGTACTGTATGTACTCTCTGCATGTAATAGCAGCCTGTACTGTATGTACTCTCTGCATGTAATATCAGCCTGTACTGTATGTAATCTCTGCATGTAATATCAGCCTGTACTGTATGTACTCTCTGCATGTAATATCAGCCTATACTGTATGTACTCTCTGCATGTAATAGCGGCCTGTACTGTATGTACTCTCTGCATGTAATATCAGCCTGTACTGTATGTACTCTCTGCATGTAATAGCAGCCTGTACTGTATGTACTCTCTGCATGTAATAGCGGCCTGTACTGTATGTACTCTCTGCATGTAATAGCAGGCTGTACTGTATGTACTCTCTGCATGTAATATCAGCCTGTACTGTATGTACTCTCTGCATGTAATATCAGCCTGTACTGTATGTACTCTCTGCATGTAATATCAGCCTGTACTGTATGTAATCTCTGCATGTAATATCAGCCTGTACTGTATGTACTCTCTGCATGTAATATCAGCCTGTACTGCATGTACTCTCTGCATGTAATAGCAGCCTGTACTGTATGTACTCTCTGCATGTAATAGCAGCCTGTACTGTATGTAATCTCTGCATGTAATAGCAGCCTGTACTGTATGTACTCTCTGCATGTAATAGCAGCCTGTACTGTATTTACTCTCTGCATGTAATAGCAGCCTGTACTGTATGTACTCTCTGCATGTAATAGCAGCCTGTACTGTATTTACTCTCTGCATGTAATAGCAGCCTGTACTGTATGTAATCTCTGCATGTAATAGCAGCCCGTACTGTATGTACTCTCTGCATGTAATATCAGCCTGTACTGTATGTACTCTCTGCATGTAATATCAGCCTGTACTGTATTTACTCTCTGCATGTAATATCAGCCTGTACTGTATGTACTCTCTGCATGTAATATCAGCCTGTACTGTATTTACTCTCTGCATGTAATATCAGCCTGTACTGTATGTACTCTCTGCATGTAATATCAGCCTGTACTGTATGTACTCTCTGCATGTAATATCAGCCTGTACTGTATGTACTCTCTGCATGTAATAGCAGCCTGTACTGTATGTACTCTCTGCATGTAATAGCGGCCTGTACTGTATGTACTCTCTGCATGTAATAGCAGCCTGTACTGTATGTACTCTCTGCATGTAATAGCAGCCTGTACTGTATGTACTCTCTGCATGTAATAGCAGCCTGTACTGTATGTACTCTCTGCATGTAATATCGGCCTTTACTGTATGTACTCTCTGCATGTAATATCAGCCTGTACTGTATGTACTCTCTGCATGTAATATCAGCCTGTACTGTATGTACTCTCTGCATGTAATAGCAGCCTGTACTGTATGTACTCTCTGCATGTAATAACAGCCTGTACTGTATGTACTCTCTGCATGTAATATCAGCCTGTACTGTATGTACTCTCTGCATGTAATATCAGCCTGTACTGTATGTACTCTCTGCATGTAATATCAGCCTGTACTGTATGTACTCTCTGCATGTAATATCAGCCTGTACTGTATGTACTCTCTGCATGTAATAGCAGCCTGTACTGTATGTACTCTCTGCATGTAATAGCGGCCTGTACTGTATGTACTCTCTGCATGTAATATCAGCCTGTACTGTATGTACTCTCTGCATGTAATAGCAGCCTGTACTGTATGTACTCTCTGCATGTAATAGCAGGCTGTACTGTATGTACTCTCTGCATGTAATATCAGCCTGTACTGTATGTACTCTCTGCATGTAACATCAGCCTGTACTGTATGTACTCTCTGCATGTAACATCAGCCTGTACTGTATGTACTCTCTGCATGTAATAGCGGCCTGTACTGTATGTACTCTCTGCATGTAATATCAGCCTGTACTGTATGTACTCTCTGTATGTAATATCAGCCTGTACTGTATGTACTCTCTGCATGTAATATCGGCCTGTACTGTATGTACTCTCTGCATGTAATATCAGCCTGTACTGTATGTACTCTCTGCATGTAATATCAGCCTGTACTGTATGTACTCTCTGCATGTAATAGCAGCCTGTACTGTATGTACTCTCTGCATGTAATAGCGGCCTGTACTGTATGTACTCTCTGCATGTAATAGCAGCCTGTACTGTATGTACTCTCTGCATGTAATAGCAGCCTGTACTGTATGTACTCTCTGCATGTAAAATCAGCCTGTACTGTATGTACTCTCTGCATGTAATAGCAGCCTGTACTGTATATACTCTCTGCATGTAATAGCAGCCTGTACTGTATGTTTTCTCTGCATGTAATATCAGCCTGTACTGTATGTACTCTCTGCATGTAATATCAGCCTGTACTGTATGTAATCTCTGCATGTAATATCAGCCTGTACTGTATGTACTCTCTGCATGTAATATCAGCCTGTACTGCATGTACTCTCTGCATGTAATAGCAGCCTGTACTGTATGTACTCTCTGCATGTAATAGCAGCCTGTACTGTATGTAATCTCTGCATGTAATAGCAGCCTGTACTGTATGTACTCTCTGCATGTAATAGCAGCCTGTACTGTATTTACTCTCTGCATGTAATATCAGCCTGTACTGTATGTACTCTCTGCATGTAATAGCGGCCTGTACTGTATGTACTCTCTGCATGTAATATCAGCCTGTACTGTATGTACTCTCTGCATGTAATATCAGCCTGTACTGTATGTACTCTCTGCATGTAATATCAGCCTGTACTGTATGTACTCTCTGCATGTAATATCAGCCTGTACTGTATTTACTCTCTGCATGTAATATCAGCCTGTACTGTATGTACTCTCTGCATGTAATATCAGCCTGTACTGTATTTACTCTCTGCATGTAATATCAGCCTGTACTGTATGTACTCTCTGCATGTAATATCAGCCTGTACTGTATGTACTCTCTGCATGTAATATCAGCCTGTACTGTATGTACTCTCTGCATGTAATAGCAGCCTGTACTGTATGTACTCTCTGCATGTAATAGCGGCCTGTACTGTATGTACTCTCTGCATGTAATAGCAGCCTGTACTGTATGTACTCTCTGCATGTAATAGCAGCCTGTACTGTATGTACTCTCTGCATGTAATAGCAGCCTGTACTGTATGTACTCTCTGCATGTAATATCGGCCTGTACTGTATGTACTCTCTGCATGTAATATCAGCCTGTACTGTATGTACTGTCTGCATGTAATATCAGCCTGTACTGTATGTACTCTCTGCATGTAATAGCAGCCTGTACTGTATGTACTCTCTGCATGTAATAACAGCCTGTACTGTATGTACTCTCTGCATGTAATATCAGCCTGTACTGTATGTACTCTCTGCATGTAATATCAGCCTGTACTGCATGTAATATCAGCCTGTACTGTATGTACTCTCTGCATGTAATATCAGCCTGTACTGTATGTACTCTCTGCATGTAATATCAGCCTGTACTGTATGTACTCTCTGCATGTAATAGCAGCCTGTACTGTATGTACTCTCTGCATGTAATAGCGGCCTGTACTGTATGTATTCTCTGCATGTAATATCAGCCTGTACTGTATGTACTCTCTGCATGTAATAGCAGCCTGTACTGTATGTACTCTCTGCATGTAATAGCAGGCTGTACTGTATGTACTCTCTGCATGTAATATCAGCCTGTACTGTATGTACTCTCTGCATGTAACATCAGCCTGTACTGTATGTACTCTCTGCATGTAACATCAGCCTGTACTGTATGTACTCTCTGCATGTAATAGCGGCCTGTACTGTATGTACTCTCTGCATGTAATATCAGCCTGTACTGTATGTTCTCTCTGCATGTAATATCGGCCTGTACTGTATGTACTCTCTGCATGTAATATCAGCCTGTACTGTATGTACTCTCTGCATGTAATAGCAGCCTGTACTGTATGTTTTCTCTGCATGTAATATCAGCCTTTACTGTATGTACTCTCTGCATGTAATATCAGCCTGTACTGTATGTACTCTCTGCATGTAACAATAACTGTATTTGCGGGTTGGGTACGGGATACCAGCGATTGTGATTCCGGCTGTAAGCATGCCTACGTCGGGATCCCAGCAGCCGTAATGGCGGCAGGGGGGGATGAGCACAATGAGGCCTCTTAAGAGCTCGCCACACTGCGGTCTCGGTGGCAGGCTCAGTTCTATTACCACTGTATGGGTGTTGAGGACACCCACTAGTGGGAATAGCCCTCGACCCCTGCCTGCATTCTGGCGCCTCGGATCCCCACAGCCGTATCGTGGCTACATCCTGTATTTGCATTAGTGATGTGCACCGTAAATTTTTCGGGTTTTGTGTTTTGGTTTTGGATTCGGTTCCGCGGCCGTATTTTGGATTTGGACGCGTTTTGGCAAAACCTCCCTGAAAAGTTTTTGTCGGATTCGGGTGTGTTTTGGATTCGGGTGTTTTTTTTTTACAAAACACCCTCAAAAACAGCTTAAATCATAGAATTTGGGGGTCATTTTGATCCCATAGTACAGGTTGAGTATCCCATATCCAAATATTCCGAAATACGGAATATTCCGAAATAAAGAATTATTTGAGTGAGACTGAGATAATGAAAACTTTGTTTTCTGATGGCTCAATGTACACAAACTTTGTTTAATACACAAAGTTATTAAAAATATTGTATTAAATGACCTTCATGCTGTGTGCATAAGGTGTATATGAAACATAAATGAATTGTTTGAATGTAGACACACTTTATTTAATACACAAATTTATTAAAAATATTGGCTAAAATTACCTTCAGGCTGTGTGTATAAGGTGTATATGAAACATCAATGCATTCTGTGCTTAGACTTGGGTCCCATCGCCATGATATCTCATTATGGTATGCAATTATTCCAAAATACGGAAAAATCCGATATCCAAAATACGTCTGGTCCCAGGCATTTTGGATAAGGGAGACTCAACCTGTATTATTAACCTCAATAACCATAATTTCCACTCATTTTCAGTCTATTCTGAACACCTCACACCTCACAATATTATTTTTAGTCCTAAAATTTGCACCGAGGTCGCTGGATGGCTAAGCTAAGCGACCCAAGTGGCCGACACAAACACCTGGCCCATCTAGAAGTGGCACTGCAGTGTCAGACAGGATGTCAGATTTAAAAAAATAGTCCCCAAACAGCACATGATGCAAAGAAAAAAAGAGGCGCACCGAGGTCGCTGTGTGACTAAGCTAAGCGACCCAAGTGGCCGACACAAACACCTGGCCCATCTAGGAGGGGCACTGCAGTGTCAGACAGGATGGCACTTCAAAAAAATAGTCCCCAAACAGCACATGATGCAAAGAAAAATGAAAGAAAAAAGAGGTGCAAGATGGAATTGTCCTTGGGCCCTCCCACCCACCCTTATGTTGTATAAACAGGACATGCACACTTTAACGAACCCATCATTTCAGCGACAGGGTCTGCCACACAACTGAGACTGAAATGACTGGTTGGTTTGGGCCCCTACCAAAAAAGAAGCAATCAATCTCTCCTTGCACAAACTGGCTCTACAGAGGCAAGATGTCCACCTCCTCCTCATCGTCCGATTCCTCACCCCTTTCACTGTGTATATCCCCCTCCTCACAGATTATTAATTCGTCCCCACTGGAATCCACCATCTCAGGTCCCTGAGTACTTTCTGGAGGCAATGCTGGTGAATGTCTCCACGGAGGAATTGATTATAATTCATTTTGATGAACATCATCTTCTCCACATTTTCTGGAAGTAACCTCGTACGCCGATTGCTGACAAGGTGAGCGGCTGCACTAAACACTCTTTCGGAGTACACACTGGAGGGGGGGCAACTTAGGTAGAATAAAGCCAGTTTGTGCAAGGGCCTCCAAATTGCCTTTTTTTTCCAGCCAGTATACGTACGGACTGTCTGACGTGCCTACTTGGATGCGGTCACTCATATAATCCTCCACCATTCTTTCAATGGTGACAGAATCATATGCAGTGACAGTAGACGACATGTCAGTAATCGTTGGCAGGTCCTTTAGTCCAGACCAGATGTCAGCACTCGCTCCAGACTGCCCTGCATCACCGCCAGCAGGTGGGCTCGGAATTCTTAGCCTTTTCCTCGCAGCCTCAGTTGCGGGAGAATGTGAAGGAGGAGCTGTTGACGGGTCACGTTCCGCTTGACTTGACAATTTTCTCACCAGCAGGTCTTTGAACCTCTGCAGACTTGTGTCTGCCGGAAAGAGAGATACATTGTAGGTTTTAAATCTAGGATCGAGCACGGTGGCCAAAATGTAATGCTCTGATTTCAACAGATTGACCACCCGTGAATCCTTGTTAAGCAAATTAAGGGCTCCATCCACAAGTCCCACATGCCTAGCTGAATCGCTCTGTTTTAGCTCCTCCTTCAATGTCTCCAGCTTCTTCTGCAAAAGCCTGATGATGGGAATGACCTGACTCAGGCTGGCAGTGTCTGAACTGACTTCACGTGTGGCAAGTTCAAAGGGTTGCAGAACCTTGCACAACGTTGAAATCATTCTCCACTGCGCTTGAGTCAGGTGCATTCCCCCTCCTTTGCCTATATCGTAGGCAGATGTATAGGCTTGAATGGCCTTTTGCTGCTCCTCCATCCTCTGAAGCATATAGAGGGTTGAATTCGACCTCGTTACCACCTCTTGCTTCAGATGATGGCAGGGCAGGTTCAGGACTGTTTGCTGGTGCTCCAGTCTTCGGCACGCGGTGGCTGAATGCCGAAAGTGGCCCGCAATTCTTTGGGCCACCGACAGCATCTCTTACACGCCCCTGACGTTTTTTAAATAATTCTGCACCACCAAATTCAATGTATGTGCAAAACATGGGACGTGCTGGAATTTGCCCATATTTAATGCACACACAATATTGCTGGTGTTGTCCGATGCCACAAATCCACAGGAGAGTCCAATTGGGGTAAGCCATTCCGCGATGATCTTCCTCAGTTGCCGTAAGAGGTTTTCAGCTGTGTGCGTATTCTGGAAAGCGGTGATACAAAGCGTAGCCTGCCTAGGAACGAGTTGGCGTTTGCGAGATGCTGCTACTGGTGCCGCCGCTGCTGTTCTTGCTGCGGGATGCAATACATCTACCAAGTGGGCTGTCACAGTCATATAGTCCTGAGTCTGCCCTGCTCCACTTGTCCACATGTCCGTGGTTAAGTGGACATTGGGTACAACTGCATTTTTTAGGACACTGGTGACTCTTTTTCTGACGTATGTGTACATTTTCGGTATCGCCTGCCTAGAGAAATGGAACCTATATGGTATTTGGTACCGGGGACACAGTACCTCAATCAAGTCTCTAGTTCCCTGTGAATTAACGGTGGATACCGGAAACACGTTTCACACCACCCAGGTTGCCAGGGCCTGAGTTATCCGCTTTGCAGCAGGATGACTGCTGTGATATTTCATCTTCCTCCCAAAGGACTGTTGGACAGTCAATTGCTTACTGGAAGTAGTACAAGTGGTCTTCCGACTTCACCTCTGGGATGACGATCGACTCCCAGCAGCAACAACAGCAGCGCCAGCAGCAGTAGGCGTTACACTCAAGGATGCATCGGAGGAATCCCAGGCAGGAGAGGACTCGTCAGACTTGCCAGTGACATGGCCTGCAGGACTATTGGCTTTCCTGTGTAAAGAGGAAATTGACACTGAGGGAGTTGGTGGGGTGGTTTGCAGGAGCTTGGTTACAAGAAGAAGGGATTTAGTGGTCAGTGGACTGCTTCCGCTGTCATCCAAAGTTTTTGAACTTGTCACTGACTTCTGATGAATGCGGTCCAGGTGACGTATAAGGGAGGATGTTCCTAGGTGGTTAACGTCCTTACCCCTACTTATTACAGCTTGACAAAGGCAACACACGGCTTGACAAATGTTGTCTGCATTTCTGTTGAAATAATTCCACACCGAAGAGGTGATTTTTTTTGTATTTTGACCAGGCATGTCAATGGCCATATTCGTGCCATGGACAACAGGTGTCTCCCCGGGTGCCTGACTTAAACAAACCACCTCACCATCAGAATCCTCCTTGTCAATTTTCTCCCCAGCGCCAGCAACACCCATATCCTCATCCTGGTGTACTTCAACAGTGACATCTTCAATTTGACTATCAGGAACTGGACTGCGGGTGCTCCTTCCAGCACTTGCAGGGGGCGTGCAAATGGTGGAAGGCGCCACCTCTTCCCATCCAGTGTTGGGAAGGTCAGGCATCGCAATCGACACAATTGGACTTTCCTTGGGGATTTGTGATTTAGAAGAACGCACAGTTCTTTGCTGTGCTTTTGCCATCTTAACTCTTTTAAGTTTTCTAGCAGGAGGATGAGTGCTTCCATCCTCAGGTGAAGCTGAACCACTAGCCTTGAACATAGGCCAGGGCCTCAGCCGTTCCTTGCCACTCCGTGTTGTAAATGGCATATTGGCAAGTTTATGCTTCTCCTCAGACGATTTTGATTTAGATGTTTGGGTCATTTTACGGAGCTTTTGTTTTTTGGATTTTACATGCTCTCTACTATGACATTGGGCATCGGCCTTGGCAGACGACGTTGATGGCATTTCATCGTCTCGGCCATGACTAGTGGCAGCAGCTTCAGCACGAGGTGGAAGTGGATCTTGATCTTTCCCTATTTTAACCTCTACATTTTTGCTCTCCATTTTTTAATGTGTGGAATTATATGCCAGTATCAATAGCAATGGCCTACTACTATATAAACTGCGCACAACTGAAATGCACCACAGGTATGGATGGATAGTATACTTGACGACACAGAGGTAGGTACAGCAGTGGCCTACTGTACCGTAATGCTATATATTATATACTGGTGGTCAGCAAACTGTGCAAAACTGAAATGCACCACAGGTATGGATGGATAGTATACTTGACGACACAGAGGTAGGTACAGCAGTGGCCTACTGTACCGTAATGCTATATATTATATACTGGTGGTCAGCAAACTATGCAAAACTGAAATGCACCACAGGTATGGATGGATAGTATACTTGACGACACAGAGGTAGGTACAGCAGTGGCCTACCTTACCGTACTGCTATATATTATATACTGGTGGTCAGCAAACTGTGCAAAACTGAAATGCACCACAGGTATGGATGGATAGTATACTTGACGACACAGAGGTAGGTACAGCAGTGGCCTACTGTACCGTACTGCTATATATTATATACTGGTGGTCAGCAAACTGTGCAAAACTGAAATGCACCACAGGTATGGATGGAGAGTATACTTGACGACACAGAGGTAGGTACAGCAGTGGCCTACTGTACCGTAATGCTATATATTATATACTGGTGGTCAGCAAACTGTGCAAAAATGAAATGCACCACAGGTATGGATGGATAGTATACTTGACGACACAGAGGTAGGTACAGCAGTGGCCTACTGTACCGTAATGCTATATATTATATACTGGTGGTCAGCAAACTGTGCAAAACTGAAATGCACCACAGGTATGGATGGATAGTATACTTGACGACACAGAGGTAGGTACAGCAGTGGCATACTATACCGTACTGCTATATATTATATACTGGTGGTCAGCAAACTGTGCAAAACTGAAATGCACCACAGGTATGGATGGATAGTATACTTGACGACACAGAGGTAGGTACAGCAGTGGCCTACTGTACCGTAATGCTATATATTATATACTGGTGGTCAGCAAACTGTGCAAAACTGAAATGCACCACAGGTATGGATGGATAGTATACTTGACGACACAGAGGTAGGTACAGCAGTGGCCTACTGTACCGTAATGCTATATATTATATACTGGTGGTCAGCAAACTGTGCAAAACTGAATGCACCACAGGTATGGATGGATAGTATACTTGACGACACAGAGGTAGGTACAGCAGTGGCCTACTGTACCGTACTGCTATATATTATATACTGGTGGTCAGCAAACTGTGCAAAACTGAAATGCACCACAGGTATGGATGGATAGTATACTTGACGACACAGAGGTAGGTACAGCAGTGGCCTACTGTACCGTAATGCTATATATTATATACTGGTGGTCAGCGAACTGTGCTAAAATGAAATGCACCAAAGGTATGGATGGATAGTATACTTGACGACACAGAGGTAGGTACAGCAGTGGCCTACTGTACCGTAATGCTATTTATTATATACTGGTGATCAGCAAACTGTGCAAATCTGAAATGCACCACAGGTATGGATGGATAGTATACTTGACGACACAGAGGTAGGTACAGCAGTGGCCTTCTGTACCGTACTCCTATATATTATATACTGGTGGTCAGCAAAATTATGCACTGTACTCCTACTACATACTGTCTACAATGCAGCACAGATATGGAGTGTTTTTCAGGCAGACAACGTATACTGGTGGTCACTGGTCAGCAAATCTCTACACTGTACTACTCCTCCTATATAATATTATACTGGTGGTCCCCAGTCCCCACAATAAAGCAGCACACTGAGCACAGATATGGAGTGTTTTTCAGGCAGACAACGTATACTGGTGGTCACTGTCAGCAAAACTCTGCACTGTACTCCTGCTATATATACAGCTGCTCCCCAGTCCCCACAATTAAGCAGTGTGAGCACAGATATATGCAGCACACTGAGCACAGATATGGAGCGTTTTTTTCAGGCAGAGAACGGATAAAACTAGTGGTCACTGATCAGCAAAACTCTGCACTGTACTCCTCCTATATTATACAGCTGCTCCCCAGTCCTCCCCACAATTAAGCAATAAAGCACAATCAATCAAGTTCAACAATAAACGGAGAGGACGCCAGCCACGTCCTCTCCCTAACATTTCCAATGCACAAGTGAAAATTGCGGCGACGCGCCGCTGCTTATATAGAATCCGAATCTCGCGAGAATCCGACAGAGGGATGATGATGTTCGGGCGCGCTCGGGTTAACCGAGCCATACGGGAGAATCCGAGTATGCCTCGGACCCGTGTAAAATGGGTGAAGTTCGAGTGGGTTCGGTTTCCGAGGAACCGAACCCGCTCATCACTAGTTGAAACACCTTAATTTAATTCCTGTAGTTCAACACAGGTGACACCAATCATATATAAAGAGGGAAGGCCAGGCAGAGAGCATTTTATCACTCCTGGATCATGTTGGGACTTATGCACAATCTAACATCATACCTCCCAACATGACCCTCTCCAGGAGGGACAGAATGCTCTACTCCTGGACTTCCCTCTTAAGTTATGATTTCCCTCACCTGTGCTGAAACACCTTTCTTATCCATTAACCTGTTGAAAAACAGGTGCCGACAATTATAAATGAAGAGAAAAGTCCAGGAACAGAGCATTGTGTCCCTCCTGGAGAGGGTCATGTTGGGAGGTATGTAACATACACCCCCACCCCCACCAGGGCACTCTGTCTTAACCACTTAACTGGCATGGTCAGATCTTATGCGACTGCGTCGTCCCAACCTGTCCCCCCATTTTTGATGAGGAGATCCATTCTGCAGATGTGCATAATATAATGTTTAAATACTTTTTAAACTTTATTAAATAAAATAAATTTTAAAAAACAATGTTATTATCAGTTTTGAAGGGAAAAATCGTTAGTTAAGTGGTTAAGTATTAAGCCCTGTACATTGGCACAGCTGTTTGGTAGTCACTTAAAGAACTTTCCTCTCCTTTCCTCTGCCAGATAACTAACAAACGTCTTTAATTAATTTATCTTCTAGTTTCAACATGAACTGAATTTAATCTTCATTTTAATCTCTGGCTGCCGTCTGTGTGGGGTCCCCAAGTTCTGGCGCCCAAGGCTGCAGCCCAATCAGCCTAATGGTTATTCAGGTACTGGTGGGACATCTAGATATTGGGGAGATATCATGGTGAGATACAGATGTAGCATTCTGGTGGTCTGTGATGATATACAGTACATTAATGATCGCATATTAAATGTGATCATTAATACTTCTTTGTGCCTTATAATGCAAACTTTCTTTGAATGTGCCAGCTATTATACCAGAATTCCCCAATTATATGTGATGACAACTAGAGATGAGCGCCGGAAATTTTTCGGGTTTTGTGTTTTGGTTTTGGGTTCGGTTCCGCGGCCGTGTTTTGGGTTCGACCGCGTTTTGGCAAAACCTCACCGAATTTTTTTTGTCGGATTCGGGTGTGTTTTGGATTCGGGTGTTTTTTTAAAAAAACCCTAAAAAACAGCTTAAATCATAGAATTTGGGGGTAATTTTGATCCCAAAGTATTATTAACCTCAAAAAACATAATTTACACTCATTTTCAGCCTATTCTGAACACATCACACCTCACAATATTATTTTTAGTCCTAAAATTTGCACCGAGGTCGCTGTGTGAGTAAGATAAGCGACCCTAGTGGCCGACACAAACACCGGGCCCATCTAGGAGTGGCACTGCAGTGTCACGCAGGATGGCCCTTCCAAAAAACCCTCCCCAAACAGCACATGACGCAAAGAAAAAAAGAGGCGCAATGAGGTAGCTGACTGTGTGAGTAAGATTAGCGACCCTAGTGGCCGACACAAACACCGGGCACATCTAGGAGTGGCACTGCAGTGTCACGCAGGATGTCCCTTCCAAAAAACCCTCCCCAAACAGCACATGACGCAAAGAAAAAAAGAGGCGCAATGAGGTAGCTGTGTGAGTAAGATTAGCGACCCTAGTGGCCGACACAAACACCGGGCCCATCTAGGAGTGGCACTGCAGTGTCACGCAGGATGTCCCTTCCAAAAAACCCTCCCCAATCAGCACATGATGCAAAGAAAAAGAAAAGAAAAAAGAGGTGCAAGATGGAATTATCCTTGGGCCCTCCCACCCACCCTTATGTTGTATAAACAAAACAGGACATGCACACTTTAACCAACCCATCATTTCAGTGACAGGGTCTGCCACACGACTGTGACTGATATGACGGGTTGGTTTGGACCCCCCCCAAAAAAGAAGCAATTAATCTCTCCTTGCACAAACTGGCTCTACAGAGGCAAGATGTCCACCTCATCTTCACCCTCCGATATATCACCGTGTACATCCCCCTCCTCACAGATTATCAATTCGTCCCCACTGGAATCCACCATCTCAGCTCCCTGTGTACTTTGTGGAGGCAATTGCTGCTGGTCAATGTCTCCGCGGAGGAATTGATTATAATTCATTTTAATGAACATCATCTTCTCCACATTTTCTGGATGTAACCTCGTACGCCGATTGCTGACAAGGTGAGCGGCGGCACTAAACACTCTTTCGGAGTACACACTTGTGGGAGGGCAACTTAGGTAGAATAAAGCCAGTTTGTGCAAGGGCCTCCAAATTGCCTCTTTTTCCTGCCAGTATAAGTACGGACTGTGTGACGTGCCTACTTGGATGCGGTCACTCATATAATCCTCCACCATTCTATCAATGTTGAGAGAATCATATGCAGTGACAGTAGACGACATGTCCGTAATCGTTGTCAGGTCCTTCAGTCCGGACCAGATGTCAGCATCAGCAGTCGCTCCAGACTGCCCTGCATCACCGCCAGCGGGTGGGCTCGGAATTCTGAGCCTTTTCCTCGCACCCCCAGTTGCGGGAGAATGTGAAGGAGGAGATGTTGACAGGTCGCGTTCCGCTTGACTTGACAATTTTGTCACCAGCAGGTCTTTCAACCCCAGCAGACCTGTGTCTGCCGGAAAGAGAGATCCAAGGTAGGCTTTAAATCTAGGATCGAGCACGGTGGCCAAAATGTAGTGCTCTGATTTCAACAGATTGACCACCCGTGAATCCTTGTTAAGCGAATTAAGGGCTGCATCCACAAGTCCCACATGCCTAGCGGAATCGCTCCGTGTTAGCTCCTTCTTCAATGCCTCCAGCTTCTTCTGCAAAAGCCTGATGAGGGGAATGACCTGACTCAGGCTGGCAGTGTCTGAACTGACTTCACGTGTGGCAAGTTCAAAGGGCATCAGAACCTTGCACAACGTTGAAATCATTCTCCACTGCACTTGAGACAGGTGCATTCCATCTCCTATATCGTGCTCAATTGTATAGGCTTGAATGGCCTTTTGCTGCTCCTCCAACCTCTGAAGCATATAGAGGGTTGAATTCCACCTCGTTACCACTTCTTGCTTCAGATGATGGCAGGGCAGGTTCAGTAGTTTTTGGTGGTGCTCCAGTCTTCTGTACGTGGTGCCTGTACGCCGAAAGTGTCCCGCAATTTTTCTGGCCACCGACAGCATCTCTTGCACGCCCCTGTCGTTTTTTAAAAAATTCTGCACCACCAAATTCAAGGTATGTGCAAAACATGGGACGTGCTGGAATTTGCCCATATTTAATGCACACACAATATTGCTGGCGTTGTCCGATGCCACAAATCCACAGGAGAGTCCAATTGGGGTAAGCCATTCCGCGATGATCTTCCTCAGTTGCCGTAAGAGGTTTTCAGCTGTGTGCGTATTCTGGAAAGCGGTGATACAAAGCGTAGCCTGCCTAGGAAAGAGTTGGCGTTTGCGAGATGCTGCTACTGGTGCCGCCGCTGCTGTTCTTGCGGCGGGAGTCCATACATCTACCCAGTGGGCTGTCACAGTCATATAGTCCTGACCCTGCCCTGCTCCACTTGTCCACATGTCCGTGGTTAAGTGGACATTGGGTACAACTGCATTTTTTAGGAGACTGGTGAGTCTTTTTCTGACGTCCGTGTACATTCTCGGTATCGCCTGCCTAGAGAAGTGGAACCTAGATGGTATTTGGTAACGGGGGCACACTGCCTCAATAAATTGTCTAGTTCCCTGTGAACTAACGGCGGATACCGGACGCACGTCTAACACCAACATAGTTGTCAAGGACTCAGTTATCCGCTTTGCAGTAGGATGACTGCTGTGATATTTCATCTTCCTCGCAAAGGACTGTTGAACAGTCAATTGCTTACTGGAAGTAGTACAAGTGGGCTTACGACTTCCCCTCTGGGATGACCATCGACTCCCAGCGGCAACAACAGCAGCGCCAGCAGCAGTAGGCGTTACACGCAAGGATGCATCGGAGGAATCCCAGGCAGGAGAGGACTCGTCAGACTTGCCAGTGACATGGCCTGCAGGACTATTGGCATTCCTGGGGAAGGAGGAAATTGACACTGAGGGAGTTGGTGGGGTGGTTTGCGTGAGCTTGGTTACAAGAGGAAGGGATTTACTGGTCAGTGGACTGCTTCCGCTGTCACCCAAAGTTTTTGAACTTGTCACTGACTTATTATGAATGCGCTGCAGGTGACGTATAAGGGAGGATGTTCCGAGGTGGTTAACGTCCTTACCCCTACTTATTACAGCTTGACAAAGGGAACACACGGCTTGACACCTGTTGTCCGCATTTCTGGTGAAATACCTCCACACCGAAGAGCTGATTTTTTTGGTATTTTCACCTGGCATGTCAACGGCCATATTCCTCCCACGGACAACAGGTGTCTCCCCGGGTGCCTGACTTAAACAAACCACCTCACCATCAGAATCCTCCTGGTCAATTTCCTCCCCAGCGCCAGCAACACCCATATCCTCCTCATCCTGGTGTACTTCAACACTGACATCTTCAATCTGACTATCAGGAACTGGACTGCGGGTGCTCCTTCCAGCACTTGCAGGGGGCATGCAAATAGTGGAAGGCGCATGCTCTTCACGTCCAGTGTTGGGAAGGTCAGGCATCGCAAACGACACAATTGGACTCTCCTTGTGGATTTGGGATTTCAAAGAACGCACAGTTCTTTGCGGTGCTTTTGCCAGCTTGAGTCTTTTCAGTTTTCTAGCGAGAGGCTGAGTGCTTCCATCCTCATGTGAAGCTGAACCACTAGCCATGAACATAGGCCAGGGCCTCAGCCGTTCCTTGCCACTCCGTGTGGTAAATGGCATATTGGCAAGTTTACGCTTCTCCTCCGACAATTTTATTTTAGGTTTTGGAGTCCTTTTTTTTCTGATATTTGGTGTTTTGGATTTGACATGCTCTGTACTATGACATTGGGCATCGGCCTTGGCAGACGACGTTGCTGGCATTTCATCGTCTCGGCCATGACTAGTGGCAGCAGCTTCAGCACGAGGTGGAAGTGGATCTTGATCTTTCCCTAATTTTGGAACCTCAACTTTTTTGTTCTCCATATTTTATAGGCAGAACTAAAAGGCACCTCAGGTAAACAATGGAGATGGATGGATTGGATACTAGTATACAATTATGGACGGACTGCCACGGTTAGGTGGTATAAAAAAACCACGGTTAGGTGGTATATATTATAATAATAATACAATTATGGATGGACGGACTGCCTGCCGACTGCCGACACAGAGGTAGCCACAGCCGTGAACTACCGCACTGTACACTGGTTGATAAAGAGATAGTAGTATACTCGTAACAACTAGTATGACACTATGACGACGGTATAAAGAATGAAAAAAAAACCACGGTTAGGTGGTATATATTATAATAATAATACAATTATGGATGGACGGACTGCCTGCCGACTGCCGACACAGAGGTAGCCACAGCCGTGAACTACCGCACTGTACACTGGTTGATAAAGAGATAGTAGTATACTCGTAACAACTAGTATGACACTATGACGACGGTATAAAGAATGAAAAAAAAACCACGGTTAGGTGGTATATATTATAATAATAATACAATTATGGATGGACGGACTGCCTGCCGACTGCCGACACAGAGGTAGCCACAGCCGTGAACTACCGCACTGTACACTGGTTGATAAAGAGATAGTAGTATACTCGTAACAATTAGGATGACACTATGACGGTATAAAGAATGAAAAAAAAACCACGGTTAGGTGGTAGGTATATAATAATAAATAATACAATTCTGGTCGGACGGACTGCCTGCCGTGTGCCGACACAGAGGTAGCCACAGCCGTGAACTACCGCACTGTACACTGGTTGATAAAGAGATAGTAGTATACTCGTAACAATTAGGATGACACTATGACGGTATAAAGAATGAAAAAAAAACCACGGTTAGGTGGTAGGTATATAATAATAAATAATACAATTCTGGTCGGACGGACTGCCTGCCGTGTGCCGACACAGAGGTAGCCACAGCCGTGAACTACCGCACTGTACACTGGTTGATAAAGAGATAGTAGTATACTCGTAACAATTAGGATGACACTATGACGGTATAAAGAATGAAAAAAAAACCACGGTTAGGTGGTAGGTATATAAAAATAAATAATACAATTCTGGTCGGACGGACTGCCTGCCGTGTGCCGACACAGAGGTAGCCACAGCCGTGAACTACCGCACTGTACACTGGTTGATAAAGAGATAGTAGTATACTCGTAACAATTAGGATGACACTATGACGGTATAAAGAATGAAAAAAAAACCACGGTTAGGTGGTAGGTATATAATAATAAATAATACAATTCTGGTCGGACGGACTGCCTGCCGTGTGCCGACACAGAGGTAGCCACAGCCGTGAACTACCGCACTGTACACTGGTTGATAAAGAGATAGTAGTATACTCGTAACAATTAGGATGACACTATGACGGTATAAAGAATGAAAAAAAAACCACGGTTAGGTGGTAGGTATATAATAATAAATAATACAATTCTGGTCGGACGGACTGCCTGCCGTGTGCCGACACAGAGGTAGCCACAGCCGTGAACTACCGCACTGTACACTGGTTGATAAAGAGATAGTAGTATACTCGTAACAATTAGGATGACACTATGACGGTATAAAGAATGAAAAAAAAACCACGGTTAGGTGGTAGGTATATAATAATAAATAATACAATTCTGGTCGGACGGACTGCCTGCCGTGTGCCGACACAGAGGTAGCCACAGCCGTGAACTACCGCACTGTACTGTGTCTGCTGCTAATATAGACTGGTTGATATTTAAAGAGATATTAGTAGTATACAACAATACTATACTGGTGGTCAGGCACTGGTCACCACTCCTGCAGCAAAAGTGTGCACTGTTAATTAATATAATTGTACTCCTGGCTCCTGCTAACAACCTGCAGTGCTCCCCAGTCTCCCCCACAATTAATTATAAGCTTTTAATTTATACATTGATGACTGTGCAGCACACTGGGCTGAGCTGAGTGCACACAGACTGAGTCACACTGTGTGACTGACTGTGCTGTGTATCGTTTTTTTTTTCAGGCAGAGAACGGATATAGCAGAGAGAAGTGAACGGATATATTATATTAAATAAAAGTTAACTAGCAACTGCACTGGTCACTGACTGTGGTAAACTAACTCTGTCTGCGACTCTGCACAATCTCTCTCTATCTAATCTATCTATCTCTATTCTAATGGAGAGGACGCCAGACACGTCCTCTCCCTATCAATCTCAATGCACGAGTGAAAATGGCGGCGACGCGCGGCTCCTTATATAGAATCCGAGTCTCGCGATAGAATCCGAGCCTCGCGAGAATCCGACAGCGTCATGATGACGTTCGGGCGCGCTCGGGTTAACCGAGCAAGGCGGGAAGATCCGAGTCGCTCGGACCCGTGGAAAAAAAAGTGAAGTTCGTGCGGGTTCGGATTCAAAGAAACCGAACCCGCTCATCTCTAATGACAACAGACCTCAGTAGTTTATACATATATTACAAACGTTCGGCCCCCATACATCTGCGACATATTGTTGCAATTTCCTGGTTCCCAATAGCAGGAATCGGGAATATAAGATACGTTTAAAAATCTCGATTCCCCTATCCCACAGGTTCTCAAACTCGGTCCTCAGGATCCCACACGGTGCATGTTTTGCAGGTCTCCTCACAGAATCACAAGTGAAATAAATAGCTCACCTGTGAACCTTTTAAAATGTGTATGTGAGTAATTAATACACCTGTGCACCTGCTGGGTTACCTGCAAAACATGCACTGTGTGGGGTCCTGAGGACCGAGTTTGAGAACCTGTGTCCTATCCCAACTGAAAACAGTCACGATTGGCAAATCAACAATATTTAACTTTCCCTGAATCCCCGAAAGATCGATGAACAATGATGACGGTCGACTGGCAATTCGGATATTCGGTTCCAGTCGGGTTGGTGGAAACGGAGCTTAGATGTATGGGGGCCTTTACATTGTACTGTACATATAGAAATGTCTTAGTGTGACATTATTTATACTTTCATTCATTTAATTTCTTTTATTTTTTCCTTAATGTCCTGTTCTGCCCCTGAAGGCAAAACTCTATTCTCTCTCTTTCCCTCTCTCTCTTCCCCAATGTGGCTCCTCCAAATCGCACCCTACCCCCTCCCCCCTCCCCGGACACCCTGTCTGTTGATCTATATTTGTTCGTGTGAGCGTTACAGAAATAAATGTATTTTTTCACATCTCTGAAAAGAAAAGTGATTTCAAAAGTTTCTGGGACAGACTGTAACTTCGGATTTCTCCGTATAAGAGAGAGAATACTGCCATCTGTTATGCTAATAACCAGATAAGTACACAGGGCCAAGTCTGCTGGGGAAGATATATAAAAAATATATGGTAGGACATTAAAATGTGCATAATGTTACCCTTTTAACTACCATTTAGGTGGACGTTCTGCAGGCAAGTCTTTTTAATAGACTGGCATTTTAGCCTATGGCATGAAATAAGGCTAAATGGATTTTAAACAAAGCCTAATTACTTAAACTTAGAGAAGTCTATCAAAGAGGAAGCAATAAGGAATTGGCAGTGTGACCTGCATGCGGCAGAGGAAGATCCTGGGAAAGCACAGGAGCTCGCTGCACGCGGAAAATCCCAACGCTCGCAACCACCCGTTTTCCATCATTTATCTGCATTAATAACAGAACTGACGTTCTACATGAGATACGTTTATCATGTAGGTGATCTGTTCTGTTCACATTGCTCACTGTTTCCTGGAGATAAAGGGGGTCATTCTGAGATGATCGAAGCGTACAGCTACGATCATTCACACTGACATGCGGGGGGATGCCCAGCACAGGTCTAGCCCACCCCCCATGTCAGTACCGCCCTCCCCCCCGTAGAAGAGCAAAGGCATCGCTGGCCGGGAGCTACTCATCGCTCTCCGGCCCGCAGCGGCTGCATGTGACTTCACGCAGCCGCTGCAGCCTTCCCCCGTTTGGTCCAGCCACGCCTGCATTGGGCGGACCGCGCCCACGAAACGGTGGCTAAACTCCGCCGTCCCCCGCCCACCCGCCCAGCGTCCACCTCTGCCTGTCAATCAGGCAGAGGCGATCGTAGCGGGCCGACGGCCTTTGGCCATCTGTCATGCGCCGGCACACTGGGGCGCCAGCATATGCGCACTTCTGACCCGATCGCACCGCTGCGATAAACTGCAGCGTGCGATCGAGTCAGAATGACCCCCAAAATCACCTGATAACTGCAATAACAAATATCAAATGTTCTTACATGGTTTCTTAGGATTGTTGCGTTTGATAAGACACTGTAAGGGAAACCTTACTGAAAGATACACCTGTGATTCTGAGGTGGGATCGCAGCAAAAAAAAAAAGAGCAAGTAATGTTTCACGTTTCACCTGGGCACAACCATGCTGCACTGCAGGTGGGAGAGATGTAACATGTGCAGAGAGAGACTGATAACAGGGCCGGACTGCCCATCTGGCACTTCTGGCAAATGCCGGCTCTCTGCTTGTGCCCCCCGCCGCCGGAAGTACCTGTTTGTAACGCGCGGACACGGGACACCCCCGTGCGCCATGTCCGTGTGCCGTACAGAGAAGTTTAACAAAAATTGGGGCGTGCCACGAGTCCACACCCCCTAACTCGCAGCACACCCCCATGTGCTGTGCACCCTCTCTGTCATGCACGCGTGCCCACGGGGCGCGCATGCACGGGAATGCCAGGCCCGAATTCTGGCCCCAGTCCGTCCCTGTTTACATCCAAAACAATGTTTCAGTTTCTTTAGTTTCTCTGTATTGCAGTTTATAGAAGCAGGTTAATGTACAATATATTACAACATACAGTATTGTATATAGGGGGTCATTCAGAGTTAATCGCAGCAGCAAATTTGTTAGCAGTTGGGCAAAACCATGGCCCTCATTCCGAGTTGATCGCTCGCTAGCTGCTTTTAGCAGCCGTGCAAACGCTAAGCCGCCGCCCTCTGGGAGTGTATCTTAGCTTAGCAGAAGTGCGACCGAAAGGATCGCAGCGCTGCTACAAAAAAAGATTGCGCAGTTTCTGAGCAGCTCCAGACTCACTCCTAGCTAGCGATCACTTCAGACTGTTTAGTTCCTGTTTTGACGTCACAAACACGCCCTGCGTTCGGCCAGCCACTCCTCCGTTTCCCCAGCCACTCCTGCGTTTTTTCAGCACACTCCCAGAAAACGCTGAGTTACCTCCCAGAAAGCCCCATTCCTGTCAATCACTCTGCGGCCAGCAGTGCAACTGAAAAGCGTTGCTAGACCTTGTGTGAAACTGCATTGGCTTTTGTGAAAGTACGTTGCGCATGCGCACTGCGCGCCATACGCATGCACAGAAGTGCCGATTTTTTGCCTGATCGCTGCACTGCGAACAACGGCAGCTAGCAATCAACTCGGAATGACCCCCCATGTGCACTGCAGGGGGGGCAGATGTAACATGTGCAGAGAGAGTTAGATTTGGGTGAGTTATATTGTTTCTGTGCAGGGTAAATACTGGCTGCTTTATTTTTACACTGCAATTTAGATTCCAGTTTGAACACACCCCACCCAAATCTAACTCTCTCTGCACATGTTACATCTGCCCCCCCCCTGCAGTGCACATGGGGGGTCATTCCGACCTGATCGCTCGCTGCAGTTTATCGCAGAGCAGCGATTGGGTCGGATTTGCGCATGCACCGGCGCCACAGTGCGCCGGCGCATGCCGGCCGGCCGAAGGACGTCGTACAGTAGCGATCTCCTCTGTCTGATTGACAGGCAGAGGCGGTCGCAGGGCAGGAGGGTGCTGGACAGCGGCGTTAATCCGCCGTTTAGGGAGCGTGGTCCGGCCAATGCAGTTGCAGGAGCTGCGCTGCCGGGAGTTACTCCACAAATACAATAGCATCGCCGCTGTGCGATGCTTTTGAATTTGTGCGGGGGGAGGGAGGGGGCGGACTGACATACAGGGCGGACTAGCCCCGTGCTGGGCGTCCCCCCGCATGTCAGGGAAGATGATCGTAGCTGTGCTAAATTTAGCACAGCTACGATCAACTCGGAATGACCCCCAAGGTTTTGCCCAACTGCTAACAAATTTGCTGCTGCAATCAGATGTGAATTACCCCCATAGTGCAATGTCTAGCTCCTGGGAAATGAGCTCTCCCATAAGCACACATAAATCTTACAATATCATCTTTGAAAAAGGCAAATATCTGATTGCTTCATACGTTAATATTACAGCGGCTTTCCCTGAATATGCTGCTTATTAAAGAAAATGTGTTTTTCTTTTCTTTTGTGTTCCTGGCCTGCTGCATTAGCGTGCCTGTGTATTGTACTGTAGGTGGATGCGTGAGAATTGGAGTTTGCTGGAACGCGGTGTCATTACTCAAACACCTCTGCTTGGCGAGATCCATACACTGAGGGTCTGTCTGCTCTGTATCCACTTGAGAAATGTCATTAGCAATAAATCCAATACTTCACTGCAAAATTCTGCTTATGGCACCAGAATAGGGAATGACAGGAACACACGTGAGCAGATGAGACGGTGGGCTGGGGCTGCCGGGAAAATCACACAAGAATAATTGCTTCACTGTTAATCTATTTTAATGAGCAGAGGATTGTGTAGCGAATACATGCATCTTCCGCTGAAACATATCACTGTGTGTACTAATCATTCCGTGCAACGCGCCTCTGCGCAATTTGTCTTAGCTTCTGCCTATTTGTTATGAAACATCCATAAACTGGTATATCAATACTCGCAGGCTATTAGTGTAGGCGCGGGGCCTAGGCTTACAGTACTCAGCGGGGGCATAAATATTGCTCAAAATATACACTGATGATTATTAATTATTTACCTATATAGAAATGAGAAAATCAATGTAAATGTTTGGCAGTGAGCTACCGGAGTTGCTAAAATGATCATGAATTACCGCAGACACGTCATAAAACAGTATTTTATGTATTTTATGTATTGTATTTATTTATTGCTTGTTTTGTGTCTGCTTTTTAACCTTTATAATGGTGCAGATGTTTTTACAGTATTTGTTAAATGGTTTTGTAACCAGACCCAGGCTGAGAGGCCCATGCAGAGCTTAAAGGCATGTCTGTGGGGGTAATTCAGACCTGATTGCCGGGCAGCGCTTTATGCAGTCCTGTGATCTGATAGTCGCCGCCTACAGGGGGAGTGTATTTTAGCTGTGCAAGTGTGCGAACGCAGGACTTACTCAGCCGCTGCGATCACTTCAGCCTGTCCGGGACCGGAATGGACGACAGACACCCGCCCTGCAAACGCTTGAAAACGGTCAGATGACACCCACAAACGCCCTCTTCCTGTCGATCTCCTTGCGATCGCCCGTGCAAATGGATCCTTCGCACAGACCCATCGCTGAGTGGCGATCCGCTTTGTAGCCATGCGACGCACCTGCGCACTGCAGTGCATACACATGTGCAGTTTGTGTCTGATTGCCCGCTGTGTGAAAACGCAGAGCAGCGATCAGGTCTGAATTACCCCGTGTGCGGAACGCCTTGTGTGTTTTTGCTCTGCACATGCGACTGAACCAAACTTACAATGGAAGGGACGTACTTGGGCCATGGGGGGTGATGATTGCAGAGTTGTACATCTGTTTTTAGAAGTGGTTAAGTGCGCGGTGATGAAGGCTTCTGTCAGACCAGGCGTGCGGATAGAGGGGTCCGGCTGCGGAGATTCATACAACTCTGTGCACTGGTAAATATAAGAATTTAGAGCCTAATTCAGACCTGATCTCTGTGCTGCAAATTTGCAGAGGTCTGCGATCAAATAGTCGCCGCCCAGGGAGAGTGAAAACCCGCGCCGTGCAAGTTCACAACTGTACATAGCCCAGGACGTACTCCTACAGTGCGATACAAGTAGGCTGATCGGGTCCGGAGCTGACGTCACACACCCGCCATTAATATGCTTGGGCACTCCTGCATTTTTTCTGCCACTCCCTGAAAACGGGCAGTTACCTCCCACAAATCATCTTGCGATCAAAATGTTTGCACCATTCTGTCATTGTTTGGCGACGCGCCTGCGCATTGCAGTGCATACGCATGGGCAGTCATTCGATAATTAGCCGCTGTGCAAATTCGCACAACACCGATCAGGTCTGAATCGGGCCAATAGCGTGTATCAATTCTAACTGACTTGCGCACAATTCTGCTTTGAGTGCTGGGACGCTAAGGGGGTAATGCAATAGGGTCTGAGTGTTCAGAAACAGAGCAATTCTAGCGGTGTCAGCAGCAGATTTAAAGCGGCAATAATTTGACATGCAAAATAAAGTCAATGTTTTTAATTTAAATTATTACTGCTTTAAGGGGGTCATTCAGACCCGATCGCAAGCTGCAGTTTTTTGCAGCCATGCAATCGGGTCTGAACAGAGCATGTGTAGGGGCCACAATGCGCAGGCGCTACGTCGGCTCCGGGCAGCAACGAAAACAACAAAGAAAGCGTTCGTAGCGGCGCACGCAAGAAGATTGACAGGAAGAGGCCGTCTGGGGGTGTCAACTCACCGTTTTCTGGGAGTGTCGAGGAAAACGCAGGCGTGCCCCGGCCGTTTCCAGGGAGGGATCGTGACGTTAGCTCCAGCAAGGATCGTCGCAGCGGGTGAGTAAGTCCTGAGCTGTGCAGAAACTTTTTGTTTGTGCAGCTCTCTGCACAAGCGTTTGCAGCCCTGCACAGCGAATCCCCCTCCCCCTGTGGGTGGCGATTACTTGATCGCAGCAGTGCTAAAAATAGCCTGCGTGCGACCAGGTCTGAATTAATCCCTAAATCTACAAAGAAGATTGACGAAATTGCGCAGCTTCTGAAACTATTATATATATCCAGTAAAATAGAAGGGGCGTTGTCTGTCAGACACACCTATCAATAACAAATTCAAATGACAATACTTACACAATACCATAAAACAGAGGTTCCCAAACTTTTTTCAATCACGGTGCCCTAGAGCATTAGATTTTTATTCACGGCACCCCTAGGCCAAAAGTTTCTTATTAAGAAATGAAGAACAAAAATCTTAAATTAAGTAAATAGTGTTTTATATGTCATTCTTAGGTTCAATTATGTGATGCGTGACAAGAGTCGCTTCTATATGTCCATATATGTCATCATTGCCCACCACTGCACTAGTTTTGTCTTATATATTGATCATAAATAATTTGAGTTGGTCCTAGACAACCAACCCAGGGCACCCCTGCAAGAGTTCCGGAGCACCGCAGGGTACCACGGCGCACAGCTTGAGCACCACTGCCATAAAACATTCCTTTATCAAAATGATATCACATAAATAGAAAAAACCCCAAACAACGTGTAGGCAGTGCTATAATGTATTGCAGGTGGTTAGAGTTCAGATGGAATTAATAATTACTGCAAATAGCATTTACCATGAGAATCATATGACACAATTAGTGAATTAGTTTGCAATATTCCACTCCTACAGAACACTTGCAGTTGTCCCGCATGTTGTTGATTGATACTCCAAAGGTTATAAGACCCTGAATTATATTATGTTTTTTGTAATTATCCACTCAAAGCGTAAATTGCATCCAATAAACAGTTAGCGGATTAGTAAGAGGTTAGTAGGCAGAATATCACTGATGCAAGAAGCAATGTTTTTGTTTTTCCTAGACAATCTGCACCTTACTACAGCCAAACTTCCCACTGTGCTAGTGTATCACATCAGGGAATAATGGGGGTCATTCCGAGTTGATGGTAGCCCTGCAAAATTTTGCAGGGCTACGATAATGACAATAGTCATGCGGGGGGACGCCCAGCACAGGGCTATCCCACCCCGCATGTCAGTGCTGGCCCCCTCCTCTCTCCCGCAGAAGTGCAAAAGCGCTTTTGCACTTTAGGAGTAGCTCTCGGGCAGCGCACGGTCCGGCCACGCCTGCATTGGCCGGACCGCACCCCCATAACTTCGGCCAAACGCCGCCGTGCCACCCCTTCCCGCCCAGCGACCTCCCTCCCGCTCCAACCCAGCAAACGCAGGGAAACGACGGCCTTGGCCCGTCCGGCATGCGACGGCGCACTGCGCCGACGGAACGTGCGCAATTCCAATCCGATCGCTGCACTGTGATAAACTGTAGTGAGCGATCGGGTCGGAATGACCCCCAATAGGTAGAATGTACTGTGTGTTTATATATATATATATATATATATATATATATATATATATTATTGAGTCTACCATATCCAGAATTGCTAATTATGGAATATTCCGAAATACAGATTGTTTTTTTTTTCCGCATGACTGAGATAGTGACATCTCTTCTTATGGTTCAATGTACACAAACTTTGTTTAATGCACACAATTATTACAAATATTGTTTACACTTGGGTCCTATCCCCAAGATATCTAATTATTGTTTGAAAATATTCCTTGTCCTTTTCAAACCAAGCATTTCTTTTTTAAGAAGGCACTAGAACCATCTCCTTAGGACGGCGTCTCCCCTTGCAATTCCCCGTATCTAGATATTGGGTAGTATCGGTGAACAATGAAAAGAATAGGGGCCGCTCCATAGTGCTTGTATCCGGTAAAAGTGTATATTTATGTGGACAATCACACCACAGTAGCCGACGTACCACAAATGGCGGTCGTAACCACCGTAAGTGTAATCAGCTTAAAATATTACACAGCACCGATAACACAAACCGCTCACACGGCACCAGTACCGCCAGGATCCTTGTCCAAAGGTGTTACAGTATGGATGCTGTGTGAGCGGTTTGTGTTATCGGCGCTCTGTATTATTTTAAGATGATTACACTAATTTGGCTCCGTAGTCACAGGAATTATGTCTTCATTAGATCCCTTTCTTTAGTCTGATCTGTTCTGACTATCACATGAGCCTGAGGTCATACGGCAGATTGCCACTAGCTATTACTTTGTGGCATATTTTCATGTTGTGTATACAAACAAATATACTATATGCAGGGGTGGATTTAGGGGTGAGGGAGCCCCTAGACACAACAGAAGACACAACCGACACCCGACACCCCCCAAACTACACGCCCAAATTATTATTTTTATTGTATGGTCATAAGCCATCATTTGATGATAGCAAATTTTATATAATAATAAAAAATCCACTAAATATGATAATTTATTATTTATAAATATGTATATATACTTACTACAGTAAGTGGCACAGCTTACAGAGCAGTATGTGCATGTCCTACACGTTTCTACTCTATTCAAGATGGCATACAGTACAGTACAGTGTACATATTCTGCAGTTACTGGTGCTTTTTGGGCTGACAGTACCAACACAAGCGT